>NC_084628.1:34566698-35166698 GCF_033978795.1 Nerophis ophidion | reverse complement strand
TGAAATTATTAACACATTATCGTAAAATATCAAATACTATTATTTAGCTCATTCACGTAAGAGACTAGACGTATGAGATTTCATGGGATTTAGCAATTAGGAATGACAGATTGTTTGGTAAACGTATAGCATGTTCTGTATGTTATAGTAATTTGAATGACTCTTACCATAATATGTTACATTAACATACCAGGCACCTTCTCAGTTGGTTATTTATGCGTCACATAACGTACACTTATTCAGCCTGTTCACTATTCTTTTTTTAATTTTAAATTGCCTTTCTAATGTCTATTCTTGGTGTTAGGTTTTATCAAATGCATTTCCCCAAAAAATGTGACTTATACTCCAGTGCGACTTATACTCCGAAAAATACGGTAATATCAAAATTGTTACAATTTTTTTAAAATCAAAGTCAAATTGTCCTGTGCAGGTTTATACAGAGTACTGTTGAATCTTAACTGCTTACTACTAAAGTGTATAGTAAGACATTTCCACCATGTTTGATCAAGGTAATATATGCCAACACCTGACAACTGTCATTTGTTCATATCTATGATCGTGTTTACTCTCAGTGCAACGGTACAGGTAACCCACATTAAGGTCCGTACCATGGTTTTAGGGCTATGGTTTTGCTTCTGTGACGTCACGTTTTGGGGGAAAGAGCAATTTTTTTTCCTCTCAAAGTTGTTTCATTATTTTGCTTGTCATCACAAACTTCATTCTGAAGTAAAAAAAATTATCAGTGGTGTTCTGCAAACTACAAGACTTGTATATCAATTTATCATTCACTACACAGACACTTTCCAATTAGTATTTGTATTCTTTATTCACTTGTATACAGTACAGGCCAAAAGTTTGGACAACTTTTCCTCATTCAATGTGTTTTCATAACTATTTACATTGTCGCACCAAAACTATGAATGAACACATGTGGAGTTATGTACTTAACAAAAAAAGTGAAATAACTGAAAACATGTTTTATAAACTAGTTTTTTCAAAAGAGCCACCCTTTGTACTGAGCACTGCTTTGCACACTCTTAGCATTCTCTCGATAAGCTTCAAGCAGACCTGTGAAGTGAAAACCATTTCAGGTGACAACCTCTTGAAACTCATTGAGAGAATGCCAAGAGTGTGTGAAAAAGTAATCACAGCAAAGGGTGGTTATTTTGAAAAAAAAAAACAGAATATAAAACATGTTTTGAGTTATTTCACATTGTTTTGTCAAGTACATAACTCCACATGTGTTCATTCATAGTTTTGATGCCTTCAGTGACAATCTACAATGTAAACAGTCGTGAAATTAAATTAAAACACATTGAATGAGAAGGTGTGTTTAAACTTTTGGCCTGACCTGTATATCAGTATAGGCCAATTCCACTTGTACTTTTTCAATGTCTGTGTAGCAGTTGGAGCGTATGAGCTGATAACGGCAGCCAATGACATTAGAATAATATTTAAAAGCGGACATTAATCCATGAAAATATGGAGAAGCTGCTGATGGTGTATTTGACAAAGAAGCAGATGGAAGGAGGTACCTTAGAACAGTGGTTCTCAACCCTTTTTCAGTGATGTACCTCTAAGAACATTTTCTTGATTCAAGTACCCCCATTTTTGGTTGAAAAAAGATATAAAGAAGTAAAATACAGCACTATGTCAGTTTCTGATTTATTAAATTGTGTAACAGTGCAAAATATTGCTCATTTGTAGTGGTCTTTGTTGAACTATTTGGAAAATAAAAAATACATAAAAATAACTAAAAACTTGTCGAAAAATAAACAAGAGATTTTATAAATAAAGATTTCTACACAGTGAAGTAATCATCAAATTAAAGTGCCCTCTTTGGTGATTGTAATAGAGATCCATCTTCGGTAGATTGACGTCACTGGAGTAACACTTGTGCACTGTGACCATTGTATCAGATCAGCCATACTAGAAATATTACAAACATTTAAGATGTGCTGTCTATCATTCACTATCCCTATATAAGACATGATCACGTTTTTCTTTTGAGGCATAAATACATAAACAATCCATGGGGGCTCTCTATTTTGCGTACAAAACCCTCTAAATAACAATCCAAAACTTGCCAACGATACTCTATAGTCACATTATGACGTGAATAGTAAACAAATATTAGCAATGTGCAGCCCTTTGAGACACTCGTGATTTAGGGCTATATAAGTGAACACTGATTGATTGATTGAATGTTGTTATAATAAGCGCTAACAACAACAACAAACTATTTTTAGTGGCGGATTGATACACAAAAGTTAAGTAGCCCTTTGCTGCTTTTTCTGTGAGCCGGCAGCGATGTCTTGCTGCTTTCACATCATGGCGTCTCGACTCGTCAAAGTTATTGTAGATTATAAACCATGCCTCTCATCTAGGTATTAGGAGGATTCAGCCATAAATCTAGAAGTTGTTCATCTGTGACATTCAAATTATATCCGGTGATGGAGACAAACACACACAACCGAAGACCATGTCTGCAGGGAGAGTATTCCTTGGTAATCCTTTGTGTGCATCATTATTAATAAATTGAAAGGGGTATCATAGTATTATGTTCGTAGATTGTATTTATTGTAATTTTTAGCATTTAGCAATACTGTTACATGATGCTTAGCGTTTCACTAAAGCTGGATCTGTTTAGCAGAGCTTTTAAAACTTGTAGCCCATTCTCCTTATATTAAGGACCAACAATATAAGTCTTTAGATCATCATTTTTCCTAAAGTAATTGTTGTTGGCCTGCATGATTTGCACTGTTGGTGGGAAAGAGATGTGCGGTTCTTACAGTTATGTCACGCGATCACCTAACTGGGTAGCTCATTATTGCTTAAAATGGCTCGGGACTCTCCATGAGATGTATACTATTTTGATCATATTTATTTACTTGCATACTTGGAACGTTTTTCGGTGCCATACATTAGATATACATAACAGCAGCTTTAATAGATAGATAGTACTTTATTGATTCTTTCAGGAGAGTTCCTTCAGGAAAATTAAAATAGAGGCAACATATTTTTCCACTCTACTGGTACTTTAAGTGGGACTGGTCAGAATATGAGACGCAACATTGACTCAGTGAGGAACCTTGTGTGTAGGGCTGGGCGATATATCGATATACTCGATAAATCGCGGGTTTGTCTCTGTACGATATAGAAAATGAATATATCGTGATATTCGAGTATACGTTCTCACGCAGTTGCTCTAAGCTGCGGGCATTACATTACACTCACTCTTTGTTGTCTCTGCTTCTCACAGAGACAAAACAAGCGCAGCTTCTTACATACGTCACATCCGTATATGCCCTCGCTGAGCAGAGAGGTTAGCGGCACGAGTAAGCTGTGGTGCGAGTGGTAATACGAGAGAAAGAAGGTGCGAATCTGGTAAAAAATGAAGGAAGAATAAGTTCCTAAGAAAAACAGCAGGGGGTCCATCGTCTGGCGGTGGTTTGGCTTCAGGCGGGAATATGTCGAACAGACAACCGTAATTTGTCAAGTGTGGGGCAAAAGCGTTGCTACAAAAAGTATCATTACTGCTAATATGTAGCATCATTTGAAAAGTCACCCCCTAGAGAATGAAGAGTGCTTGAAACTCTGCATGTCAACATCTCCGTTCGGTGCCCCACCAACAAAATGCCGAGGCAACCATTTCCAGAGCAACACGGTATGAAAAAAATAGTCAACAACAGAAGGAGATTAATGTCCGCAGGAACCTACCACATAGCGAAGGACATACACTATTTGATTTCCTATTATGCAGCTCATTTTTAAATTGACACTTATTGAAATATCTTGTGTGAGATCATGCCAAAAAGTGCACTTTGTTTAAACTAATGTGGTGGTGTTCTGTATAAATCGTGCACTTTAATTTAGTGTTGTTTTGATATGTCATCTTAGTGACATCATGCACAAAAGTGCACTCATAGCTTGTTTTAAAATGTCTCTGACAATCTTGCACTTTGTTTTGGAAATGACATGAATGTTTGTCCCACTGCTTAATAACTGTTTAATAAATACACTTTTGGTCAATTGCCTTAGTTGTGATTTCCCTCTGCATTAAAGTTTAAAATGAGCATATATTAAAACAAGTATGTTTTAATGTAGACACATAGAATCATCCTACTGGTGTGATTATATGCATTCATTGTTAATTCAAGGCGAAGGCAAAATATCGAGATGTATATCGTGTATCTTGACATGGCCTAAAAATATCAAGATATTAAAAAAAGGTCATATCGCCCAGCCTTACTTGTGGGTATGGTTTAAAAAATAGTCAATTTAGCGAGCCAGTTCAATACAATTTTAAATAAAGGATACAATATGCAATCAGTCTATTGCAATATGTGGTGAGTGGCAGAATAAAGGGTCAGCAAAAACGTTGTTATAGTTACAGTGCTCATACAAAACAACCAAATACAAGATTCAAAAGCATGGGAATTATTGGTGAGATGGAGAAGAGACAAAACATGCAAATGAGAAAGGAAAACCAGCCACACAAGGATGTTTAAACAAGCCGCGTGTCGGATGTATCCGCAAGCAAGAGGGGCATGCTGTACCTAAAGAGACGCTCTACAAGAAATCCTTGAGAGAGAGGTGTGCAAACGGGTCCTGTCCAGGGGCTCGGAGTGGACTCTGGCTGGAAGGGCTAGAGGCTGCCGAGGGCTATTTCACAGGAAGAGACACAGGAAGTAGGAGGGCCAAAGGAGAAGTCAGAGAGTCAGCGTAGACGCAAGGAGGGATGGGATTAGTTGGGACGAGCAGGGATGTCAAATTGGATGGGTTGATAAAAAGGAGAAGGAAGGAAAAATAAAAGAACAAGGAAATGATACGCAGTGTGCTCAAGACAGGGCAAAGTCTTGTTCAAACCGCCATCATCAGTGTTCACTAACTTTTGAATACGTCACAGCATTATGACAGACGACAACATTACTGCACCAACTTGCGGTCATGCATCGTGCACCCACCTGAGTACTGGACACCGAGCCAAAAGGGTTGGGCGCCCTCATTACAGGTTGGCCGTACATCATTGTAGGCGGATTCATCATTCCCATGGACCCCATTGGTGGAGGAGGCTGCTTAAGACATGAAGGCCATTACATTATTATGTGTAATCTAATCAGATATTAAAAAGGATGAGACTATTCTACTACTAACCATGCCATATCCCATCATGCCTGTGGGCGTGGTGGCGGGGAAGGCCATGATGGATGGCGGCTACAAGGACAGAAAAAGAATGTTAAAGCAGTCCATCAGAGGACATGCGGTTGGGAAAAAAAGAGCCTGCATCACCATGGAGACAGGGTTCCAGGTTGTCGTCGGTGCCGCTTTGGGTTGCCAGTTGGTGCCACCAGTCATTCTCTTTTCGCCCGGTTGACTCCAGTGGATGTCACTGAGGATGAATACAGCCCATGTTAAATTCACAGTGTTGCGAGTTATCAAACGTTGCCTCGTGACTTACTTCTTCATCGTGCCGTTTCCGATGCCGAGGTCTATGGAGAACATCAAGTGGAAGTTAGACATCCACTAATCGTGGGTGACATTGCGACTGAACAACATTCAAAAGTTGCATACGTACTTCCCACAAGGTTGGCCAGGGAGGAGTCAAGGTCATCAGACACCAGCTTGTCTGGTTGCTGATTGGACGGCTGGTTAGAGCCAGCGAGAGTCGGTTTCAGAATATCTGATAAGACAGAAAAGGATCAAACTTAGAAATAAAGAACTTGTGTCGGGGGTCACATGGCAACAGACATGGTTTTTTTGGTTACCCAGGATTGCCTTAGATCAAATTCGTGTACAAACCCCGTTTCCATATGAGTTGGGAAATTGTGTTAGATGTAAATATAAACGGAATACAATGATTTGCAAATCCTTTTCAACCCATTTTTAATTGAATGCACTAAAAAGACTTATAAACTATTTTTTTTTGCAAATAATTAACTTGGAATTTCATGGCTGAAACACATGCCAAAGTAGTTGGGAAAGGACATGTTCCCCACTTTGTTACATCACCTTTTCTTTTAACAACACTTAATAAACGTTTGGGAACTGAGGAAATTGTTGAAGCTTTGAAAGTGGAATTCTTTCCCATTCTTGTTTCATGTTGAGCTTTAAGTCGTTCAACAGTCCGGGGTCTCCGCTTTCGTATTTTACGCTTTATAATGCGCCACACATTTTCGATGGGAGACAGGTCTGGACTGCAGGCAGGCCAGGAAACTACCCGCACTCTTTTTTTATGAAGCCACCCTGTTGTAACACGTGCTGAATGTGGCTTGGCATTTTCTTGCTGAAATAAGCAGGGGCGTCCATGAAAAAGACGGCGCTTAGATGGCAACATATGTTGTTCCAAAACCTGTATGTACCTTTCAGCATTAATGGTGCCTTCCCAGACGTGTAAGTTACCCATGCCTTGGGCACTAATGCACCCACATACCATCACAGATGCTGGCTTTTGAACTTTGCGTCAATAACAGTCAAGATGGTTTGCTTCCCCTTTGGTTTGGATGACACGATGTTGAATATTTCCAAAAACAATTTGAACTCGTCAGACCACACAACACTTTTCCACTTTGCCTCCGTCCATCTTAGATGATCTCGGGCCCAGAGAAGCCGGCGGCGTTTCTAGAAGTTTTTGATAAATGGCTTTCACTTTGCATAGTACAGCTTTAACTTGCACTTACAGATGTAGCGACAAACTATATTTAGTGACAGTGGTTTTCTTAAGTGTTCCTGAGCCCATGTGGTGATATCCTTTAGAGATAGATGTCGGTTTTTGATACAGTGCCGTCTGAGGGATCGAAGGTCACTGTTCATTTCAATGTTGGTTTCCGGCCATGCCGCTTACGTGGAGTTATTTCTCCAGATTTTCTAAACCTTTAGATTATATTATGGACCATAAATGTTGAAATCCCTAAATTTCTTGCAATTGCACTTTGAGAAACGTTCTTAAACTGTTTGACTAGTTGCTCACGCAGTTGTGGTCAAAGGGGTGTACCTCGACCCATCCTTTCTTGTGAAAGACTGAGCATTTCTTGGGAAGCTGTTTTTATACCCAATCATGGCACCCACCTGTTCCCAATGAGCCTCAACACATGTCGGATGTTCCAAATAAGTGTTTGATGAGCATTCCTCAACTTTATCAGTATTTATTGCCACCTTTCCCAATTTCTTTGTCACATGTTGCTGGAATCAAATTCTAAAGCTAATGATTATTTGCAAAAAAATAAAGTTTATGAGTTTGAACATCAAATATGTTGTCTTTGTAGCATATTCAACTTAATCCATCCATCCATTTTCTACCGCTTATTCCCTTTTGGGGTCGCGGGGGGCGCTGGCGCCTATCATATTCAACTTAATATGGGTTGAAAATGATTTGCAAATCATTGTATTCCGTTTATATTGACGTATAACACAATTTCCTAACTCATATGGAAATGGGGGTTGTATATTTGGTTTCAGCCCACAACAAATTTAGTGTGCAGCTTCAGCTGAACTGACTTGTTAAAATCTTGGTAATATACTAAAACGTGGAAAATGAGAAATGTGTCACCACATTGTATCCAAATGAACATCCTCAAAAGAGGTATCATTGCTTATGGTAGTTGGAAATTGTCGGGATACGACGGATGATTCGATTCGCATCGCGACACGCAGGTTACACTGCGATTCAAAAACAATTCATAAAACAAGACTATTCGATTTAAGGTATTAACGATTCCATTCCATGGTTAACATTTATTGATGGACACATTCTTTTTTACACCACAAAAGAACATGAGCATTCCTTCCTGTGCATACACTCCTTATTTTAGAGGATAAATAGTTAAGACCTTGGCACCAATCATTCAGACTAGCCCTGTCCAAGCTTTGTCGACGAGCATGAACTGATAAAAACTACTCAAGAGTGGCCAAACGTCTATGAAAACTGATCAGTTGATTGCCATGAGAGTAGTAACAACCTGATGAATGAGACAACCCACAGGCACATGCATCTTTAAATATATATAAAAAAATATTCTATAATGCGACATACTACCAGCGTTTTACAATTTTTAAAACAACATATATCCCCAAATATGTTTAATAAAGTACGAAGGCAAACATGTCAAATGTATCTCTTTAAAGATTTACAGTTGTGGTTAAAAGTTTACATACACTTGTAAAGAACATAATGTCATGGCTGTCTTGAGTTTCCAATAATTTCTACAAGTCTTGTTTTTTTGTGATAAAGTGATTGGAGCACATACTTGTTTGTCACAAAAAACATTCATAAAGTTTGGTTCTTTTATGAATTTATTATGAGTCTACTGAAAATGTGAGCAAAGTCTGGGTCAAAAGTATACATACTGCAATGTTAATATTTGGTTACATGTGCCTTCGCTGCAATAAGGCGCTTCGTGTTAACCTGACTCTCGCCAGACCCTTGTAGTTTGCTGAGCTCCACACAAGGTTTGGGCTTGAGGGCAATGCAAACTCCTTCAAGAGAGCAAAAAACAATGAACCAATCAGGATCGGCAGGCTCCCGGGGATTTTATAGTTGTGACGTACCTCTGAAGCGACTGTTTGATTCAAACAACAAAAGCAGCACACAGCGAGGACTCGTGGGCTGACATTGATTCTGGTATTGCAACTGTTTTGTGTCTGAAGCGACTGATTCAAACAACAAAAGCGGCACACAGCGAGGACTCGTGGGCTGACATTGATTCTGGTATTGCAACTGTTTTGTCCAATCTATCGAATAGTAATTATTTAAAAGTTGAACACAAAACAGTTTTGAAGGCATTTATTAACTTTTCGCTCTTTCGTTCTCCAATATGTCAGCTTTTCTGTTTTGGATTTCCCAGCGTCGCTCTCATCAGCATCACGAGTTAATTTCAATGTGAGTGGTTGAAGCAGCACGTTATTCAAGATAACGGACACGTGGTTTATCCAATCACCTAAAATTATTTTTTTACAAGGTCCCCGCCTTCTGAAATACATCTCCTATTGAGAAGTCCCTGATACTTCTCAATAGGACAAGGACATATCCTTGGAACTATCCTTGTAATTATCTGACCACAGAACTTTCCTCCAGAGGGTCTTATTTATGTCTATGTGATATCAGATGAAACAAAAATTGAGCTGTTTGGCCGCTATACCCAGCAATATGTTTGGAGGAGAAAGGGTAAATCTTTAATCCCAGGAACACCGTCAAGCATGGTGGTGGTAGTATTATGCCTTGGGCCTGTTTTGCTGCCAATGGAACTGCTGATTTAGAGAGAGTATATGGGACAGTAAAAAAGGAGGATTACCTCCAAATTCTTCAGGACAACCTAAAATCATCAGCCCGGAGGTTAGGTCTTGGGCACAGTTGGGTGTTTTAACAGGACAATGACCCGAAACACACGTCAAAAGTGGTAAAGGAATGGCTAAATCAGGCTAGAATTAAGGTTTTAGAATGGCCTTCCAAAAGTCCTGACTTAAACGTGTGGACAATGCTGAAGAAACAAGTCCATGTCAGAAAACCAACAAATGTTGCAGAACCGCACTAATTTTGTGGTCAAAAACTCAACCAGAAGCTTGTGGATGGCTACCAGAAGCGCCTTATTGCAGTGAAATTTGCCAAGGAACATGTAAACAGATAGTAACATTGCTGTATGTATACTTTTGACTCAGCAGATTTGGTCACATTTTCAGTAGACCCATAATAGATTCATAAAAGAACCAAACTTCATGAATGTTTTTTGTGACCAACACATTTGCGCTCCAATCATTCTATCACAAAAAAATAAGAGTTGTAGAAATTATTGGAAACTCAAGACAGCCATGACATTATATTCTGTACAAGTGTATGTAAACTTTTGACCACGACTATAAGTCCAGTCAGTGTCGTCACAGATGCCTACAAGTTCTAGCCAATTGCTTGACTGGGGGTGGATGTTGCAGATATCCAAGAACAGAAAATCACAGGGAGAAAAAAATTTCATAATGATATGATGGAATTTAGAAAGTTCAGAGAAAAAATTAAGATTCTCGGTGAAGACAACAAAGCATTAAAGGCCTACTGAAATGAGATGTTCTTATTTAAACGGGGATAGCAGGTCCATTCTATGTGTCATACTTGATCATTTTGCGATATTGCCATATTTTTGCTGAAAGGATTTAGTAGAGAACATCCACAATAAAGTTCGCAACTTTCGGTGCTAAGACAAAAGCCCTGCCTCTACCGGAAGTCGCAGACGATGACATCACATGTTGATGCCTCCTCACATATTCATATTGTTTATAATGGGAGCCTCCAACAAAAAGTGCTATTCGGACCGAGAACACGACAATTTCCCCATTAATTTGAGCGAGGATGAAAGATTCGTGTTTGAGGATATTGATAGAGACGGACTAGAAAAAAAAAAAATAAAATAAAACGTGATTGCCTTGGGACGGATTCCGATGTTTTTAGACACATTTAGTAGGATAATTCTGGGAAATCCCTTATTTTTCTATTGTGTTGCTAGTGTTTTAGTGAGTTAAATAGTACCTGATAGTCGGAGGTGTACGTCCACGGGTGTCTTGACGCGCAGTGTCTCAAGGGAGTCGACGGCAGCTATGGACGGAGCAAGCTCAGCTTTTCTCCGGTAAGAAGGGACTTTTTAACCACAATTTTCTCACCGAAACCTGCTGGTTGACATTCCGTTGTGTTTCATGTTCGCTCTGATCCATAGGAAATGTTCACCTCCAGGAATTTTAAACAAGGAATCACCGTGTGTTTGTGTGGCTAAAGGCTAAAGCTTCCCAACTCCATCTTGCTACTGTGACTTCTCCAATATTAATTGAACAAATTGCAAAAGATACAGCAACACAGATCTCCAAAAAACTGTATAATTATGCGGTTAAAGCAGACGACATTTAGCTGTGTGTGTGTGCAGCGCTCATATTTCCTAACAGCCCGTGACGTCTTGCGTACACGTCATTACACAACGTTTTCAAGACGAAACTCCCGGGAAATTTAAAATTTCAATTTAGTAAACTAAAAAGGCCGTATTGGCATGTGTTGCGATGTTAATATTTCATCATTGATGTATAAACTATCCGACTGCGTGGTGGGTAGTAGTGGGTTTCAGTAGGCCTTTAAAACAGGAAGCTGAGAGAGAAGAATGCAACATTGCGCCAACAGGCGAATGTCAAGCAGTAAGACAAAACTCTTTGGGACAAGAGCAGTGTTGTGGAGATCATTAAAATGGAGGTAGAAACATTGCTGCAACAGTTGCAACTAATTAACACTGATTTGAAGAACTTTAGGGAGGAGATGGCTGCATTGAGACAACAGCTCAATGCCAGACAACAACAAGATATCACCAATCTGGGGAATATCAGTCTCTTGGAAAATATCAAAGAGGAAGTGGATCAGTTAACAAGACAGAATGACATCATCATTGCAGGGCTATGCATCAATCCTCGATCCTATGCAAAAGCAGTTGACAGAAGAGAACCAGATGATATGGCCGCTGCTTCAACAGAGCAACAAGTAGTCAACTTTCTGCAATCAAAGGGAATTAATGTCGGTATTAACACCATTGATGCGCGCATTTCACTTAATAGAAGAGGCAACACCACCACACCAGTCACCATGGTTAAGCTCGCCAACAGGAAATCCAAAATGGCATTGCTGACACAGGGAAAAAATCTGAAGGGCACAAATGAGCACCTCACTAAATGCAATGCTGAAATCGCCAAGAAAGCACGCGACTTTAGGAAACGGGGGAAAATTCAGGGAACGTGGAGCGCCAACTTCAAAATCTACATGGAGATGAATGAAGGTCCACAAGCAAGAGTCCTAGTTGTCAAAGACATCAAGGATCTGGACGAATATCAGAACCACAAGGAACTACAACAAAAACAAACATTGACATGCAACCAAAAAAATTACAACGCTCAAAGGGATTACCGAACAAGAAGATCTTTACTCAGGTGCACATTCATCTACATTTATTAACATTCATAGAGCAACACAAATGATAGGTGCACAGTAATGTATGGAACTGAAAACTTTCAGCAGCATAGATCACAATAGTCGGGAGTAAGATAAGTATATGGATCAAGATCAAATAATCAATCAATGTTTACTTATATAGCCCTAAAAGATCCATCCATCCATCCATTTTCTGCCGTTTATTCCCTTTGGGGTCGCTGGTGCCTATGTCAGCTACAATCGGGCGGAAGGCGGGGTACACCCTGGACAAGTTGCCACCTCATCGCAGGGCCAACACAAGATCCAATTTTTGTTTTTCATAACAGGAATATATATATTTTTTTAATCATACAGACGAACAATATAACGGAAACATGAAAATCAACAAACTTTAGATTATTCATTTAAACAGCAGAAGTTTGTATGCAAACTACAACAACGTGAAGCATTTATGGAAAAATTCCAACGAACCCTTCAAAGTTATTGCTATCAGAATCACGGTTTGATGCTAAGAAAAAAATTATTTTGACCTGGATGGATAAATTTTAAATTATATTAAAAAAAAAAACAACAAGAACAGAAGGGGAGTAGCTGTTTAAGTGATGAACAACTTAAACTACAAAGTGATAAAAAATATGTCATAGGCTTTTGATAATATCTTTGAATGTATAACCATTGAAATATGTCATGAAAAAAGCAAAAACATACTGATCACCTAAGTCAAACATTGATATGTTTGAGAACTGGGTTAAGGCAACTGTTACTAAAATCAGTAAAAAAATAACTTTCTTATAATGTGGATATTTTAACATTGACCTTTTGAAACCTGACAAAAGTCCATAAATGACTTTATTGACAATCTACAGCCTGAGTTTATATCCTAAAATCACAAGGCCAAGCAGAATCTCAGTACACAGCGCCACACATATTGTCAAGTGTTTGACAGCTGCGTCAAATCAAGGAGTGCATAAGACGCCACCGCAGCGCTAAGTGGAGGGTTTACTATCCTTAAAGATAACCCAGAGTTGTGCCAAAAAAGTACCAACACCAAAAGCTGAACGGACAGCCGGTAAGATTACGCTTTATTTCTCTTTGTGAGTGTTGACGCACCTGTTGTTTTAAGTGTTGGATTTAACTGTGCTGGATCATTGGCTGCAAGTGAGGGCATAGGAGACGGGTAAGTTTTCTACCAGTACCATTTAAGATTGAGTGTTTCAGTGATAAATTAATAATGCGTTTATATTGGATATGTATTTTAAATATGTATATAAAATAGGTAGTTATTTGGTATGGTATTTATGTATTTGCATATTGGGTTTTCTGCTGCATTTATCTATTGTGTTTTGGGGTTAAATGTATTTTATATGTATCTTGGTGCATTTATGTTGAGAGAATTTATTCAAAATCTGTTTTAACTTAAAGGGAAAATATTAGTCAATTTTCTTGCACATGTTTAATGGTGAAGAGTTTGATAACCTAATTATAATTTTATATTATGGGATTGGAATTGATTGAGTTTGTACAGCATGTTAATCTTGTGGTGTTTTGTCCTTAAAAGTTTTTCACCTAAAAGACAAACACTCTAAAAGCTCCTTAAAGACTAAAAGACTGCTGAAGACTAAAAGACTTCCTAAAAGCTAAGACTCCTAAAGGCTCCTAAAAGCTAATTAAAGGCTGCTAAATAGGAAAAAGAAGCAGTTTCATTGTTTGAAGAAACTGTTGCAAACTAAAGGAAAATAAAAGGGAAAAAAACAACAACGGTCTGGTCTCGCTACAAATATTGATATATTTTACTAATGATTTTGATAATAATATCACAAGTGGTCTGCTAATATCCGACATCAGTGATCATCTGCCAGTTTTCATAATTGATGAAAACTACAAGAGGAACATTGATAACAAAAAGTCATTTTGAAGAATTTGCAAAAAGAATGACAGCTTTCAAAAATAATCTTAGAAATCAATGCAATAAACTGTAATCTAAACACACCTCTCTGAATGCAAGCGCTCCAGCAACTATTTTCTCTAGTGATAGCGACTCACGGTGGTCATGGATGAAAATAGTAATGACTCGCTAAGGCTTTGGACTAGGGCTGGGCGATATATCGATATACTTGATGTATCGCGGGTTTGTCTCGGTGCCACATAGAAAATGACTATCGTGATATTCGAGTATACATTCTCACGCAGTTGCTTTTAGCTGCGGGCATTACACTAAAGACTCTTCTCACTCTTTGTCTCTCCTCACAGACAGCAAGCAGACCTTCTTACATACGTCACATACGTATACGCCCTCGCGGAGCAGAGAGGTAGCAGCATAAGTAACGTTAGCTGTGGTGCAAGTGGCAACACGAGTGAAAGAAGGTGCAAATCTGGCAACAAATCAAGGAATAATTAATTCCCAAGAAAAACAGCAGGGCGTCCATCGTCTGCCGATGGTTGGGCTTCAACCGTAATTTGTCAAGTGTGGGGCAAAAGCGTTGCTACAAAAAGTAGCATTACTGCGAATATGTAGCATCATTTGAAAAGTCACCTGCTAGACAATGAAGAGTGATTATTCCGCATGTCAACATCTACGTTCGGTGCCACACCAACCAGATGCCGAGGTAACCATTTCCACATCAACACAGAATAAAACAAATAGTCAACAACAGAAGGAGATAACATCCGCAGGAACCTACCACATAGCAAAGGATGAACACTATTTGATTTCTTATTATGCAGCTCATTTTCATTTGACACTTATTGAAATATCTTGTGTGACATCATGCACAAAAGCACACTTTATTTGTTTTAAACTATTGTAGTGGCGTTCTGTACAAAAAGTGCACTTTAACTTAGTGTTGTTTTGATATGTCATCTTAGGAACATTATGGACAAAAGTACACTGTATTTGTTTTAAACTATTGTAGTGGCGTTCTGTACAAAAAGTGCATTTCAATTTAATGTTTTGATATGTCATCTTAGTGACATCATGCACAAAAGTGCACTCACAGCTTGTTTTAAAATGTCTCTAACAAGCTTGCACTTTGTTTAGAAATGACATGAATGTTTGTGCCACTGCTTAATAACTGTTTAATAGATACAGTTTTTGTCAATTGACTTAATTGTGGTTTCCCTCTCTGCATGAAAGTTTAAAATGAGCATATATCGATGCAGTATGAACAAGAATGTTTTCATGTTGACACATAGAATCATCATACTGCTGTGATTATATCCATCAAGTGTTCATTCAAGGCTAAGGCAAAATATCAAGATATATATCGTGTATCGTGACATGGTCTAAAAATATCAAGATATTTAAAAAAGGCCATATTGTCTACTTTGTACATGGACTTTCTATAAAGTACCGTTTTCTTTGTCCATTTCAGGTCGCTATGTTTTTCCCAATTTGTGGCTCAACAGTAACTGAACGAAAATACACTTCTCCATCCTACAGAATGGACCGAGGATCAGACAGGACGCATGCACGTTAATCACACACCAAAAAATGACGGCCGCTAATGGAAATTATAGGTAACGCATGACAGTTCTACTAAAAACATTTGAAGATTCTTTAGTTGGGAAGGGGGCCACAAGTAGATCATTTTATACAATAAATTGTCATTATAACAACCTTACCATCGACACTGTGGCTGTTGCTGCCTGTAGCTTTTGTTCCAAAAACAGACTCAAAGTCCACTTGCAGACTCCCTGCAGGTGGCTGGGCAGGGGGCTGAGGCGTTGAGTATCCTTAAAAAAGATGAAAAGAAGGCAGCTGCAGTTAAAACAAGTGATGCCTCTCAAATAGGGCTTGGGTTTGCTTCTACAAGCAGGGATCATCAGCTAGCAGTGGAGAAGGATTCACACGAGCTGAATGCACACAGAGAGAGCCTTCAGTACCTCTGAATAGACCAGCTACAGTAGAGGGCTCTGTGGGGAAAGGAGCCTGGTGTGGGAGGTGCTGGGCTATGGACACTGGACCACAGAAGGAGTCTGACACGCCACAGGAAGCAGGAAGAAGAAGAATATGGAGAAGAAGAACCAGAGCAATAAAGTAAAAGGCAATTCAGGAACAAGCCAAAAAAAAACAGGCAGAAGGAGACAGGAAAAAATAATACAGCTAATACACATAGTTTTTTAAATCTGAAGAAAAGTCACAAGTGTGATATATTATAGAACATTATTGTGATTACCAGAGGGAGTGAGAGACAGCATGTTAATATGAATATACAAATAGAACTTTTGACGAAATGCATAAGATCTCATGTTTGCAAGGCTTTGAGCCATCAAAGTACCTGAGATGGAGTGTTCTAGCCGCACTGTGCATTTGTAATTGGTTGAAACAGATGAGTTTGTGTCAATAAAGGGATTGTAACGATCTAGGGAATCAAAAATAGTGTTGGTAAAAGAAAAACAGAATTGAACTTAAAAGCTCTACAGCACGTTTCTACTATAACACAACACAGAACCAAACTGTTTATCAAAAGATGAGAAAATGTCCCAGATGGGCATTATCTTCTTTTGGAGGTGAGTGACTAACTTATACAAGGATCACGTCTTTAAAGGAATAGGCGGGATTTTAGCTTTGTAGCACATAGACAAGAAGACAACGCTAACACTCAAAATAGGGCAGCATGGAGAACAAGCAAGCTAGTCATGCATCTACACATACATGAGCAATGAGACTTGAGAAAAAACAAAATGAGTCATTACCACCAAACATTTCATGAGCAGATGTCCTAGTGGAAAAGCTAACACCGTCTGAAGACACGACAGGTAAGTGAGAGGCATCGACAACGAGTTTTGAGAGGAAAGGGTTAAGGTTTGGCATGGAGTCGTCTCCAGCTTCAGCGGAGGTGAAAGGATCTAAGCAGGCAGAGGAAGAGAGAAAGAGAGAAAAAGAGACAGCAGAACATGAAACAGACCAAAAACGAGTGGAGAGGAACTGGTGGACATCAGAAGAAGAGAGCATGCAGAGGAGGTAAACCCAACAAAAAACAAAAAAAACTCCAGATACACAGGCGACGTTCCGAGTTGCGTTGGCGGTGCTTTACCTGCCCACGCTGTTGCCACGGGAAGCCCTGATGAGGCGGACTGCATGGAGGGCTGGAACGTTGACTGGAGGTCAAATAGGTCGCTCTCCATTTTCACTGCGCTGTACACAAAATCAAAAAGGAACTTCTTTTCAATGCACCTTTTTCAGTAATAAGCTGCCATCTACGTACACTGCATACTTAATTTTGACAAAAACAATTTGACCTTTAAAGTCCTAAAAAATGATGTCTGGCTTTGACACATCTAATTAGCTTTGCAGGTTTTGAAATTGTTTAACATTTTCCTCAAGCTATGGCTACTCTCTTTCTGAAATCTTCTCATTTACTGTATTATAAAAGAACAGTAAGCAACTTCTTACATGAATGTTTGTTGTAACTGAAAAGAAAGTAGGCACCCAATGCAATGCATGCATCTTCCCATTTTGCATGTTTTCCATTTTTCTCATGAGGAAAATAAAACCAGTCCAAAGACTTTGAAGCCACAAGATGTGTACTAAGTATGCTACATTTATTTGCACAAGAGGTCTTCTATTTTTAGAAGTATGTTTTATGACATTGCGTGGTTAGAGCACACGACCATAAATTACTTACAAACGTTGTTTCGCCCCCAAGCAGTTTGGCCGATGGTTAGTTGCATGTGACAGGAGAATATGCGCAAGATTTAAGAAGAGATGTCCTGAACAATATTTTTGGCCTCAATCCTGATCCGATCCCGAGTCCCAATTGGATACTTTGACAATAGAAAATGTTTTACAGCAAGTAACTAAAGTAAACAACACATTTTTATGAGGCTTATCTTATTAAATTCAGAATTTACTAGTATATTTGGAAATCAGAAAATGTATTGTGTGGCAATGAATGCTACATAAAATTTTAACTAATTAAAAGGGACAGTGTGCATTAACTAAACACAAGAAAACGCTACTAATGGCTTCCATTTAAATCAACTAAGTTTTACCCTCAAATACTTTCTCCTTGAATTTGTAGACAAAAACGACCCAAAACATTACTTTGTAACAATAAGAGCATGAAAAATATCTATATAATCACTTTAAATGGCTTAAATGGTATAAGGGTTGTACTTGTATAGCGCTTTTCTACCTTCAAGGTACTTAAAGGGCTTTGACACTATTTCCACATTCACACACTGAGGCCGGGAGCTGCCATGCAAGGCACTAACCACGACACATCAGGTCCAAGGGTGAAGTGTCCTGCTCAAGGACACAACGGACATCACTAGGTTGGTAGAAGGTGGGGATCGAGCCAGGAACTCTGAGGTTGCTGGCAGGGCCACTCTCCCAACTGCGCCACACTGTTCCCCACTTTAGTATGATTTATATATCCATCTATCCATTTCCTACTGCTTGTTCCTTTCGGGGTGGCGGGGGTTGCTGGAGCCTATCGCAGCTGCATTCGGGCGGAAGGCGGCGTACACCCTGGACAGGTTTCCACCTCATCGCAGGGCCAACACAGATAGACAATATTCATATAATCGTACCAATTTATGTATTGATAGTACCGAAATCTGGATTGATCACCCCTACTCTCCATTGAAGTTTTAGCCTGTTGGCTTCTTGCGTTGTCGTGCGTCTGCGTGTGTGTGTGTGTGTGTTTGTGTGTGTTTATGTGAGTGTGTTTAGTCATTCCTTTTACTCTTGACCTTCAGTTACAATGTCACATGGAAAACACTTAGTTATTTTCCACCATGGTGGTGAAGATTAGTATCTTAGAAGTGTTTTCACAAAATGGATAGATGACGCGTCCGAGCTGGTGTTCTTGCAATTCATGCAACTCCTCAGTTTGTAACAAGAAATCCGGAAATGTTAATTGTGTCTCATACCGCGCTTTTAAAGGAATCCTTAGCAGTTACAATCTAGGTAAGGAATTGTTTAATTTAATTATATTTAATTTAATCATTTCTTAACTGTATTTTGTATGTCCTTCATGTGTTCTGTGTACATTGGGAGTCAAATTAGGTATATGGCTTGACTTGTATGACGTATCAGATTGTAATGTATTACTCCATATGAGGTTTTCCGTAAGATACCCATTTGAGCAGCTGGGTGTAGAAAATAGATCGATAGCTGGGGCCGTGCTGATTGTGCCCCCGGTGGTGGAGATAGGCGATGTATCCGTGGTGGCAAAGGAGGGCCTTTTGGAGAGTTCCTTGAGCCTCTGTTCCTGAGGAAGAAAGCAGGTCCGGATCAAGCAAACATGCAGAAAGCGAGAACAACGAAGACAATAGTTGCTTACATACATAGATACATATTTATACACACACATATGTATACAAACATATGCACACACACATATATAAATTATACATACTTCTATATCATACATACATACATACATACTGTGTGTGTGTGTATATATATATATATATATATGTGTGTGTGTGTATATATTTATATGAGTGTGTGCATATATGTATCTATATGTGTGTATGTATGTATGTACAGTGGGGCAAAAAAGTATTTAGTCAGCCACCGATTGTGCAAGTTCTCCCACTTAAAATGATGACAGAGGTCTGTAATTTTCATCATAGGTACACTTCAACTGTGAGAGACAAAATGTGAAAAACAAATCCAGGAAATCACATTGTAGGAATTTCAAACAATTTATTTATAAATTATGGTGGGAAATAAGTATTTGGTAAACCATTCAAAGCTCTCACTGACGGAAGGAGGTTTTGGCTCTAAATCTCATGATACATGGCCCCATTCATTCTTTCCTTAACACGGATCAATCGTCCTGTCCCCTTAGCAGAAAAACAGCCCCAAAGTATGATGTTTCACAGTAGGTATGGTGTTCTTGGGATGCAACTCAGTATTCTTCTTCCTCCAAACACGACGAGTTGAGTTTATACCAAAATGGATACATGGATGATACAGCAGAGAATTGGGAGAATGTCATGTGGTCAGATGAAACCAAAATATAACTTTTTGGTATAAACTCAACTCGTCGTGTTTGGTAGAAGAAGAATACAGAGTTGCATCCCAAGACCACCATACCTACTGTGAAGCATGGGGGTGCAAACATCATGCTTTGGGGCTTTTTTCTGCTAAGGGGACAGGACGACTGATCCGTGTTAAGGAAAGAATGAATGGGGCCATGTATCGTGAGATTTTGAGCCAAAACCTCCTTCCATCAGTGAGAGCTTTGAAGATGAAACGTGGCTGGGTCTTCCAGCATGACAATGATCCCAAACACACCGCCCGGGCAACAAAGGAGTGGCTCGGTAAGAAGCATTTGAAAGTCCTGGAGTGGCCTAGCCAGTCTCCAGACCTCAACCACATAGAAAATCTGTGGAGGGAGTTCAAAGTCCGTGTTGCTCGGCGACAGCCCCAAAACATCACTGCTCTCAAGAAGATTTGCATATAAGAATGGGCCAAAATACCAATTATTGTGTGTGCAAACCTGATAAAGACCTATAGTAATCATTTGATCTCTGTGATATAACCTTTGTTGGCAATAAAGTATTGAGTTGAATTTTGGTTATTGACCAAATATTTATTTACCACCATAATTTACAAATAAATTCTTTGAAATTCCTACAATGTGAATTCCTGGATTTTTTTTTCCACATTCTGTCATTCACAGTTGAAGTGTACCTATGATGAAAATTACAGACCTCTGTCATCATTTTAAGTGGGAGAACTTGCACAATCGGTGGCTGGCTGACTAAATACTTTTTTGCCCCGCTGTATATGCATACACACACTCATACAAATATATACAGTACATATATACACATACACACATAGAGACACATACTGTACACACACACACACACACACACACACACACACACACACACACACACACACACACACACACACAGCCCTTTTCCAAAAAAATTTGAAGACCATCATTGATAGCCTCCATGGGATGGGTATGCCACAAAAGTTCATAACCAAGGAGGCTGGCTGTCCACAGAGTGCTGTGTCCAAGCATATCAATGGAAAGTCTGGCGGAAGGGTTAAATAGGGCAGGAGAAGATAAACCAGCAGAAGAGCTCTGACCGTGGGCTTCTGCGGCTTATCAAATAGAGAAGATTCATGAATCTGGAAGAGATCCAGAAAGAGTGGAATGAGGCGAGAGTCATAGCTCCAAAACACACCACATTCAGACACTTCCGGGAGATGGGCTACGACTGTCAGAGTCCTAGGGTCAAACCGCTTCTGAGTCTTGAGCCAACGTAAGAAGCGTCTCAACTGGGCCAAGTAGAAGGAGGACTGGACTTTTGGCCAGTGGTTCAAGGTCCTCTATTCCAAAGAAAGTAAAATGTGCCTTTCATTCAGTAATCAAGGAACAAGGTTTCGGAGGAAGACAGGTGAGGAATAGAACCCAAGCTGCTTGAGGTCCAGTGTGAAATATCCACAGTCAGTCACGATTTGGGGTTCAATGTCCAGTGCAGGTGTTTGTAAACTCAAATTTTTTTTTTTTTTGATTCAAGGTCACCGCATCAGTCTAGCAGAATGTTTTAGAGGACTTCATGATACCTTCTGCTGAGGATCTGTATGGAGATGCAGATTTCATCTTCCAGCAGGACCTGGCTCCTGCCCATACCGCTGGAAGCAGGTTTGATGCCCATGCCATCACAGTGCTTGACTGGCCAGCCAACTCACCGGACCTAAACCCCCCATTGCTAATACCCCTTCTATTAGCAAGATGAAAATGAGGGGCACCAGACCCAAAAAAAAAGAAAAGCTGACAGCAAGCATCAAGGAAATCTGGGCTCCCATAACTCCCAGCCAATGCCACAGGATGATTGCCTCAATGCAACAACACATCGAGGCAGTAATTAAGGCAAAAGGTTTCCCTACAAAGTATTGAAGATTGACATATTTTGAAAGTACCATATTTTGATTGAGTTGATCTGATCCTAATTCATTCTTTTTTTCTGCAGAAACTGAGAAGTAAATCGTGATTTCTTCACAATCCAATTTTTTTGAAATCATAATTTTGTGGCCTTTATGAACTGGAAGCCCAATTCATGTACAAATAAACAACTATATGAAATCGTTCAAGTTGTGGGCCCTGAATCTATAATCTATGGAAATTTAACATTTTGAATGGAATTATGGAAATAAATACACTTTTCCATGATATTCACATTTTCTCGAAAGGGGCTGTATACACATACATACATACACACACATATACATCCATACACACATGCATACATACATATATATATATATATATATATATATGTATATATATATATACATAGATATACAGAGATACTTGGGGTGTAACGGTACGTGTGTTCGTATTGAACCGTTTCGGTACGGGGCTTTTGGTTCGGTGGTGTACCGAAAAAGTTTCCACACGGACATTTTAAGTAGCGTACCGCACATTGAGTAAACAATGCACACCGAGGCACAACACAAGGCATGCTACCAGCGACAGTGCTACGATAGACTTAATTTATTTAATCAATTAAAATTATTATACAAATAGTTGGCGATTAATTTAGTCATCAATTTGTTGGATGAATGCAATGCGCATGCGATGAGGCTCTTTTTTTTCCTCCTAAACCTTTACTTATGAACTGCAACATTGACAAACAGCTGAGAAACAATAATCAAAACAAGTACAAAAACAGAACAAAACAGCGCCAGGGCGGCGCTGAGGCTACGTCTCATGAGGTGGCAGTAAGCCAGTCAATGATGTGTCATTTGCAGCTCACGTGACCACGCCGTATCCTTTGCCTGGAACCATTTGAAAAATGGCGGAAAACAGTACGGATAGTTCGGCGTAGAAACATTTGAAGGTTATTGCTGCATTGGAGAAAAGTGTACGACCTAAGTCATCAAAAGTGTGGGAATACTTCACATTAAACACGGCAAAAAAGACAGTTTCCTGCAAAATGTGCACCATGGACCTCGCGTGGCACGGAAGTATTACATCGCTTTGGGAGCATGTATGAAGAGAAGAACTCACAGTACATAACTTTTTCAGTCCATAGTCCGAGTACATTGATCCGTTGTGTCCTCTTTGTGTGTTTTTAATATTTTGTTAACGAGGAGATTTTTTTCAGGAAGCGCTGCATCAACTGTTGTGTATTAACTTTCAGAGTGTTAGGAACGTTTTGGATAGTGCGACGTCTTAATTTTCTGTGTTGTTTTGGGTCGCAACAGGCATTCATAAGTTCAGCTTTTTTGTGAGTAACGTTAACGTTATGTCTTTGTAGCAACGTGGGACTGATAACGTGTCTCTGGCATATTTGACTCCGTTTTGAGAGAGAAAATACCCGTTTACCAATTTCGAAATAAACGTAACGGACAGAAATATCTCAGGTTGGTTTCATAATGGATCAATGTAGCTGGGCCCAATAAAGCTATATAAATCTATTTAGACTTGAATGACACTTTAGTATAACTAAACGTTATGAAAGTGCTGGAATATGTCATGCTATTATTATTCACAGGCATCCTTAAATGAATCCTTTATTATTCACAACAGAAACGTGTACATTATCTGATTCAGTTCTGATCTGATGATTTACAAGTCTGTGTTATTATTGGTGTACTCTTGAACTCAAACGTCCATTTATTTAATTTAGCTGTTTTTTTAATGTGGCGGCGTATTTGTCTTTTACGTCAAATTATTAATAAAAACAACTGGTTATGCATTGAGTTAATTGTAAATGATGCTACTATGTATGTTCATAATATGGTTTCTCTCATTTCAGAAAGAAACAAGCCAGCATTAGAGACTTGGTACAAAGGAAGGTGTGCACACCAAAGCAAGCGGCTGCATTGACTGATGCTACCTGAATATGTTGCTAACTGACATGAAGCCACTATCAATGGTGGAGGATGAAGGTTTTAGACAAATGATTCACGTCCTCAACCCTGGTTACACTCTTCCCCTCGAGGACCCATTTTACCAAACTGATGGTACGAGCAGACCTTCCAAGCAGTGCAGACTGACATAAAAGTCACCCAGAGCAAAATTGTTCTCAGGACAAGTGTAGCCACGGAAGCCTACCTTGGCAATACATGCCATTACATTGGAGACGAATGGAACAAAGTCAATCTGCCTTACGACCACGCCACTAGAAGAAACACATTCAGCAACCAACATTGCAGAATGGTTGGAATAGGTAATAGCCAGGTTTGAAATTCCCCTAAGCAAAACTATTGCTATTGTGCAGGAAAATGGTGCACTTTATAAAAAAACATTTTTGTAACACTTGCCTTGTTTTATTTGGCAAGTCGAAAGGACATGGTGCCAGTATGCTGTTTTTTGAATAAAGTATTGGAAAGGATAGAAATGTAGTTTGTCTCTTTTATCCGATTATTAATTGATTAATCGAAGTAATAATTGACTGATTAATCGATTATCAAATTAATCGTTAGTTGCAGCCCTACTGACCATACCTCCTCTTTTCATCGGATATGTCTCCTTTTGTGGGGCTGTCTGGGTGGAGTTTCTTAAATGCCTCAAATGTCTGGGATTTTAAGTTAGGGTTGTGTGTATTTTCAATGTACGTTTGGGGTTAAGAAGGTGTTAAAAACAAAACAAATTGTGCACGCAGCAACATTTTTAAGGGAGGGGCAGAGACAGAGAGAGCGAGAGAGTTATGATAAACGTGCATGTGTCGCCAGGCTCTGCTTTTTACCCATAGATTTATCAGATTTTATTTTTTATTATTTATAGCAGGGGTGTCAAAAGTGCCCGGAAGCCATTTGCGGCCCACAGCTAATGTTTTAAAGGTCGACGGCACATTTTAAAAATACTATTAAAATAAACAAAAATGAAACAAAAGTGAAATAAAAAAGCTTGAAAGTTAAATATAATTTAGAAAAAGTTGCAATGTTGACTAATAAAACAAAGCTGTTTTTTTTCTTTCAAACTGTCATTGCTCAAAACATAGTATTGAATCAAAATCAATGTTATTATGAATTATTGACCTATCCAATGTTCCCGTTACTTCACATCAAGTATTCCACTAAGAAAAAAAATCTGGGTGAAAGATTTTGCAAATTTGGTAAATAAATAAACTAAAAAATGTATATTTCTTTTTTTCCTTACTGTACCGAAAATGAACCGAACCGTGACCTCTAAACCGAGGTACGTACCGAACTTTTTGTGTACCTTTACACCCCTAAAATATACACATGTATGTATGTATGTATATATATATATATATATATATATATAAATAAAAAATATGTAAGCACCTTAAGCGCTTTAAGTCGGGCCTGCTCCTCTTCGAGGGCTGCTTGCTTCTCCCGTTCATCCACTTTAGTGAAAGACATTCCCGTGCTTGCAAGCGACGACACAGCATTCGACAGAGTGCTGGCCCTGTGGGACAAAAACTCAAAGATGAGAAGAGACAACAAAGGGATCCCACAAGGAACAAAAATGGTGACAGGTAGATTAACATACCTGCTGGCTGCAGTAGAGTCTTTCACCTTCTTGCCCTCTAAGGAGGCCAAATGCTGCTCCAGAGCCTCAAGAAGGCTGCTGGGAGCCTGTTGTGGTGACAAAACACACTCAGTCACATGGAGGACTATGTGTGTGTGGACATTGACACCATAAAGGAAAGTGGTGGGCAACCAAGCTAGAGCTGAATACAAGCCACATTTTCTACATTTCCATTGTGTGTGAGATGGTTTACCAGACTTGGAGCTACCCACCACTGATGCACCAAAGACTGCATTCCAGTCACACATTTACTCTGGATGAGAGCAACATGTGTATGGCATGGCTGTATTGAGGCATGTTCAACAACCGGCGCGTTGTTGAAATTGGCCACTACTAATCACAACAGGGCAGCCATACTGCAGCAAATGAGCTACTCTGCTTTTACACATTACTGTACAATGACGCAGAGTCACCACACTGGTAGTTTTTAAATCTCGCTCAAGTTGTTTGACTTGTGCGAGACAGCGCAGAGGCATGCAAAAATACAAACAGCGAAGCAAGTCACAGACACAGAAGAAGAGTGAAATGATAGTACTTACACATACTGTGAACTAAAGTGGAAAGATAAGGGGGAGAATACAGAATATAAAGGTGGTGACAGTCAAGAGGGGAATCCATTTGAGCTGCACAGCAAATAAACTGCCAACAGCACAGCTCCCTAAACGCGTGTAACCTCAACTGTCACTGTGCAACTGTGAGTAGACGGCAATCGCAGTGAGCAACAACTTTGTGAATACCAGACACCTTTATGTACTGTAGAAGGAGGCGGAAAAGAAGAAGGTAAAGCCAAGGAAGAAGATATTGAGAAGAAGGGAGAAGAAAGGACAGAAAGAAGTGTACCTTCTTTGGAAACATGCACTTAAAGATGGAAAGCATGCAGAGTGCAAGGAGACAACCAAAAGAGCAAGGCCAACGTGGGCCGGTGTTAAAAAATTAAAATGGGTTTGAGCCAGAATGAGCAAATGGCCTCTCGTTGCTTACAGATTGACAATAGTTGGAAAATTTGCAGGCCAGACCTCAAATCCAACTAGAAACTTTATTAAGTACAACTGCACAATCCGGTAAGGTTGTTTAAGATGTTAACCCTAACAACAATGTCAATACTTAGTATTTTTCTCATTCAGAGATATTAACCCCAAAATCTGTTTAATATCGTGGTTGTTGCATGCGGTCGTATAGAACTGCATTGGCGATTATACAATGGTATCTCATGTTGGTGGTTTGTGTTGAGATCAAGAGCAGATGAAAAGAGAGAAAGGATATCAGTTCATAAGAACATGAAGTAGGGCTGGGCGATATATCGATATATACGATACATCGTGGGTTTGTCTCTGTGCGATATAGAAAATTACTATATTGGAATATTCAAGTATATGTTCTCACGCAGTTGCTTTTAGCTGCGGGCATTCAGAATCTTCTCACTCTTTCCTGTCTCTTCTCGCAGGCGCACATTCTTACATACGTCACACACTGTCACGTCATACGTCACATACGTGTCCGCCCTCGCAGAGCAGAGAGGTAGCATACTGGGCTATGTTAGCTGCTAACGTAACCGTACAAGAGAAAGAAAGTGTGGCTCTGTTAACAAATGAAGGAAGACTTAATTCCCAATAAAAACAGCAAGGGCGTCCATCGTCTGGCGGTGGTTCGGCTTCAAGTGGGAATAGGTCAAACAAACAACCGTAATTTGTCAAGTGTGGGGAAAAAGTGTTGCTATAAAAAGTAGCATTACTGCTAATATGTCGTATCATTTGAAAAGTCACTCGCTAGAGAATGAAGAGAATTTCATTACCTTAGTAACCTACCACATAGTGAAGGACAAATACTATTTGATTTCCCATTATGTAGCTCATTTTTATTTGACACTTAAAATGTCTCTGACAATCTTGCACTTTATGTTTTGGAAAGGACTTGAATGTTTGTGCCATTGCTTAATAACTTTAATAAATACACTTTTGGTCAATTGACAGTAATGATTTCCCTCTCTGCATGAAAGTTTAAAAGTAGCATATATGAATGCAGTATGAAGAAGAATGTTTTAATGTATACACATATAACCATCATACGGCTGTGATTATATGCATCAAGTGTTCATTCAAGGCCAAGGCAAAATAACATAATATATATCGTTTATCGCGATATGGCCTAAAAATATTGGATATTTAAAAAAGGCAATACCGCCCAGCCCTAATATGAAGCTTACCTGGGAAAGGTCTGGAATGTCTCCTCTGTCGATGCCCACTTGCTGCAGAAGCATAGACAGAGACAAATTACTGTTTTCTGCACCAAAGCCAAGCAGTAAACAAACGGTGCTAATATACCTCAGCCACTTTGAGAAACTCTGATATTCGGGTCATTCGGGTTAGGAATTTCTTGTAAATATCCAGACCTTCTTTGCACTGGGTCTTCTTCATGTCAAAATATTTCTCTGTTTGGCGACAGAGGGTGCTGGTTACACTTTTTGAACCGCAACAATTGTCCACAGAGGCTGGAATGTGAGGGGAGGCGTCTTACCGAGCAAGTTGATGATACCTTCGTTATACGCGGCAAAGAGCCTGATGGAGTCTTTGAAGAGGAGCATGAAGGCAGCGTTGATGACTCCATTAGTCAGCTCGTTGGCATTGACCTACAGGAAAGCAATCAGCCCTGATTTGTATATATTCCTGACATTTTTTGGTTGGGATACAAAAAGTGGCAGCAAAGAAAATGCTTCGACACTGCAGCTTCATACAAGGATAACATTTTTTGTCAAATTTGTATAAAGCTGCTGCTTTAAAAGGCACTCAGACTCACATTGAAATCGAGGAGGGCGTCCATCTGATTCTGAATAATAGGGATGGTCTTGAGAAGCTTCTCTGTATTCATGGTCCTCATGACGCCGTCCACTCTGCGTAGACAGCGAGAGGGTGTTTGCAGACCGTAAGACAAGGTTCAATTATGCCACACTTGCTGAAATGTATGCGGCCTTGCTCAAATATGCACTGTGCTCCAGGTATTCACAGGTGTGTCGTCCACACCTTGAACAAAGGCTATAAAGAATGTAATGTACTCTAATTTAATCTTATCTATTTAATTTTTTTTGTTTTTTAACCATCAAAAAAAATCCTACAATCGAAGACATGACAACTATATTAATTTTAAAAAGGCAACTTTCTAGCTTGAAGACCAACTATAAAAAAACAAGAAAATAAATTGTGGTAGTAACTGTTTAATATGTAGATCAAGCAGAAAAACAATCAATTTGAGAAAAAAAAAGGAACTACTCTAATTTTCTATCTGTTCATTAGTCTGCAGATCAAAATGAGTGTTCACACCTTAGAGAGCTGTGGCCACAGGTGGATTGAAATGAATAATGGTTCCAACACAAGAGATATAATTGAAACACAGGATAGTCTTGTCAAACTTCTTCAAATAAAAGTCAATCATCTCATAATGTAGCAAAAGATGTTGATTGTCCATAGTCAAGTACGTCTAAAATCTAGACAAAGTACAATCACTATGGAAAGCTTGTAAAAGCAAAATATCCCAGTGGACCAAGTAAAACATCAAAACTTCAAGAACGAAAACTCAATGTCTTGAAAACAGAAAATGCACAGCAAAAAGAAAAAGTAGAACAAATGGGCAAAACAATTGAGTTAGTCTGTGACCCAACAGTAGGAAACCGCTTAACATCCATCCATTTTCTACCGCTTATTCCCTTTTTGGGGTCGCGGGGGGCGCTGGCGCCTATCTCAGCTACAATCGGGCGGAAGGCGGGGTACACCCTGGACAAGTCGCCCCCTCATCGCAGGGCCAACACAGACAGACAACATTCACACTCACATTCACACACTAGGGCCAATTTTAGCATTGCCAAACAACCTATCCCCAGGTGCATGTCTTTGGAAGTGGGAGGAAGCCGGAGTACCCGGAGGGAACCCACGCGCATTCACAAAGAGAACATGCAAACTCCACACAAAAAGATCCCGAGCCTGGGATTGAACCAATGACTGCAGGACCTTCGTATTGTGAGGCAGACACACTAACCCCTCTGCCACAGTGAAGCCCCAAACCGCTTAACAAAAATTTTAATTTAAATACAGAAAAGCTAAACAAAAGCTGTCATCAACAGCTAAACAGAAAAAAAACAAGGTTGCAGTGGGCTAAGGAAAAGCAATTGTGGCCTATGAATGACTGGATGAAAAACATATTCAATAATGAATCATGAATGTGAATTGGGCAAGGTGATGATGCTGCGACTTTTGTTTGGTGCTGTTCATATTTAATTTATGAAGACGGCTGCCTGAAGAAAACATGCAAATGTCCACAGTCATTGATAATATGGAGCTGCATATCAATTGTTGGATTGGAGTGAGATGGGCGTGACTCGACGCTGCAAATGTGGAAGTTGTGCAACTGCAAACACCCCCATTGAGCAAACGAACAACTGTCCTTTGAATAAGTCACTATAATTGTGATCATGATACAAGAAGCATATCATTGTGCCAAGCTAGCTGTGTACAAATTAAAACATGGAATGTGGCCTGCTGATTCTTTACAGACACTGTAATGTGATTGTTCATGTTTTTCAGTTAGTACAGATTGATGACCAATCACATTGTGTTCATTACAAACTCAAAAGTTATTCAGCTGTTGATTCAGTTTCCAGCTTAGCACTTGCCGTAGCTGGCGCACGGCTAGATCCTTAGTGTTGGCTCTTACAATAATGTTGCTACAGCTTGGTTATTATACAGGTTACGGAACGTAAATGAAGTATCGTTGGTGGTTTTACATGCATTTTCAAAGTGATTTAGAGGCAGAATGTGCTATAAGTAGCTGCATTGCTAGCCACATAGAAAGAGCCGATTATTACAAGTTAGAATGAAAAAAAAAAAAAAAAAACCTTTTGACCTCTTGTAAGGATTGTAAATGATAGGCAATATTCCCCCCGAAAAGTGCAGTTCCCTAAAGGCCACTTCCAGGATCTTAAGGTAATTTATGTTAAGGTAACGTGTGGAGTTCCCCAGGGTTCGGTCCTTGGCCCTGTACTCTTCAGCATCTATATGCTGCCGCTAGGTGACGTCATACGCAAATACGGTATTAGCTTTCACTGTTATGCTGATGACACCCAACTTTACATGCCCCTAAAGCTGACCAACACGCCGGACTGTAGTCAGTTGGAAGCGTGTCTTAATGAAATTAAACAATGGATGTCCGCTAACTTTTTGCAACTTAATGCCAAAAAAACAGAAATGCTGATTATCGGTCCTGCTAGACACCGACCTCTATTTAATAATACAACTTTAACATTTGACAACCAAATAATAAAACAAGGTGACTCTGTAAAAAATCTGGGTATTATCTTCGACCCAACTCTCTCCTTTGAGTCACACATTAAAAGCGTTACTAAAACGGCCTTCTTTCATCTCCGTAATATCGCTAAAATTCGCTCCATTTTGTCCACTAAAGACGCCGAGATCATTATGTTAGATCTACTATGGACTGGACTTTCACACTATTGTTAGATCCACTATGGACTGGACCTTCACAATATTATGTCAGACCAACTCGACGTCCATTGCATCCGGTCTCCCCTAGAGGGGGGGGTTGCCCACATCTGAGGTCCTCTCCAAGGTTTCTCATAGTCAGCATTGTCACTGGCGTCCCACTGAATGTGAATTCTCCCTGCCCACTGGGTGTGAGTTTTCCTTGCCCTTTTGTGGGTTCTTCCGAGGATGTTGTAGTCGTAATGATTTGTGCAGTCCTTTGAGACATTTGTGATTTGGGGCTATATAAATAAACATTGATTGATTGATTGATTGAATTTTTCCCTTGGTTGTTCTTGCATAAGGTTTTAACTTAACCACGGCCCATCTTCCATGCTTTAGCTGAGGGGCTGAAGCCCATAGCGTCTCAAAATCCAAAATTGTACGACCTGTTCATCAACCCCACAGTGTGGGACGTCTTCTTTTACCTCAAGCAGATAAAAAGCCCCGAAGCAGATGGTTTCCACCTCAATCTTTGACAGCTGGGATTGTGTTTTTGGGCTTATATTCAGCATTTCTCTACCTTTGAACACTTTTGAGTCAAGATGATGCCAAAGCGCTCCTTTGGGTTCATGAAACAGCTTCTCCCTTGTAAAACTGTTATTGTACAGTATAACCTTTATTTTCAACAGTCTGTCTCTCTTTGATACAATAAACCTATTGTAAAAGTTTTGTTAAGTCTATATCATTGAAAAGCGGTAAACTTACAAAATCAGCATGCGATTAATGATTTCTTTTTCCCAAAGTATGAAGATATACGGTATAGGGTAGTGGTTCTCAAACATTTTTGAGCAAGTACCACCTCAGAAAAAAACTTGACTCTCCAAGTACTACCACAATGACCAACATTAAAATACAGTATTGTAGTAGGCCAAAGTATTTATTAAAAAAAAAGGTAGAAGTTTAATTTAATGAATATATTTAATATTTTTGGCCATGGTAACTTTACACACGGTTTAAACAGTAAAACTGTTTGAATATAGGAAATAAAAAACTGTATTTTTATTAAGTGAATCTTTAGCGTACCGTTAGGGGTACTTGAATCACAGTTTTGAGAATAACTGGTATAGGGTTATCGGATTTAGCGATGAGGAGTGACAGATTTTTTGGTAAACGTGTAGCATGTTCTATATGTTATAGTTATTTGAATGACTCTTACCATAATATGTTACGTTAACATACCAGGCACGTTCTCAGTTGGTTATTTATGCGTCATATAACGTACACTTATTCAGCCTGTTGTTCACTATTCTTTATCTTTTTTAAATTGCCTTTCAAATGTCTATTCTTGGTGTTGGATTTTATCAAATAAATTTCCCCCAAAAACGCGACTTATACTCCAGTGCGACGTGTATATGTTGTTTTTTCCTTCTTTATCATGCATTTTCGGCCGGAGCGACGTATACTCGGAAAAATACGGTAGTAACGTCACTATGAGCAGAATAACGTTAAAAACTTCATGAAGATAAGCGCCGGCTTTCCTAGCTTGTACCCTGACGTGTCTGTGAATGAAAATATCGATATAGAAACAGCCCGTTAGAGTAGAAGCATGTTTGTGTGATTGAGAGAAAGGTTAAAAAAGTAAAACTGAACTCAATCTGGTTTTACTGCAGGGACACACAAAAAGAATAGGTAATAGTTTCTACAACACGAAAAGCTGCAGAACTGCAAAGCGCAGTTGTCATGCCAGATTCGTATCCCTGAAATATTTTGTGTATGCTGCTATATGTACACGTGTGTGTGCGTGTGTGTGCCTGTATGTGTGTGTTTGTGTGTGTGTGTGTGTGTGTAGGCTGCCTGATAATGCATAATAATACAAACTGTGGATTACTACAATCATGCCCTGATAAAATATGTTAGTAATGTAACCTATGATATTTCTACTTAAAAAATGGTTTTGATGATGAGTATAATATGCTTTGTATAAAGATGTCCGATAATGGCTTTTTGGCCGATATCTGATATTGTCCAACTCTTAATTACCGATTCCGATATCAACCGATACCGCTATATACAGTTGTGGAATTAACACATTGGGCATTAAACCAGGGGTCACCAACGCGGTGCCCGCGGGCACCAGGTCGCCCGTAAGGACCAGATGAGTCACCCGCTGGCCTGTTCTAAAAATAGCTCAAATAGCAGCACTAACCAGTGGGGTGCCTCTGTTTTTAAAATTGTATTTATTTACTAGCAAGCCGGTCTCGCTTTGCTCAACATTTTTTATTCTAAGAGAGACAAAAGTCAAATAGAAATTGAAAATCCAAGAAAATATTTTAAAGACTTGGTCTTCACTTGTTTGAATAAATTCATTTATTTTTTTTACTTTGCTTATATATAACTTTCAGAAAGACAATTTTAGAGAAAAAATACAACCTTAAAAATGATTTTAGGATTTTTAGACACATACCGTATCTTTCGGACTATAAGTCGCAGTTTTTTTTCATAGCTTGGCCGGGGGTGTGACTTATACTCAGGAGCGACTTATGTGTGAAATTATTAACACATTACCGTAAAATAGCAGATAATATTATTTAGCTCATTCAGGTAAGAGACTAGACATATAAGATTTTACGGGATTAAGCAATTAGGAGTGACAGATTGTTTGGTAAACATAAAGCATGTTCTATATGTTATAGCAATGTTTCCCACAGGTCAGGCATCTATTTGTGGTGGTGTGGTCGGGCGGCGGTGGCGATGACCAAGAAGAACGCGGAGTTGGAATATAATTACAACACTTTATGTACATATTATATACATATTTATATAATATGTAACTACAAGCTCCATTCACAGACAGAGTCACATTGCTTTTATGGGCGATCGAGCGAGTAATTCTTTCGTGGCGGGCCGCCACAAATAAATGAATGTGTGGGAAACCCTGTTATAGTTATTTGAATGACTCTTACCATAATATGTTACATCAACATACCAGGCACCTTCTCAGTTGGTTATTTAGCCGTCATATAACGTACACTTATTCAGCGTGTTGTTCACTATCCATCCATCTATTTTCTACCGCTTATTCCCTTTCGGGGTCGCTGGCGCCTATCTCACCTACAATCGGGCGGAAGGCAGGGTACACCCTGGACAAGTCGCCACCTCATCGCAGGGCCGTGTTGTTCACTAGTCTTTATTTATTTTAAATTACCGTTCAAATGTCTGTTCTTGGTGTTGGGTTTTATCAAATAAATTTCCCCCAAAAATGCGACTTATACTCCAGTGCGACTTATGTTTTTTTTTTCCCTTCTTTATTATGCATTTTCGGCAGGTGCGACTTATACTCCGAAAAATACGGTATAACTTTTGACCTTTTAAATTCCTTCCTCTTCTGATTGTACTGTTTCGACTTGCACCTTTTTTCTGTATACGTGAAAAAGTCAATAAAAAATGTTGGATTAAATTCCTTCCTCTTCTTTCCTGACAATTTTAATCAATGTTCAAGTGAATTTATTTTTTTTATTGTAAAGAATAATATCCATCCATCTTCTTCCACTTATCCGAGGTTGGGTCGCGGGGGCAGCAGCCTAAGCAGGGAAGCCCAGACTTCCCTCTCCCCAGCCACTTCGTCTAGCTCTTCCTGGGGGAGCAGAGCCCGAGGCGTTCCCAGGCTAGCCGGGAGACATAGTCTTCCCAACGTGTGCTGGGTCTTCCCCATGGCCTCCTACCGGTTGGACATGCCCTAAACATCTCCCTAGGGAGGCGTTCGGGTGGCATCCTGACCAGATGCCCGAGCCACCTCATCTGGCTCCTCTTGATGTGAAGGAGCAGCGGCTTTACTTTGAGCTCCTCCCGGATGGCAAAGCTTCTCACCCTATCTCTAAGGGAGAGCCCCACCACCTGGTGGAGGAAACTCATTTCGGCCACTTGTACCCGTGATCTTGTCCCTTTCGGTCATAACCCAAAGCTCATGACCATAGGTTAGGATGGGAACGTAGATCGACCGGTAACTTGAGAGCTTTGCCTTTCGGTAAAGAACAATAAATACATTTTAATTTAATTCTTCATTTTAATTCTTCATTCGTTTTTTCGACGAAGAATATTTGTGAAATATTTCTTCAAACTTATTATGATTAAAATTCAAAAAAAATATTCTGGCAAATGTAGAAAATCTGCAGAATCAAATTTAAATCTTATTTCAAACTCTTTTCAATTTCTTTAAAAAAAATTGTACTGGAAAATCTAGAAGAAATAATGATTTGTCTTTGTTAGAAATATAGCTTGGTCCAATTTGTTATATATTCTAACAAAGTGCAGATTGGATTTTAACCTATTTAAAACATGTCATCAAAAATATATATTTGTTGTGAGAAATCATTAAGATGATCAGTGTTTCCACAAAGATAAATATCATTAATTATTAATAATAACAGAGTTAAAGGTAAATTGAGCAAATTGGCTATTTCTGGCAATTTATAAAAGTGTGTATCAAACTGGTAGCCCTTCGCATTGATCAGTACCAAAGAAGTAGCTCTTGGTTTCAAAAAGGTGGGTGACCCCAGCATTAAACAATGTAACAAGGTTTTCCAAATTAAATCAACTCAAGTTATGGAAAATGCCAACATGGCCCTGCCATATTTATTATTTACGTCACAAAGTGCATTATGTTTTTTAACATGCTTCAAAACAGCAGCTTGGAATTTGGGACATGCACTCCCTGAGAGAGCATTAGAAGGTTGAGATGGGCAGGGTTGAGGTGGGGACTGGGGGGTGTATATTGTAGCGTCCCGGAAGAGTTAGTGCTGCAAGGGGTTCTGGGTGTTTGTTCTGTTGTGTTACGGCGCGGATGTTCTTCCGAAATGTGTTTGTCATTCTTGTTTGGTGTGGGTTCACAGTGTGGCGTATATTTGTAACAGTGTTAAAGTTGTTTCTACGGCCACCCTCAGTGTGATCTGCACGGCTGTTGATCAAGTATGCGTTGGATTCACTTGTGTGTGTGAAAAGCCGTAAATATTGTGTGATTGGGCCGGCACGCAAAGGCAGTACCTTTAAGGTTTATTGGCGCTCTGTACTTCTCCCTACATCCATGTACCACTCCGTACAGCGGCGTTTTAAAAAGTCATAAATTTTACTTTTTGAAACCGATACTGATAATTTCCGATTTTAAAGCATTTATCGGCAGTCTGATATTATCGGACATCTCGAGTTTTGTACACTATGTCGTAGAATGACAATGTCTTAAAAATATTTTATATTTTGGAAAAAAGTTTAATATTGCTTGGTGATCAGCACGCTAATGGTTTGACGATACCAAAACTTGTGAATTTGGAATTATATCATCAATCACAGTTGATATTATTGAAGGGACACAAATTATTTAAGCCTGTGTGCAGGGATACAAATGATCTCAGAGATTCAAAACTTTAAGGTGATATCTATTTATAATTGCATTTAATATTATAAGAGATGCTAATGTGCCAAAGAACTGTCTGTTTTGGTTGTTATTAAATACCGTATTTTTGGACTATAAATCGCAGTTTCTTTCATAGTTTGGCCAGGCGTTCGACTTATACTCAAGAGCGACTTGTGTGTGAAATTATTAACACATTACCGTAAAATATTAAATAATATTATTTTGCTCATTCACGTAAGAGACTAGACGTATAAAATTCCATGGGATGTAGCGATTAGGAGTGACAGGGGCGGCATAGCTCGGTTGGTAGAGCGGCAGTACCAGCAACTTGAGGGTGGCAGGTTCGATTCCCGCTTCCGCCATCCTAGTCACTGCCGTTGTGTCCTTGGGCAAGACACTTTACCCACCTGCTCCCAGTGCCACCCACACTTGTTTAAATGTAACTTAGATATTGGGTTTCACTATGTAAAGCGCTTTGAGTCACTAGAGAAAAGCGCTATATAAATATAATTCACTTCACTTCACAGATTGTTTGGTAAACGTGTAGCATGTTCTATATGTTATAGTTATATGAATGACTCTTACCATAATACGTTACGTTACATACCAGGCGCCTTCTCAGGTGGTTATTTATGCGTCATATAACGTACACTTATTCAGCCTTTCAAATGTCTATTCTTGGTGTTGGGTTTTATCAAATAAATTTCCCCCAAAAATGCGACTTATACTCCAGTGCGACTTATATATGTTTTTTTTTTTTTCCTTCTTTGTTATGCATTTTCGGCAGGTGCGACTTATACTCCGAAAAATATGGTAAACATGCGTCTGATATTGAAAGAAGTGTTGGAGTTAGTGTTATTTTAAATTTTGACACACCTAATGTCACTTTTACTGTAAATAAAGATCGGCTACAAATATCGGTTATCGGCATTATTCACTACTAGTATTGGCCCAGGAAAAAAAACATATCGGTCGATCTCAAAGCAAAACACAACAACAATAATTTCAGTTACTTACCCTCGCTTAACTTTGGTGAAATCAAAGGCAACCTGTCTGTATGAGACGGCTTTCTCATTTAGGTAGCGACTGTACCGCCGGATAAAGGTGGACATGTCATACCCTGAAATGAACAGAGGATCAGCGACTTTAACATGTGTTACATGGTATAACATGATAGTTTGATGTGTTACCTTGCAGGCCACTTTTGTCCAAAAAATTACTGAGGTTGAATAGTGTGTTCCTTGACGCCAGGTACTGCACAAAACGCTGCAAATAAAGAGTGGGGAAAATGCTTACTGGAAGCCATAAATTTATTCATGCAAGCTGACATAATCAGCCTTTTCTCTTAACACTACTGATATCTGTCCAGTGTTATAAAATCAATCAATCAATCAATGTTTACTTATATAGCCCTAAATCACTAGTGTCTCAAAGGGCTGCACAAACCACCACGACATCCTCGGTAGGCCCACATAAGGGCAAGGAAAACTCACACCCAGTGGGACATCGGTGACAATGATGACTATCTGTGGGGTCAAGGCTCACCTCGTTTCCGTACACCATGAGGTGGTGTGTAGTGATCAATGACTTGAACACAACCACCCAGCTGGTGTTGGTGGTCCTCTCAAACAGCGAGTCAGCCAGTTGGGGAATGTTGACATTCATCTCATTGGTGCAGTGGATCAAGTCTGAGACAAGAAAGCAACAAAGAGTTGTGACATGCAAAGCAATAAACTATGTAATGATAATCTACATATAATTAGACAATAACTAGTGTCAACTGTCCTGTAGAAGTGAATCATTTGATTATTATCTACACTGCCTAAAAATACCAAAAGTAGGATTTACCAAGGAGCTTTTAGTATTTCGCCTTTTCAGGGTGCTGGCTTCATCTTCAAAGCTGTGCTTGTCTTTTTTTAAACCCAGAGGTGACGTTATTTATTTCTAAACACATGTTAAGCCCATGAGCAAGCGCACACCTGCTGCTGCTGATGGAATATGAATAGATACGAAAGTGACGGCAGAGGAGGGCTAAATTGAATTTTACATGCCTCGACCAAAAAAGGTTGTGCTATGCATTTGTCTTACCTGGATCACAACGTGTATGCGAGCAACAAGAACCTAGTTCTTCTGAAAATATACAGCCTTCCTTTGTTTATTTTGTGACACCAACACAAAGGGTTACCCGTAATGGCATAAAAGGAAACATGTCACGGAAACTATTGAAATGGAATAGTACCTTATTGTTACACATAAGGCTGGACGATATGGCTTTTTATCAATATCTCAATATTTTTAGGCCATGTCACGACACACTATATATATTTCGATATTTTGCCTTAGCCTTGAATTAACACTTGATGCATATATCACACCAGTATGATGATTCTATGTGTCTACATTAAAACATTCTTCTTCATACTGCATTAATATATGTTCATTTTAAACCTTCATGCAGAAGGAAATCACAACTAAGTTAATTTACCAAAAATGTATTTATTAAACAGTTATTAAGCAGTGGCAAAAACACTCATGACATTTTAAAACAGAAAGTGCAAGATTGTCAGACATTTTAAAACAAGCTATTAGTGCACTTTTGTGCATGATGTCACTGAGATGACATACCAAAACACAAAATTAAAGTGCACGTTTTGTAAAGAACGCCATTACAATAGTTTAAAACAAATAAAATGCACTTTTGTGCATGTCACAAGATATTTCAATAAGTGTCATATAAAAATGAGCTGCATAATAGGAAATGAAATAGTGTATGTCCTTCACTATGTGGTATGTTCCTGCGAACATAATCTCTTTCTGTTGTTGACTCTTTTTTCATACGGTGTTGTGGAAATGGTTGCTTCTGCATTTTGTTGGTGTGGCACAGAACGGAGATGTTGACATGCAGAGTTTATAGCACTCTTTATTCTCTAGCAGGTGACTTTTCAAATGATGCTACTTTATTAGAGCTGCTACATTTTGTACGCTTTTGCCATATCCTTGACATATTACGGTTTTATGTTCGACATCTTTCCGCTTGAAGCCAAACCACCGCCACGCAATGGACCCTGTGCTGTTTTTGTTGGTAATGAATTATTCTTTCATTTGTTACCAAATTTACACCTTCTTTCTCTTGTATTACCACTTGCACCGCTCAGTTAGCACCACAGCTAATGTTACTATAACGCTACCTCTCTCAGGGTTTTCCACATTCATTTATTTGTGGCGGCCCGCCACGAAAGAATTACGGCCGCCACAAATAAAAAAAATAAAAAAATAATTTTTTTGCACATTTATTTTTTTTTTCCGGCTTTTGACTCGCTCGACCTATCATAAAAGCAATGGGACTCTGTCTGTGAATGAAGCTTGTAGTTACATATTATATAAATATGTAAATATTATATAAATATGCACATAAAGTGTTGTAATTATATTCCAACTACGCGTTCTTCTTGGTCATCGCCACCGCTGCCTCACCCCTATATCACACAGAGACAAACCCGTGACATATTGAGTATATCGATATATCGACCAGCCCTCGTTACACGGATGAGCGTTAGACTCTGTCCTGGCCTGCCCATTGCAGTCCGGCAAATTCTCAAAAAAGTTTAAATGTCTTAAACTCCCACTTGTTCATTTAACTCCCTGAATCCCAGAAGAAAGGCCAACACCAGACCCTTCCTTAATTTAACCTACGTTAGTTTGTGTGACTAATGGAAACACATTGAGCGCTTTGCGCACACAATAAACAAAGAGCGAGCAAACAGATCTAGCTTGGCGGGGGAGACGCGTGTCCGCTCTCCTTCATTTGAGTTCCACAGACAATGTGCCGTGTGTATGTCCAAGCAGGCTAAACCGTCATTCATGGATGCCAAGATGCCACAGAAATGCACTCGGACACACCGCTTCCACCTGCAGCAAGACGCCACCGTGAACTGCCCAGAGATAAAACAATACAGCATTGATAGACTTAACAGGAATATCATAAATGCACAAGCTCATCAAAAAAGACATTTTGATAATAATCACTTTAATTTAACTTTTATATTTGAATGGAAAATGGATTATGCTTCTATACCACCTTTCTACCTTCAAGGTACTCAAGTCACGTTGACACTATTTCCACATTTAAACCCTGATGGCAGGAGCTGCCATGCAAGGCACTAATCACGACCCATCAAGAGCCAGGGTGAAGGGTCTTGGCCAAGGAGACAACGGACATGACTACTAGGATGGCGGATACTGGGATCGGACCTGGAACTCTGAAGTTGCTGACACGACCGCTCTACCACCCGAGCCATGTTATTTTACCATTTGTATTTTTTAATTTAGTTTTTATTTTATGGAAACAAGTTCAACAGGTAAAAGCAATCAAAAGTGTAGGTAATCCATGCAAAGTTATAAAAGACTTCAAAATGCATTCAAATTTACTTTTCCAGTCATATATTTTTCTTAAAAGCACTGTCAGCCCTTGAAATTGTCCCCACATTCAATCAATGTTTATTTATATAGCCCTAAATCACAAGTGTCTCAAAGGGCTGCACAAGCCACGACGACATCCTCGGTTCAGAGCCCACACAAGGGCAAGGAAAAACTCACAACCCATTGGGATGTCAATGTGAATGACTATGAGAAACCTTGGAGGGGACCGCAGATGTGGGTGACCGCCCCACCCTCTAGGAGAGACCGGATGCAATGGACGTCGAGTTGGTCTGACATAATATTGTGAAGGTCCAGTCCATAGTGGATCTAACAATAGTGTGAAAGTCCAGTCCATAGTAGATCTAACATAATAGTGAAAGTTGAGTCCATGGTGGGGCCAACAGGGGATCTATCCCGAGCAGAGACGGTTTACCAGCGCAGAGATGTCCCCAACGAGCGGTCCACCCCCGACTCTGGACAACCTGCACTTCATCCATGGCCACCGTACCTGTGCCCCCCCCCCACTTTAGCACCCCTGCACGGCGCCGCCGCTTAAATTGTTAAAATGTCATCCCATTCATCATCTCGTGGGAGGAATGTACCGTCACACCTCCAGTCCAGAGTATTTGGACAGTGACGGTTTTCTTATTTCTATACCATCCCAATGGATTTGAAATAAGGAGCAAACTGTGGGCTTTATATTGAGAGATTCACCCAAAATATGGCCCGTAACAATTAAGCCGCATGCACGGGACTTTTACCATGAATTGATAAGATGGCGCCCCCCGTGGCTGATGTCTTTGCGTCGTCCTCCCGACAACATTTACATTTTTTGTTTATTTTAGTACTAATTTGCATCCTAAATGCAAAGTTTTTGCACGCAACAGTGAGATATAACAGAGATGCACTTCTGTACATCGGAAAAGCTCACCATGAGCTCACTTATAGTCTGACTGACTTCAACTTTCTTCTAATACGAGAGCCAGCTAACCACAAAACAACAACAACAACAAGGTGGCGATGCAAACGAGCGGGGCTACATGCTAGGCTAAAGGCTAGATCTACACGACCACCACTACCTAGCTTGCTGCTAGCTAACGAGCGCTCGCTTGAAAACAAGCTGGATGAGCTGAGAACCAGGATTACATCCCAGAGTGAAATAAGAGAATGCTGTGCTCTTATTTTCACGGAAACCTGGCTTTCGGACAGCATCACAGACTCTGCTATCCAGCTGGAAACGCTCTCAGTCTACCGTGGAGACCGGACAAAGGCTTCAAGAAAGGCGAGAGGCGGCGGCGTCTGTGTTTACGTGAGTAACCGCTGGTGGTTGAAAGACACTGCTTAGACAACATTGAGTTTTTGATGGTGAAATGCAGACCTTTTTACCTACCAAGGGAGTTCAGTGCAGTGTTTATACTGTCTGTTTACATCCCGCCACAGGCGGATTCCACTACAGCGCTAAAGCTATTACATGACTTCATCAGTAAACAAGAGACCGCACACCCCGATGCTGCGTTCACGGTAGCTGGGGATTTTAACTACCGCAACCTAAAGAGTGTTTTCCCGAAATACCATCAATATGTGAACTTTCTTAGGGGAAAAAAACTCTCTGGACCAAGTTTACCGCAACGTGAGGGTAGCCTACAAGGCTGTACCCAGACCACACTTTGGACTATCTAATCACATCTCAGCTTTTCTATATCCAGCGTACAGACAGCGCCTCAAGCAAGCCCCCCCCCCCCCCAGTGAGAAAAACTGTACAAGTGTGGAGTGAAGACACTGAACTAGTGCTTCAGGACTGCTTTGGGAGTACAGACTGGGACATGTTCAAAGCTGTTGCTCAGAGGGATGATTGTACTGTGGACATAGAGGAATATGCTTCCAGTGTAACTGGCTACATAAGCACGTGTGTGGAAAACATTGTTCCCACAAAGCAATACGAGATATAACAAACCAAAAACCCTGGATTAACTGTCCAAGCTACATGCCCGCTCCACTGCATTTGTCTCAGGCAAAGCAGAGGACTACAAGAAGGCCAGATATGACCTGCGTAAATCCGTCAACGAGGCCAAGGGACAATATAGACAAAAACCGGAGGGATTCTACTCCACCACAGATTCCCGGCGCATGTGGCAAGGCCTGCAACACATCACAGACTACAAACAGGGGAGCAGGGGGGGTCACAAACAGCCAACGATCACTGCCAGATGAGCTGAATGAGTTCTACGCCCACTTCGAGGTTCTCAACACCAACCAACAGAGAGGGGTTCTGACCACAGAGCGCACGCAGGACCCACCACTCACTGTGACAACAGCAGAGGTAAGTACAGTTCTGAGGAGAACAAACCCACGGAAGGCAGCCGGCCCAGACAAACATCCCTGCCCAGGCCCTCAGGGTGTGTTCATCAGAGCTGGCTGACGTACTTGCTGACATATACAACTTGTCACTAGCACAAGCTGTTGTGCCCACCTGCTTCAAGACCACCACCATCGTGCCCCTGCCAAAGAAAAACACTGTGACCTGTCTGAATGACTATCACCCTGTTGCACTCACCCCAATAGTGATGAAGTGCTTCGAGAGGATAGTCATGTCACACATCAAGAAGACCATCCCAGACACACTAGACCCTCTACAGTTTACCTACCGGAAGAACCGGTCCACTGAGGATGCAGTCAACACCGTCATCCACACCACCCTCACCCACTTAGAGGGCAAGGACACCTACGCCAGGCTATTATTAATCGACTACAGCTCTGCTTTTAACACGGTCATCCCACAAAAACTCATTGCAAAACTCCTCAATGTTGGTCTGACACCAACTCTCTATGACTGGGTCCTGAACTTTCTCACAAACCGGCCCCAGTCAGTCAGAATCGGCAACCAGACATCAGGCACAAAAGGTTCTAAGCATAGGGGCCCCCCCAAGGCTGCGTGCTGAGCCCCCTACTGTACATCCTCTTCATACACGACTGTGTGGCCTCCCAGAACAACACCAGTATCATCAAGTTTGCAGATGATACTACGGTCGTCGGACAGATCACCAGGGGAGCTGAGGCAGCGTCCAGAAGGGAGGTAGTGGAACTGGTGGCCTGGTGTCAGGATAATAATCTCTCCTTGAACACAGACAATACCAGATGATTATTAACCCACGGAAAAGGAGTGCACAGTACACACCTTTGTACAAAGGGGGGACAAAGGTGGACAGGGTGAAAACCTTTAAATTCCTCGGGACCCACATCAGTGAGGACCTCACCTGGGATCACAACAGCTAACAAACAAAGAAAGCCCAGTAGCGACTGTACTTCCTAAGAAGGCTGAGAAAATTTGGTATGCCACCCAAAATTCTCAGCAACTTCCATAGAAGTACGGTTGAGAGTGTCCTTACCAGCTCAATCACAGTCTGGTATGGGAACTGCACTGCTAAGGACAGGAAGGCACTCCAGCGAGTGATTAAAACTGCTCAGTACATATCAGGAGCAGCCTTCCCCTCACTACAGGACATGTACTCTACCAGGGCTACCAGGAGAGCTCACAACATCATAAAAGACAGTACACACCCCCAGCACAGTCTCTTCAGCCTCATACCATCAGGCAGACAATACAGGAGCCTGAAATCCAGGACTACGAGACTGACAAACAGTTTCTACCTACAGGCCAACAGGCTTGTGAATGCTAACTTGTGAATGCTAGCTCCCCCGTCTTTACTTTCGTCTTTTTGAACAAAAGACAGCTACCTTGACCACCTCCGAACTGTGAACCATCACTGTAGACACATTTCACATTTGATCACTAAAGACACTTTAACTGCTGCTGTGACCCAAGGTCACCTCCATATTTATACTGTTGACTGTCAATCAGAATGTGCAATAATGTTATGTTACTTACTGTGCCTTGTATATACTTTTTATTTTTAGCTAAGTACCGTGCAACCTGTTGAAGGGTGGACTAGCAGAGGAAGATTTTCATTGTATGGCAAACTGTCTGTTTAACTGTGCATATGACAATAAACAATCTTGAATCTTAGTGTGGAACCCGACTTAAACAAGTTCAAAAACTTATTCGGGTGTTACCATTTATTGGTCAACTGTACGGAAAGTGTACTGTACTGTGCAATCTACTAATAAAAGTTTCAATCAATCAATCAATCAAATGGAAAGCGACATGAAAACACATATCGCTCTTCTCAAGAGCAGCGGGTGATGCTGTGGATCCCTTCTCAAAGAAGAAGTACTCCCAGGCGTTTCCGTCTAGTGACACTAAAACGACATCAGAACATTTGCTTGTAAAAGCTAAACATGTATAACCTTTTACTGTTTGCTAACAGTAATGATGACGGTGTGCACATGCCAGCATTTTGGTACTGGTAGTATGGCGAAGTCAAGTTTCTCAACTTATCCAAGACGATTAGCAACAGAAAAAATTACTTTTGAAAAATTAACTGTGGCGAATAGTAACACACTTCCAAATCTGTGCAATATTACCAAGTGGGTGAACAACGTAAGTAAGTAGCCAAACATTCAGTGGCTATATGTAATCTGAATCGAACATAAGTTTAATGACACCATGTTAAAGGTTTTGTTTGTTTTATTTATTTAATTTCTCCTTTCTTTGCCAAATTGAACAATTAGGACATCCGATCTGTATAACCAGAACTTCCTGTCCGAGTGTTTAACTTATCTTTATATTTGCGTGGCTGTGAAAAATGTCCATCCATCCATCAATCTTCTTCCGCTTATCAGAGGTCGGGTTGCGGGGGCAGCAGCCTAAACAGGGAAGCCCAGACTTCCCTCTCCCCAGCCACATCATCCAGTTCCTCCCGGGGGATCACGAGGCGTTCCCAGGCTAGCCGGGAGACATAGTTTTCCCAACGTGTCCTTGGTCTTCCCTATGGCCTCCTACCGGTTGGACGTTCCCTAAACACCTCCCGAGGAAGGCGTTCTGACCAGATGCCCGAACCACCTCATCTGGCTCCTCTCGATGTGGAGGAGCAGTGGCTTTACTTTGATTTCCTCCCGGATGACAGAGCTTCTCACCCTATCTCTAGGGGAGAGCCCTGCCACACGGCGGAGGAAACTCATTTCGGCCGCTTGTACCCGTGATCTAATCCTTTCGGTCATGACCCAAAGCTCGTGACCATAGGTGAGGATGGGAACATAGATCGAACGGTAAATTGAGAGCTTTGCCTTCCGGCTCAGCTCCTTCTTCACCACAACGTCCGCATTACAGAAGACGCGGCACCGATCCGCCTGTCGATCTCACCATCCACTCTTCCCCCACTCGTGAACAAGACTCCTAGGTACTTGAACTCCTCCACTTGGGGCAGGGCCTCCTCCCCAACCCGGAGATGGCACTCCACCCTTTTCCGGGAGAGAACCATGGACTCGGACTTGGAGGTGCTGATTCTCATTCCGGTCGCTTCACACGCGGCTGCGAACCGATCCAGTGAGAGCTGAAGATCCCGGCCAGATGAAGCCATCAGGACCATATCATCTGCAAAAAGCAGACCTAATCCCGCGGCCACCAAACTGGAAACCCTCAACGTCTTGACTGCGCCTAGAAATTCTGTCCATAAAGGTCATGAACAGAATTGGTGACAAAGGGCAGCCTTGGCGGAGTCCAACCCTCACTGGAAACGTGTCCGACTTACTGCCGGCAATGCGGACCAAGCTCTGGCACTGATCATGCAGGGAGCGGACTGCCACAATAAGAGAGTCCGATACCCCATACTCTCTGAGCACTCCCCACAGGACTTCCCGAGGGACACGGACGAATGCCTTCTCCAAGTCCACAAAGCAAATGTAGACTGGTTGGGTAAACTCCCATGCACCCTCAAGAACCCTGCCGAGAGTATAGAGCTGGTCCACAGTTCCATGATTAGGACAAAAAAGTGGGACCCTAAAAATATACTGTGGGACCCCATATTTATGACAATGGGGTTCCTGGGACAAACACTGAATTAATCAAAATATTTTGAAAGCTGCCTTACTTTGGTAGTTCAATTAAAAATGTACCGTACTTTTCGGAGTATAAGTAGCTCCGGAGTATAAGTCGCACCTGCCGAAAATGCATAATAAAGAAGGAAAAAAACATATACGTCGCACTGGAGTATAAGTCGCATTTTTGGGGGAAATGTATTTGATAAAACCCAACATCAAGAATAGACATTTGAAATAAATAAAGAATAGTGAACAACAGGCTGAATAAGTGTACGTTATATGACGGCTAAATAACCAACTGAGAAGGTGCCTGGTATGTTGACGTAACATATTATGGTAAGAGTCATTCAAATAAATATAACTTATAGAAGATGCTATAAGTTTACCAAACAATCTGGCACTCCTAATCGCTAAATCCGATGAAGTCTTATACGTCTAGTCTCTTACATGAATGAGCTAAATAATATTTGATATTTTACGGTAATGTGTTAATAAGGGGCTCAAAGGGGCTTCACGGTGGCAGAGGGGTTAGTGCGTCTGCCTCACAATACGAAGTTCCTGCAGTCCTGGGTTCAAATCCAGGCTCGGGATCTTTCTGTGTGGAGTTTGCATGTTCTCCCCGTGAATGCGTGGGTTCCCTCCGGGTACTCCGGCTTCCTCCCACTTCCAAAGACATGCACCTGGGGATAGGTTGATTGGCAACACTAAATTGGCCCTAGTGTGTGAATGTGAGTGTGAATGTTGTCTGTCTGTGTTGGCCCTGCGATGAGGTGGCGACTTGTCCAGGGTGTACTCCGCCTTCCGCCCGATTGTAGCTGAGATAGGCGCCAGCACCCCCCGCGACCCCGAAAGGGAATAAGCGGTAGGAAATGGATGGCTGGATGGGATGGTGTTAATAATTTCACACATAAGTCGCTCCTGAGTATAAGTTGCACCCCCGGCCAAACTATGAAAAAAAACTGTGAGTTATAGTCTGAAAAATACGGTAAACGTTACAGTCCAGAGATTCACTGCCCACAAATTGCTTCAATAATGTCATGTCAACACTATTCTCATTAGGGCTGGGCGATATGGCCTTTTTTAATATCGCGATATTTTTAGGCCATATCGCGATACACGATATATATCTTGGTATTTTGCCTTAGCCTTAAATGAACACTTGAAGCATATAATCACAGCAGTATGTGTCTACATTAAAACATTCTTCTTCATACTGCATTAATACATGCCCATTTTAAACTTTCATGCAGAGAAGGAAATCACGACTAAGTCAATTTACCAAAGCTGTATTTATTAAAGTTATTAGCAGGTGAGTTTTCAAACGATGCTACATATTAGCAGTAATGCTACTTCCGGTAACAACGCTTGTGCCTCATTACAGTTGTCTATGTGCCATATTCCCGCTTGAAGCCGAACCACCGCCAGACGATGGACCCCGTGCTGTTTTTCTTGGGAAATAATTCTTCCTTCATTTGTTACCAGATTCGCACCTTCTTTCTCTCGTATTATTCCTCGCAACACTTCGCTAGCATCACAGCTAACGTTAGCCACGCTGCTACATCTCTGCTAGGCAAGGCCGTATACGTATATGACGTATGACGTGACAGTATGTGACGTAAGAATGTGCGCTCGCTGTCTGTGAGGAGACAAGGAGTGAGAAGAGCCTGTAGTGTAATGCCCGCAGCCAAAAGCAACTGCGTGAGATCGTATACTCGAATATTACGATAGTCATTTTCTATATCACACAGAGACAAAACCGCGATATATCGTCCAGCCCTATTTTTCATCATTTGATGAACATGCAGCAAGGAGCGCTCAGTTTAACACATTCAAATATGGCCTTATTTGTGTATTGAATTAATGTTTTCTCCTCACTGACAAGCTCATAGGGACACTGCCAGAGATCAGTAAATCATACATGTGCTGTCCCACTTCTTCGCCACTCTTTTTTTTTTTTTTTTTTTTTTACATCCGCATGCGGGTTAAGAGATGCCGTGAACCCCGTTGACGCTAGCGACCAATGCCATCCGCGGCACGGACCAGATTGACAGGGGGTGAGGTGGGGGTGATTAGGCCTCCCTTACCGTCCTATATTTGACTCCCTCAAAAGGCGAGGGACTCTCAGTAGGACATGGTAACCTTCACGAGAAGCGGCGTTAGCATGGGTGACTGGCTGCACTGCCGAGTGAAGAGCGAGGACGACAAATATGCAGGAAGAACTGACAGCGCCGCCATGTCACAGTGCATATTCAGTTTTTGACTCTCGCTTTAAATACAACCATGACTGTATTTGTGTGACAGGCTGTAAAGTGCATCAAAAAACAAATACATTACAATATTTATGATATACTGTAAATCATATTTTAAATCTCCAAACTAAGGTTCAAATTATACAGATTACAAAAGAGGTGACACACCTAAGGAATGATATGAATCATGTTACGTGTATTTGTGCTCAAAGTACACTGACACAGGCTCACACACAGTACAAAGTCTAACAACTTCTGACACCTCCGGGGGAATCATCCGAGCAGGACAACAGGTGTGCAACCTGCAACACAAGGGGGACTATGGGCATTAAACCACCCGCATAATCTAAAGTACTCTTAAACAAAGTATCTCTATTGTTGAATTAGTCACCCAACAACTTTGACTCAGAGCATGATCAATTTGACGGCGTGGCGCAGTGGAAGAGTGGCCGTGCACAACCCGAGGGTCCATGGGTCAATCCCCACCTAGTACCAACCTCGTCACGTCCGTTGTGTCCTGAGCAAGAGACTTCACCCTTGCTCCTGATGGGTGCTGCTTAGCGCCTTGCATGGCAGCTCCCTCCATCAGTGTGTGAATGGGTAAATGTGGAAGTAGTGTCACAAGCGCTTTGAGAACCTTGAAGGTAGAAAAGCGCTATGCAAGTACAACCCATTTACCATTTACTAACTACCATCTCTAATGCAATGTTTTTCAAGCACTGTGCGCCGTGGGAGATTAAATCATTTCACCTAGTTGGGTTAAAGAATATTTTTTGCAAACCAGTAATTAAAATCCGCAAATAATGTGCCATTGTTGAGTGTCTGTGCTGTCTAGAGCTCGGCAAACTTACCACGTTATGTGTGTATGTATGTATGTATGTATATATATATATATATATATATATATATATATATATAGATATATATATATATATATATATATATATATATATATATATATATATATATATATATATATATATATATATATATATATCTCAATAGGTGGCAGCTGGTAGCTAATTGCTTTGTTGATGTCGGGAACATTGTTTGTCGTGATCACAATATTGCACACCACAGCAGAAGGCAGTGTGAAGGTAAAAAGGTATTTAACGCTTAAACGTAAAATAAACAAAAGGCGAGTGAGAAAAGGCATTGAAGCTTGGGGATGGCTACGCAGAACGAAACTAAAACTGAACTGGCTACATCCATCCATCTTCTTCCGCTTATCAGAGGTCAGGTCGAGGGGGCAGCAGCCTAAGCAGGGAAGTCCAGACCTTCCTCTCCCCAGCCACTTCGTCCAGCTCTTCCCGGGGGATCCCGAGGCGTTCCCAGGCCAGCCCGGAGACATAGTCTTCCCAACATGTCCCGGGTCTTCCCGGTGGCCTCCTATCGGTTGGACGTGCCCTAAACACCCCCTTAGGAAGGTGTTCGGGTGGCATCTCGACCAGATGCCCGCACCACCTCATCTGGCTTCTCTCGATGTGGAGGAGCAGCGGCTTTACTTTGAGCTCCTCACCCTATGCCTAAGGGAGAGCCCCGCCACCCGGCAGAGGAAACTCCTTTCGACCGCTTGTACCCGTGATCTTGTCCTTTCGGTCATAACCCAAAGCTCATGACCATAGGTAAGGATGGGAACGTATATCGACCGGTAAATTGAGAGCTTTGCCTTTCGGCTTAGCTCCTTCTTCACCGCAACTGGCTACAAAGTAAACAAAAACAGAATGCTGAATGACAGCAAAGACTCACAGCGTGTGGAGCAGACAGTATCCACCAAGTACCACCGTACATGACATGACAATGTCCACACAAAGAAGGATAAAAAAACAACTTCAATAGTCTAGATTGCTAAAAACAAAGCAGGTGTGTGGAATAGTGCTCAAAGAAAACATGAAACTGCTACAGGAAAATACCAACAAAACAGGAAAAACCACTAAAATAGGAGTGCAGGACAAGAAATAAAACACTACACAGGAAAACATCAAACAACTCAAAATACATAACGGCGTGATTTGACGGGTGGTGACAGTACACGTACTTTGAGACAAGAGCTGGTGATGAGCTTGGTTAGGATTTAAAGTCATATCTAATCTACGACGACAACTTTTTAAGGTCAATATCGGCTGCTGAGTCTCATGTTTTGTAGGATTTCTGCCTCTTGTGTGCCTCTCATTTTTTTCAATGAAGAAAATGTGCCTTGGGTGTTAAAAGGTTAGAAAACACTGCTCTAATGCAGTGGTCCCCAACCTTTTTTGCACCACGGACCGGTTTAATGTAGGCACTATTTTCAGGGACCGGCTTTCCACTTGTGCCAGGTAAATATAACAAAAAAAGGTGCATGAAAATTACAACTCACTATAACGCTAAATTAGCCCTGGACATGTTTATTTGCAATGCGATGCAAATGGAAATCTTTCTATGGCCACAATCGGTCACATTTATGTTGTATATATTCATTAATGTGCATTGTGTCATGTCAAAAAGTTATAAAAATATCCATCCATCCATTCAATTTCTACCGCTTAGTCCCTTTATCAGAGGTCCGGTCGCGGGGGCAGCAGCCTAAGCAGGGAAGCCGAGACTTCCTTCTCCCCAGCCACTTCGTCTAGCTCTTCCTGGGGGATTCCAAGGCATTCCCAGGCCAGCCGGGAGACAGTCCCACCAACGTATCCTGGGTCTTCCCCGTGGCCTCCTACCGGTTGGACGTCCCCTTAACACCTCCCTAAGGAGGCGTTCAGGTGGAATCCTGACCAGATGCCCGAGCCACCTCATCTGGCTTCTCTCGATGTGGAAGAGCAGCGGCTTTACTTTGAGCTCCACCCGGATGGCAGAGCTTCTCACCCTATCTCTAAGGGAGAGCCCCGCCACCCGGCGGAGAAAATTAATTTCCGCCGCTTGTACCTGTGATCTTGTCCTTTCGGTTATAACCCAAAGTTCATGACCATAGGTGAGGATGGGAACGTAGATCGACCGGTAAATTGAGCTTTGCCTTCCGGCTCAGCTCCTTCTTCACCACAACGGATAGTTACAACGTCCGCATTACTGAAGACGCCGCAACGAGCCGCCTGTCGATCTCACGATCCACTCTTCCCTCACTCGTGAACAAAACTCCGAGGTACTTGAACTCCCTCACTTGGGGTAGGGTCTCCTCCCCAACCCGGAGATGGCACTAAAACCCTTTTCCGGGCGAGAACCATGGACTCGGACTTGAAGGTGCTGATTCTCATTCCGGTCGCTTCACACTCGGCTGCGAACCGATCCAGTAAGAGCTGAAGATCCCAGCCAGATGAAGCCATCAGGACCACATCATCTGCAAAAACCAAAGACCTAATCCCGCAACCACCAAACCGGAACCCCTCAACGCCTTGACTGGGCCTAGAAATACTGTCCATAAAAGTTATGAACAGAATAAGTGATAAAAGACAGCCTTGGCAGAGTCCAACCCTCACTGGAAATGTGTCCGACTTACTGCCAGCAATGCGGACCAAGCACTGACACTGATCATTATGGGAGCGGACCGCCACAATAAGACAGTCCGATACCCCATACTCTCTGAGCACTCCCCACAGGACTTCCCGAGGGACACGGACGAATGCGTTCTCCAAGTCCACAAAGCACATGTAGACTGGTTGGGCAAACTCCCATGCACCTCCAAATCCGAGTCCATGGTTCTCTCCCGGAAAAGGGTGGAGCACCATCTCCGGGTTGGGGAGGAGACCCTGCCCCAAGTGGAGGAGTTCAAGTACCTAGGAGTCTTGTTCACGAGTGGGGGAAGAGTGGAACCCTGCCGAGAGTATAGAGCTGGTTCACTGTTCCACGACCAGGACGAAAACCACACTATTCCTCCTGAATCCGAGGTTTGACTATCCAGCGGAGCCTCCTCTTTAGTACACCTGAATAAACCTTACCGAGAAGGCTGAAGAGTGTGATCCCACGATAGTTGGAACCCGACCTCCGGCCCCCCTTCTTAAAGAGAGGGACCACCACCCCGGTCTGCCAATCCAGAGGGTACCACCACCGATGTCCACGCGATGCTGCAGAGTCTTGTCAACCAAGACAGCCCCACAGCATCCAGAGCCTTAAGGAACTCTGGGCGGATCTCATCCACCCCTGGGGCCTTACCACCGAGGTGCTTTTTAACTGCCTCGGCAACCTCAGCCCCACAAATAGGAGAGCCCGCCACAGATTACCCTGGCATTGCTTCCTCAAAGGAAGACGTGTTGGTGGGATTGAGGAGGTCTTCGAAGTATTCCTGCCACCTATCCACAACATCCGCAGTTGAGGTCAGCAGAACACCATCCGCACCATACATGGTGTTGACAGTGTACTGCTTCCCCTTCCTGAGGCGGGGGATGGTGGTCCAGCATCGCTTCGAAGCAGTCCGGAAGTTGTTTTCCAGGGCTTCACCGAACTCCTCCCATTTCCGAGTTTTTGCCTCCGCGAACGCTGAAGCTGCCCACCGCTTGGCCTGTCGGTACCTGTCCACTGCCTCCGGAGTCCTATGAGCCAAAAGAAACCGATAGGACGCCTTCTTCAGCTTGAAGACATCTCTTACTGCTGGTGTCCACCAACGGGTTCTTGGATTACCGCCCCGACAGGCACCAACTACCTGGCGACCACAGCTCCAATCAGCCACCTCGACAATAGAGGTGCGAAACATGGTCCACTCGGACTCAACGTCCAGCACCTCCCTCGTGACATGTTCAAAGTTCTTCCGGAGGTGGGAATTGAAACTTTCTCTGACAGGAGACTCTGCCAGATGTTCCCAGCAAACCCTCACAGTGCGTTTGGGCCTGCCAGGTCTGTCCAGCATCCTCCCCCACCATCGCAGCCAACTAACCACCAGGTGGTGATCGGTAGAAAGCTCCGCCCCTCTCTTCACCCGAGTGTCCGAAACATGAGGCCGCAAATCCACAACTAAAAACTCCATTTCCATTTGAGTTGGGAAATAGTGTTAGCTGTAAATATAAACGGAAAACTATGATCTGCAAATCATTTTCTACCCATATTCAGTTGAAAATGCTACGAAGACAACATATTTGATGTTCAAACTGATAAACTGTTTTTTTTGCTAATAATCATTAACTTTAGAATTTGATGCCAGGTACACGTGACATAGGAAATGGGAAAGGTGGCAATAAATACAGATAAAGTTGAGAAATACTCATCAAACACTTGTTTGGAACATCCCACAGGTGTGCAGGCTAATTGGGAACAGGTGGGTGCCATGATTGGGTATAAAAGCAGCTTCCATGAAATGCTAAGTAATTCACAAACAAGGATGGGGCGAGGGTCACCAATTTGTAAGCAAATTGTCAAACAGTTTTAGAACATTTCACCATCTACGGTCCGTAAAATCATCAAAAGGTTCAGAGTCTGGAGAAATCCATCCATCCATCCATCATCTTCCGCTTATCAGAGGTCGGGTCGCGGGGGCAACAGCCTAAGCAGGGAAACCCAGACTTCCCTCTCCCCAGCCACTTCGTCTAGCTCTTCCCGGGGGATCCCGAGGCGTTCCCAGGCCAGCCGGGAGACATAGTCTTCCCAACGTGTCCTGGGTCTTCCCCGTGGCCTCCTACCGGTTGGATGTGCCCTAAACACCTCCCTAGACAGGCGTTCGGGTGGCATCCTGACCAGATGCCCGAACCACCTCATCTGGCTCCTCTCGATGTGAAGGAGCAGCGGCTTTACTTTGAGCTCCTCCCGGATGGCAGAGCTTCTCACCCTATCTCTAAGGGAGAGCCCCGCCACACGGCGGAGGAAACTCATTTCGGCCGCTTGTACCCGTGATCTTATCCTTTCGGTCATGACCCAAAGCTCATGACCATAGGTGAGGATGGGAACGTAGATCGACCGGTAAATTGAGAGCTTTGCCTTCCGGCTGAGCTCCTTCTTCACCACAACGGATCGGTACAACGTCCGCATTACTGAAGACGCCGCACCAATCCGCCTGTCGATCTCACGATCCACTCTTCCCTCACTCGTGAACAAGACTCCTACGTACTTGAACTCCTCCACTTGGGGCAGGGTCTCCTCCCCAACCCGGAGATGGCACTCCACCCTTTTCCGGGCGAGAACCATGGACTCGGACTTGGAGGTGCTGATTCTCATTCCGGTCGCTTCACACTCGGCTGCGAACAGATCCAGCGAGAGCTGAAGATCCCGGTCAGATGAAGCATTCAGGACCACATCATCTGCAAAAAGCAGAGACCTAATCCTAGGGTTACCAAACCGGAACCCCTCAACGCCTTGACTGCGCCTAGAAATTATGTCCATAAAAGTTATGAACAGAATCGGTGACAAAGGACAGCCTTGGCGGAGTCCAACCCTCACTGGAAATGTGTTCGACTTACTGCCGGCAATGCGAACCAAGCTCTGGCACTGATCGTACAGGGAACGGACCGCCACAATAAGACAGTCCGATACCCCATACTCTCTGAGCACTCCCCACAGGACTTCCCGAGGGACACGGTCGAATGCCTTCTCCAAGTCCACAAAGCACATGTAGACTGGTTGGGCAAACTCCCATGCACCCTCAAGAACCCTGCCGAGAGTATAGAGCTGGTCCACAGTTCCACGACCAGGACGAAAACCACACTGTTCCTCCTGAATCCGAGGTTCGACTATCCGACGTAGCCTCCTCTCCAGTACACCTGAATAAACCGTACCGGGAAGGCTGAGTGTGATCCCACGATAGTTGGAACACACCCTCCGGTCCCCCTTCTTAAAGAGAGGAACCACCACCCCGGTCTGCCAATCCAGAGGTACCGCCCCCGATGTCCACGCGATGCTGCAAAGTCTTGTCAACCAAGACAGCCCCACAGCATCCAGAGCCTTAAGGAACTCCGGGCGGATCTCTTCCACCCCTGGGGCCTTGCCACCAAGGAGCTTTTTAACTACCTCAGCGACCTCAGCCCCAGAAATAGGAGAGTCCACCACAGATTCCCCAGGCACTGCTTCCTCATAGGAAGACGTGTTGGTGGGATTGAGGAGGTCTTCGAAGTATTCCTTCCACCTATCCACAACATCCGCAGTCGAGGTCAGCAGAACACCATCCGCACCATACACGGTGTTGATAGTGCACTGCTTCCCCTTCCTGAGGCGGCGGACGGTGGTCCAGAATCGCTTCGAAGCCGTCCGGAAGTCGTTTTCCATGGCTTCCCCGAACTCTTCCCATGTCCGAGTTTTTGCCTCCGCGACCGCTGAAGCTGCACACCGCTTGGCCTGTCGGTACCTGTCCACTGCCTCCGGAGTCCTATGAGCCAAAAGGACCCGATAGGACGACTCCTTCAGCTTGACGGCATCCCTCACCGCTGGTGTCCACCAAGGGGTTTTAGGATTGCCGCCCCGACAGGCACCAACTACCTTGCGGCCACAGCTCCGATCTGCCGCCTCGACAATAGAGGGGCGGAACATGGTCCACCCGGACTGTTGAACGACTAAAGCCCTACATAAAACAAGAATGAGAAATAATTCCACTTTCAAAGATTCAACAATTACTTTCCTCAGTTCCCAAACGTTTATTGAGTGTTGTTAAAAGAAAAGGTGATGTAACACAGTGGTGAACATGCCCTTTCCTAACTACTTTGGCACATCTTGCAGCCATGAAATTCTAAGTTAATTATTATTTGCAAAAAAAAAAATAAAGTTTATGAGTTTGAACATCAAATATCTTGTCTTTGTAGTGCATTCAACTGAAAATCGGTTGAAAGGGATTTGCAAATCATTGTATTCCGTTTATATTAACATCAAACACAATTTCCCAACTCATATGGAAACGGGGTTTGTACAAAGTCGATCATGGAACTGCGGCCTAGGGTGTCCTGGTGCCAAGCGCACATACGGACAGACACCCTTATGTTTGAACATGGTGTTTGTTATGGACAAACTGTGACGAGCACAAAAGTCCAATAACAAAACACCACTCGGGTTCAGATCCGGGCGGCCATTCTTCCCAATCAAGCCTCTCCAGGTTTCACTGTCATTGCCAACATGAGTGTTGAAGTCCCCCAGCAGAACAAGGGAATCACCCGAGGGAGCACTCGCCAGTACTCCCTCGAGTGTACCCAAAAAGGGTGGGTACTCTTAACTGTTGTTTGGTGTGTTGTTCAAAGATGAGTGAAAATGGAAAAAGATCCCACTGTTTATATTAAACATACTTCACTGCTGAGAGTATTTGGCAAGCACTGTTTTGTCCTACTAATTCCTTTCTGCCTAATTTTGTCCACCAAATGTTTTATGCTGTGCATTAATGCACAAAAAGGTGATCTTTGTTGATTTTATTGATTCGCCGGAGTGCTTATCAGGCATATTTAGCCAATCCATGACTGCAAGCTAATCAATGCTAACATGCTATTTAGGCTAGCTGGATTGCATCATGATGCCTCGTTTGTAAGTATATTTGAGCTCATTTAATTTCCTTTACATATGACTTTTGTGTATTTAATTTATATTTATATTTTTTATATTTCCACAAGTTAGATTGGCTGTATTTCTCATAGTTGTTTGTGTGCCATGTTGTTCCAGACCACAGTAAACGTTACCCAGCTTGCAAAGATTGTGATTAATCTATTAGAAGAAGACAGCCTGCAGTTTCCTTTAACTTGGACACACACATCTATACCTTTGGCCATTCTGAGCCAGTAATTTCCAGAAGTTATCTCACCCTCTGAGAAGCCTTCGTTTTACTAATGATTTACAATGCTGCAAAAATGTGTAGAATGAAATATAAAATACAACATTTCTGTCAATGAAGATTTGCATCAGCCTTTAATAGTAGGCTTGTCTAGCTAGTATACCATATTTCCTTGAATTGCCGCAGGGCATATATTATGCGCCTGCCTTGAATTAATGCCGGGTCAAACTCGCTTCCCAAAATAATTAGCGCATGCTTAGTATTACTGCCTGGTCAAACTCGAGACACTTCTCCTGTCATCATTTTCAAAATGGAGGAGGCTGATTTCAATATCGGTAATTTGAAATCGCATAAAGGGAAGACGATTAAAGGCCTACTGAAACCCACTACTACCCACCATGCAGTCTGATAGTTTATATATCAATGATGAAATATTAACATTGCAACACGTTCCAATACAGCCTTTTTAGTTTACTAAAATACCATTTTAATTTCCCGGGAGTTTCTTCTTGAAAACGTCGGGAAATGATGACGTACACGCGTGACGTCACGGGCTGTTAGGAAATATGAGCGCTGCACACACACACAGCTAAAAGTCGTCTGCTTTAACCGCATAATTACATAGTATTTTTTGAGATCTGTGTTGGTGAATCTTATGCAATTTGTTCAATTAATATTGGAGAAGTCAAAGTAGAAAGATGGAGTTGGGAAGCTTTAGCCTTTAGCCACACAAACACACAGTGATTCCTTGTTTAAAATTCCCGGAGGTGAAACTTTACTATGGATCACAGCGAACATGGATACCGACCGAATGTCAACCAGCAGGTTTCGGTGAGAAAATTGTGGTAAAAAGTCGCTTCTTCCGGAGATCAGCTGAGCTTGTGCCGCCCATAAAGCTACCGTCGACTTCCCTGAGACACTGCACGTCAACACACCCGCGGACACACACCTCTGACTATCAGGTACTGTTAATCTCACTAAAACACTAGCAACACAATAGAAAGATAAGGGATTTCACAGAATTATCCTCGTAAATGTGTCTAAAAACATCTGAATCCGTCCCAATGCAATCGCGTTTTTTTTTCTAGTCCATCGCTATCAATATCAGCAAACACAAATCTTTCATCCTCGCTCAAATTAATGGGGAAATTGTCGTTTTCTCGGTCCGAATAGCTCTTTTTGTTGTAGGCTCCCATTAAAAACAATGTGAGGATGTGAGGAGCCAACAGAATGTGACGTCATCGTCTGCGACTTCCGGTAGAGGCAGGAATTTTCTGTTAGCAAGAAAAGGTGCGAACTTTATCGTGGATGTTCTTTACTAAATCCTTTCAGCAAAAATATGGCAACATCGCGAAATGATCAAGTATGACACATGGAATGGACCTGCTATCCCCGTTTAAATAAAAAAAATCTAATTTCAGTAGAACTTTTAATGTTAGGCTAGTCTAGCTAATATACCATATTTCCTTGAATTGCCGCAGGGCATATAGTATGCGCCTGCCTTGAATTACTGCCGGGTCAAACTCGCTTCCCAAAATAATTAGCGCGTGCTTAGTATTACCGCCTGGTCAAACTCGTGACAATTCTCCTGTCATCACTTTTAAAATGGAGGCTGATTTATATACCGGTAATTTGAAATTGCATAAAGGGAAGAAGATTAAGAGCTATTCAGTAGGATTTAAAGGCCTACTGAAATCAGATTTTCCTATTCAAACGGGGACAGCAGGTCCATTCTATGTGTCATACTTGATCATTTCGAAATATTGCCATATTTTTGCTGAAAGGATTTAGTAGAGAACATCCATGATAAAGTTTGCAACTTTCGGTGTTAATAGAAATGCCCTGCCTCTACCCGAAGTCGCAGACGATGACGTCACGTTTGATGGCTCCTCACATATTCACATTATTTTTAATGGGAGCCTCCAATAAAAAGTGCTATTCGGACCGAGAAAACGACAATTTCCCCATTAATTTTAGCGAGGATGAAAGATTCGTGTTTGAGAATATTGATAGCGAAGGACTAGAAAAAAAATGATTTAAAAAAATAACGCGATTGCTTTGGGACGGATTCCGATGTTTTTAGAGACATTTACTAGGATAATTCTGGGAAATCCCTTATCTTTCTATTGTCTTGCTAGTGTTTTAGTGAGTTAAATAGTACCTGATAGTCTGAAGGGTGTCTCCACGGGTGTCTTGACGCGTAGTGTCTCAGGGGAGTCGACGGCAGCTATGGACGGCACAAGCTTAGCTTTTCTCCGGTAAGAACTGACTTTTGAACCAGAATTTTCTCACCGAAACCTGCTGGTTGACATTTGGTAAGGATCCAAGTTGGCTTGACAGCGCTCTGATTCATAGGAAAGTTTCACCTCCAGGAATTTTAAACAAGGAATCACCGTGTGTTTGTGTGGCTAAAGGCTAAAGCTTCCCAACTCCATCTTTCTACTGTGACTTCTCCAATATTAATTGAACAAATTGCAAATGATTCAGCAACACAGATCTCCAAAACACTGTGTAATTATGCCGTTAAAGCAGACGACTTTTAGCTGTGTGTGTGTGTGCAGCGTTCATATTTCCTTAAAACCCATGACGTCTTGCGTACACGTCATCATTACACGACGTTTTCAAAACGAAACTCTCGGGAAATTTAAAATTGTAATTTAGTAAACTAAAAAGGCCGTATTGGCATGTGTTGCAATGTTATATTTCATCATTGATATATAAACTATCAGACTGCGTGGTGGGTAGTAGTGGGTTTCAGTAGGCCTTTAAGGTCCAAGCATACATCACACAATTTTTTACTCCACACCTTTGGTAAGTGCCGGGGCAAGAAGAGGTTTTAAAATAAATAGCGCATGCTTACTTTTACCGCATGCCTTTGGTAAGCGCAGGAGTGAGAAGAGTTTTTAAATTAGCGCATGCTTAGTATTACCGCCTGGTCGAACTCATGACGTCACGAGTGACACTTCCCCTGTCATCATTTTCAAAATGGAGGAGGGTTATTTCAATACCGGTAATTTGAAATCGCGTAAAGGGAAGATTAAGAGTTATTCAGTAGGATTTAAGATCCAAGCTTACATCACACTCAAATTTTTACTGCATACCTTTGGTAAGTGCCGGAGTGAGAAGAGGTTTTAAATTAATTAGCGCCCAGGCGGCAATTCAAGGAAATACGGTATACATACATCATGTGTTGCCTTCCTCGTAACACTTACCGTATTTCCTTGAATTGCCGCAGGGCATATAGTATGCGCCTGCCTTGAATTACTGCCGGGTCAAACTCGCTTCCCAAAATAATTAGCGCATGCTTAGTATTACCGCCTGGTCAAAATCATGACGTCACGAGTGACACTTCCCCTGTCATCATTTTCAAATTGGAGGCTAATTTCAATACCGGTAATTTGAAATTGAGTAAAGAGAAAAAGATTAAGATCTATTGAGTAGGATTTAAGGTCCAAGCTTACATCACACTCAAATTTTTACTGCATACCTTTGGTAAGTGCCGGAGTGAGAAGATGTTTTAAAATAATTAGCGCATGCTTACTTTTACCGCATCCCTTTGGTAAGCGCAGGAGTGAGAAGAGGTTTGAAATTAATTAGCGCCCGGGCGGCTATTCAAGGAAATACGGTATACATACATCATGTGTTGCCTTCCTTGTAACACTTATACAACGATTTTGAGTTTTTGCGGCCCTATAAATATTGTTTTTTGTATTTTTGGTCCAATAAGGCTCTTTCATCATTTCTGGTTGCCGACCCCTGCTATGGAAAAATATAATGTTAATGTGCCATTGTGTCTACATTTTTTAACGGTTTGAGTCCAACCCAAGTTAGCATGTTGCTATCAGGCTTTGCGGCCTAGTCGCCGTCAGCCACGAATCCAAGATGGTTTCGGCTTACAAACAAGTTGTTTAAAAATAAAAATAAAAAAGAGACATTTAGGCTCATACTCACAGTCTAAGTGCTTCTTTTTCGGGCCCATTATCTCGTGAGTGGTGGCCTTGCATACTGTTTTGGACACGGCGGATCCCGTTACACTGTGCTGGGCTGCCGTTATCCGGTCCGTGATGCTCTGTCCCGACATCTTCGCTCACTCCGTGCGACCCAAAAAAAAAAAGCCTTCAAAAAATGCAGATCCGCGCTGTTGTTTATCTTCGTAAATGAGCCCTGGCGAGGGGGGGGGGAAAAAGTGACAGAAATAATCCACCTAACCTGGCCGGACTCCTCCTTCCCTTCCCCACCGTAGTGGAAGTATGCAATCAAAGCTAAGCTAGTCGGAGTCAGGCTATTATAATAAGGAGACAATAACAAATGTTACAATATGTCGTCGCGGCCCTAATTGCTGTCATAAGGGATGCGGTGTTGGCCGCTTTCATTCCACTGTGGAACACACCGGACCCCCGCCTGCCAGCCAGCCTGCCTGCCTGTGTCTGTCTGCCGCCGCTCCGCCTCCCCGAACCGCCGCCACTAGCCGATAACAGCGCAATGGAGGAAGAGGAAGAAGGACGCAGACGGGGCCCGAGGTGGGGGGGAAATGGCGGAACTTGTCATAGACAACGCGACGCCCCGCTGACCCAGGATCAGATGAAACACCGCCGGGCATACAACAGTCCAGTGTGGCGCAGGTGCACTAGAACTGACCTCAATCCAGCTGAGGATAACAACGGAAAAAAAAAAAATGCACAAAATGCTCAATCACAGCTGCCCTAATGACATGATGACGCGTGTATTGATGTATTGTTAATTTTATGGATTAAATAGTGGTTTCAACAATAAAATGTATTATCATGAAGGAATGGCATGATTTTATTTGTTTGGAATATGAGAAATTACACGTCCGAAAGAAAAGTAGTAAGAAGAAGTAGAGTTTACTTCATGTGTAAACATGTTCACCTGTTACATTTTCTAACAGTGGGAGAATGTGCTTCAAAATGTTAAAGAGCACTTTTTTTTGCATGTGTTAAAAAGGGCTGTTTAAAACTTACTCAAAGTTACAATTTTAAAAATATAAAAATATCTCCACCGGCTAGCTTATGTTACCATTAGTGGTTTGGTAGAAAATATATATATTTTTAAAGTGGTTTGTATTTTCCGCAATTACTAATTATAATAAAAAAATATAGCTTTATTTTTTTAAGTGGTTATATGTTTTCCTCAATTACTAATTGCATTGATTAAAAAAAGCTTGTCGGCCCCAGGAATTAGTCCAAGAGACGCAACTACGACAAATACTAGTTTTCTGTTGTGTTTTGGTTATGCTAGAATACACATTATGCATTAATTGGAGAGATAGTGGGCAGCCTAGGACATAGTCCGGTCTCTTGTTCGCTTTCTTGGGTCTGTTCTGGTCTATAGCCGGTTGTGCATGGGTCCAGTATGGCGCGGGTCCACTATAACTGACTGTGGAGGTTGCCCTCCAGGGGGTTCTTTGGTCGACCAAGCATTGAAATGACAGCCCTGTTCAGGTTCACAACACAGTTTTATTTTGCAAGAAGTCCGTGGGTTGCTTTCCAGCAAGTGTCTCTAGTCTCTCGCGCTCTTGCTCCAGCTCCAACAACGTCTCTCCTCCCGGTTTGCTGCTTATACAGAGCAACAGGTGACTAAATAACAAGGCCCAGGTGGGCCATCTACGCACGTGTCGCCAACTTCGAGGCCGGTCCAGGCACACCCCGCTTCGCTGCAGGCCCGCGGGCCACGCCCCCTTCCACACTGATCTCAATCCAGCTGAGGATAAAAACAAAAACAAAAAAATCCTGCACAAAATGCTCAATCACAGCAGCCCGAATGACAAAATGACGCATGTATTGATTTATTGTTAATTTTATGGATTAAATAGTGGTTTCAACAATAAAATGTGTTATCATGAAGGAATGGCATGATTTTATTTGTTCGGAATATGAGAAATTACATGTCCGAAAGAAAAGTAGTAAGAAGAAGTAGAGTTTACTTCATGTGTAATCATGTTCACCTGTTACATTTTCTAACAGTGGGAGAATGTGCTTCAAAATGTTAAAGAGCACTTTTTTTTGCATGTGTTAAAAAGGGCTGTTTAAAACTTACTCAAAGTTACAATTTTAAAAATAGAAAAATAACTCCACCGGCTAGCTTATGTTGTTACCATTAATGGTTTGGTAGAAAATATATATATATTTTTAAAGTGGTTTGTATTTTCCGCAATTACTATTTATAATAAAAAAATATAGTTTTATTTTTTAAGTGGTTATGTTTTCCTCAATTACTAATTGCATTGATTAAAAAAAGCTTGTCGGCCCCAGGAATTAGTCCAAAAGACGCAACTACAACAAATACTAGTTTTCTGTTGTGTTTTGGTTATGCTAGAATACACATTATGCATTAATTGGAGAGCTAGTGGGCAGCCTAGGACATAGTCCGGTCTCTTGTTCGCTTTCTTGAGTCTGTTCTGGTCTATAGCCGGTTGTGCATGAGTCCAGTATGGCGCAGGTGCACTATAACTGACTGTGGGGGTTGCCCTCCAGGGGGTTCTATGGACGACCAAGCATTGAAATGGCAGCCCGGTTCAGGTTCACAACACAGTTTTATTTTGCAAGAAGTCCGTGGGTTGTTTTCCAGCAAGAGTCTCTAGACTCTCTCACGCTTGCTCACGCTCGCGCTCTTGCTCCAACTCCAACAACATCTCTCCTCCGGGTTTGCTGCTTATACAAAGCGACAGGTGACTAGATAACAAGGCCCAGCTGGGCCATCTACGCACGTGTCGCCGACGTCGAGGCCGGTCCAGGCACACCCCGCTTCGCTGCAGGCCCACAGGCCACGTCCCTCTCCACACTGATATCAATCCAGCTGAGGATAACAACAACGAAAAAAAAAAAAACGCACAAAATGCTCAATCACAGCTGCCCTAATGACATGATGATGCGTGTATTGATTTATTGTTAATTTTATGGATTAAATAGTGGTTTCAACAATTAAATGTATTATCATGAAGGAATGGCATGATTTTATTTGTTTGGAATATGAAAGAAAAGTAGTAAGAAGAAGTAGAGTTTACTTCATGTGTAAACATGTTCACTTGTTACATTTCCTAACAGTGGGAGAATGTGCTTCAAAATGTTAAAGGCCTACTGAAACCCACTACTACCCACCACGCAGTCTGATCCTTTGTATAGAATGGGTGTCAAACTCTGGCCCGCAGGCCAAATCTGGCCCGCCGTATAATTTAATTTGGCCCTTGAGGCAATATCAATTTAGCATTAGAGCTGGCCTGGTCGGTGCCGCTGTAACACCGCATTCACCGCTCATACTCATACTTGCCAACCCTCCTAATTTTCCCGGTAGACTCCCGAAGTTCAGTGCCCCTCCCGAAAATCTCCCGGGGCAACCATTCTCCCGAATTTCTACCGATTTCCACCCGGACAACTATATTGGGGGCGTGCATTTAAGGCACTGCCTTTAGCATTCTCTACATCATGTCGTCACGTCCGCTTTTCCTCCTTACTAACAGCGTGTCACATAATATTTGCGGCTTTTACACACACGCACACGCACAAGTGAATGCAAGGCATACTTGGTCAACAGCCATACAGGTCACACTGAGGGTGGCCGTATAAACAACTTTAGCACTGTTACAAATATGCGCCACACTGTGAACCCACGCCAAACAAGAATGACAAACACATTTCGGGTGAACATCCGCACCGTAACACAACAGAACAAATACCCAGAAACCCTTGCAGCACTAAGTCTTCCGGGAAACTTCCAGCAAACTGACCAATAATTAACGTTTTATTCATGCATTTTCTTTTGCTACTTCAAGGCTTGAATGTTTGGTTCATTCATTATTGTTCTTATTTTCAAATTTATTATTAGCCTGTGGAAAAAAATTTGATATTTCCCTCAGAAGATTGCAAATAGAAAAAAAGGCATAACATGTTTATTAAAATTTTATTTGATATGCCATATATATTTTTTTAATTATTATTATTATTATTTGAAATTGCTTTTTGCATGTCACTATCAATCAATCAATCAATGTATTTTATTTCGGCAATCTTCACATAAAACAAAGAACAACAACAAGAAAAGAAAAAAAAACCACTCATTTGAGCAATGATTGAGCCGAAAGGGTGTAGGTTGAAGCAACGCTTATATAAACCTACCCCATCACAACAAGAACAACAAGCAAAATTTATGTAGCACACGTCTCATATACACAGTTTAACATTTAAATCAAACATATACATTTGTACACTTATATATATATATATATATATATATATATATATATATATATATATATATATTATATATACACAATTTATTTAAATTCCATATAAAGTGGTAATATATACATTTTAATATAACCTATATGTATAATTATGAAATCATAAATCGTATTTATATACATATTATATATTATTGTCTTTCTAAAACCATGTTTGCTCTCTTTTCTTATATTTACTAATGATAAATGATTTAAAAAGCTTTTTAAACTGGTTTATGTTGGTGCTGTGTTTTATTTCATCCTTTAAACAGTTCCATATTTTAACCCCTGCTATTGTTATACTCATTCGTTTCTGCGTTGTTCTACAATATTGAATCTTAAAAAGTAGTTCTTCTCTTAAATTATAATTCCCTTCTCTTTGTAAAAATCTTCTCTGTAACCCTGTTGGAAGTAAATCTTTACTTGCTTTATAAATCATTTGGGCAGTCTTGAGTCTAAAGTTATATAAGCCTTGCTTGTTCAATATTTAATGCAAAACTTGTTTGGGTCCCTATTAAACGGTTAATTTGTTCAACCTTGGCCCGCGGCTTTGTTCCGTTTAAAATTTTGGCCCACTCTGTATTTGACTTTGACACCCCTGTTATACATCAATGATGAAATATTAACATTGCAACACATGCCAATATGGCCTTTTTAGTTTACTAAATTACAATTTTAAATTTCCCGGGAGTTTCGTCTTGGAAACGGCGTGTAATGATGACGTGTACGCAAGACGTCACGCGTTTTTAGGAAATATGAGCGCTGCACACACACACAGCTAAAAGTCGTCTGCTTTAACCGCATAATTACACAGTATTTTTGGAGATCTGTGTTGCTGAATCTTTTGCAATTTGTTCAATTAATATTGGAGAAGTCACAGTAGAAAGATGGAGTTGGGAAGCTTTAGCCTTTAGCCACACAAACACACGGTGATTCCTTGTTTAAAATTCCCGGACGTGAAACTTTACTATGGATCAGAGCGGGGTCAAGCAAACATGAATCACGACGGAATGTCAACCAGCAGTTTTCGGTGAGAAAATTGTGGTAAAAAGTGGCTTCTTACCGGAGAAAAGCTGAGCTTGCACCGTCCATAAAGCTGCCGTCGACTCCCCTGAGACATTGGCGTCAACACACCCGTGGACACACACCTCCGACTATCAGGTACTATTAAACTCACTAAAACACTAGCAACACAATAGAAAGATAAGGGATTTCCAAGAATTAACCAAGTAAATGTCTCTTAAAACATCGGAATCCGTCCCAATGTAATCGCGTTTTTTTTTTTTTTAACTTTTTTTTTTTTTTTTCTATTCTGTCGCTATCAATATCCTCAAACAGGAATCTTTCATCCTCATTCAAATTAATGGGGAAATTGTCGTTTTCTCGGTCCGAATAGCACTTTTTGTTGGAGGCTCCCATTAAAAACAATGTGAATATGTGAGGAGCCATCAAACATGTGATGTCATCGTCTGCGACTTCCGGTAGAGGCAGGGCTTTTCTCTTAACACCGAAAGTTGCGAACTTTATCAGGGATGTTCTATACTAAATCCTTTCAGCAAAAATATAGCAATATCGTGAAATGATCAAGTATGACACATAGAATGGACCTGCTATCCCCGTTTAAATAAGAAAATCTCATTTCAGTAGGCCTTTAACAAAACAGCTTACAGGTTACAAAACCTTTTGGTTGCTGACGTATGACACATACGTGCCCCAAGAAAGCATTGAAATGGCCTAAAAAATTTGTTTATTTTTAATAATTCATCAAAAAAAGTAAAATAAATTAGATTTTTTTAAATTACCCCTAATTATTAGATATTGTATGATAGTTTGTAAAAATAACAATAAATGCTTAAATATCTGCTTGTCCCCTTGACTTACGACTTCAAAGCAAGTTATCCATCAATTTGTACGTACAGAAATCAAATCACCAAATTAATAGGCAATAATATAATGAGGCGAATATACTTTTAAATTCTTACATTCACTGATACAAGCGGCCCTCTGAGGGCAGCCGTGACTGCTATGTGGCATCATTTTAAAACTTTTTTTAAAAATAGCTCTCAGAAGCTGGTTGAAGAGCCCTGTGCTAAACAGCACTGTGGAGGGGGACGTGGCCTGCGGGCCTACTGCGTAACGGGGTGTGCAAGGACCGGCCTCAAAGACAGCGACAGGTGAGTAGATGGACCAGGTGAACCTTGTTATCTAATCACCTGTCACCTTTATTAGCAGCAGCCGACATGAGACACGTTATTGGAGTTGGAGTGGGAGCCAGAGAGAGAGAGAGAGAGAGAGAGAGAGAGAGAGAGAGAGAGAGAGAGAGAGAGAGAGACTCAGAAAAATACATTTTGCTGGAAAGCAAAAGCCGAGCAATCTTTATGCAAATAAAACAGTGTTGTACCCAGAAATACGGGCTCTCGTGGCAGTGTGTGGTGGTCCGAGGAACCCACTAAAGGGCAACCTCTACAAGCACGTTAGCTCTCTCAATGGGAAATTTGAGTTAAAAACATATGAGGGAACAGTCGACCGACAAAATGTTATGCACACTCTGCAGGAAGAAGAGTATGCACAAATGTGGAAAAATGTTTATTTAAAAAACATACATTTGTTGACATGAACATGATGTTCAAGGTCTCTCTCTCAAAATCAATCCAAAAAAATGATATTAATAGATTGTATTTGTAAAAAGCACTTTACATTAAGCAAACAACCTCAAAGTGCTATGGTTGTGTTAATATGTATATATATATATATATATATATATATATATATATATTAAAAAAACAAAAAGATAATAATTAAAAAAAACTAGAACAGTCTTATAGCTAGAACTAGTATGCATATATCTATTTTTTTTTTTTAAAGAATGGTTTTTATACCTTTTTTAAAAGTATCCACAGTCTGTGGGGACCTCAAGTGATCAGGGAGAGCTTTCCACAGACTGGGAGCGGCGGAACAGAAAGCCCAGTCTCCCATTGTTTGTAGCTTTGTCTTTGGAGGTTGGAGGAGGTTAGCCTGTCCGGAGCGGAGGTGTCGTGAGGAGGATTTGGGGGTGAGTAGTTCTTTGAGGATTTCCATTGAGGCACATGGAGGTTATTGCCCATGGAAGGCAATAACCCTTTGATTAATAGGATAAAATGTTATGTGTACAGAAAGAGGAGATGGCACAGACAGACATGGGGGAGGGGGGGGGGCGTAATATAAGCGCTACATATATATATATATATATATACATATATATATATATATATATATATATATATACACACACATATATACATACATATATAAAAAATAATAAATGAAGAGGGAAACTAATCCAGCAGTGCGTGGTGTGTGACTATGTGTGGGAATTAACTGCTTAGTGTTACCGGGAGTGTTGAGTGAGAGAGACGGAAGTCCAATGTGGGCAGAGCAGGCTCGTAGATCGGTGAGATAGTCAGGAAGTTGGGGTGATAGAGAAGCGTCGAAGGGCCGTGTCCAAGCGGGACGTCGAGATCCAAAAGGCACCCAGGGAAGCAAAGGGAATGCGGGAAGACAAGACACACAGCTTGTGACGTGGGAACGAGGGCAGACGATAAGGAGGACACGAGATAATCAACAGGACGAGGGAGAAACACAGGGAGAGACTGCGTAGAGCTAGATGATCGCTGACTGTACAGGAACAGATGACTACATTCTGGCACGGGATTGCAGGTTGTGCAGGCTTAAGAAGGCAGGTCCTCTGATCAGCCACAGGTGCGCTGATTGCTGGTGATTCATTGCAGCCTGGAAGTACGCTCAGTGCAGCGCACACATGAATGCGCACTGACGTACGCCCGGGACGTGACGTAAAAAATGTTAATCGCCTGATAAAACGAGGAATAATACTTGGTCTTAATTAACACAGCATGCACTTAATGTGTCTATGTGTATATCTAATTGTGGCTGTAGTTTGCACTAGACTTAGACTTAGACATAGACAAACTGTAAGGATCCACAAGGGGAAATTGTTCCACACAGTATCTCAGTTACAATGATGGAAAGTGTAAGGATGGAAAGGACAATGTAGGTGTGAATAGACTATATATAGCGACATGGAGACAATGGATGAACTGACACCCATCCTGAGCAACTTGTCACTCATAAGAATTGGCTGAATGGTGTTAAAGGCACTGGAGAAATCAAAGAACATGATCCTCACAGTGCCCTTCCCACCATCCAGGTGAGCGTGGGCAGGTAGATAACAACATCATCCACTCCAACATGGGGCTCATATGCAAATTGTAGAGGATCCAGGGAAAGAGCCACCAGGGGTCTCAGCTGCTCCTGCACAAGTCTCTCGAGGACCTTCATGACATGGAATGTCAGGGCAACAGATCTGAAGTCTTTCAAGCCCGGTGGGATGGACTTCTTGGGCGTCGGCACTATGCAGGATGTTTTCCATAGCGCTGGTATCCGTTCTAACTTCAGACTCAGGTTGAAGATGAAGTGCAGGATCTCAGTTAGCTGAGCAGCACAAGTTTTCAGGACCCAGGGATTGACTCGGTCAGGGCCTGCTGATTTGGCTGGATTGACTCTCTCCAGCTGTCGTCTCACATGTCCAGCTGTCAGACACACCGGGCTGGCTTTCGCAATGGGGGTGGAAGTGTGTGGGGATAAGAAACAGCAGTGGCAGGTAGCAGAGAAGGAGTTTGTGTATTGATGTTCAGGGGAGGTGTGAGGACAGGAGTAGTGGGGGGGAGGGCCAGTAAGGGGTGCATTGCTAACTCTATTGAAAAACAAATTCAGCTCGTTGGCTCTATCTACACCCCCATCAAAGAAGTTTGGCTTTGTTGTTAAAGCCTGTGATTGTTTTCATTCCCTTCCACACATTAAGAGTGTATTTCTGTTGGAGTTTAGCCTAAAACTTCCTTCTGTAGGCATGTTTCCCTTCTTGCAGCTGAACTTTACACTGCTACTGTATCCTCCTCAACTTGTCCATAATACCAGATCTGAAGGTTAGCTTATTTTTATTCAGCAGCACCTTCAGCTGGGTGGTGATCCTGGGCTTGTTATTTGGGTAACAATGGACAGTTTTTGTAGGGATGATGGAGTCCTCACAGAAATCGATGTAGTCTGTGATGCAGTCTGTGATGCTGTGAGGCTTACAGAGTACGTCCCAGTCTGTAGTCTCAAAGCAGTCTTGCGAGGCAATGTATGCTTCCTGGTTCCGCCTCTTCACTGATTTTGTGGAGACGGGCTGCCTCCTCGCAGCAGGAACATATTGAGGTGTTGAAAGCAACAGATTGTGATCAGACCATCCCAGGGGTGGCAGGGCAGTGGCACTGTATTCATCTTTTGAATTAGCATACAGTAGGTCCAGAGTTTTATTGTCCCGTGTTGCGCAGGAAAGTGGGTAAAATAAAGTCCAAATAAACATGATTAAAGTCACCCGAAATGAGAATGAGGGCGTCGGGATGTTTGGTCTGTTGCTTAGCAACAGCGGCATGAATGGTACCTCGTCAGCAGGAGGGACGTACACTCCGATGAAGATTACAGAAGTAAACTCCCTTGGCAAATAATATGGTCGAATTCCGACAGTCCGGCATACAAACACACTCCTTTACAGTAATATGTCCAGGATTACACCACCTCTCGTTCACCAAGATGGCAATCCCACCGCCTTTTTTCTTATCGCTCAGGAGAGTGTCTCTGTCCGCCTGTGAGGTTGTGAAGCCGGGTAAAGACGCGCTGTGGTACGGGAAGTCCGCGTGTAGCCAAGTCTCCGTAAAGCACATGATACTGCACATGGCGTATTCCTTTTGAGTTCGGACGAGTTGTTCGCCAAAGACCGCACGTTCTCTATGAGGACAGAGGGAATTGCAGGCTTAAAGGGGAACATTATCACCAAACCTATGCAAGCGTCAATATATACCTTGATGTTGCAGAAAAAAGAACCATGTATTTTTTTAACCGATTTCCGAACTCTAACTGGGTGAATTTTGGCAAATTAAACGCCTTTTTGTTTATCGGTCTTTTAACGGTGACGTCAGAACGTGACGTCACCGAGGCAACACACCTGCTATATTCATTTTCACATTACAAACACCGGGTCCCAGCTCTGTTATTTTCCGTTTTTTCGACTATTTTCTGGAACCTTGGAGACATCATGCCTCGTCGGTGTGTTGTCGGAGGGTGTAACAACACTAACAGGGAGGGATTCAAGTTGCACCACTGGCAAGAAATCTTCCGCCAGACCCCCAATGAATGTACCAGAGTTTCTTCACATTTGACCGGCAATGCTAAGACAGACATGGCACAGAGATGTATGGATAACCTGCAGATGCATTTGCAACGATTAACTCAACAAAATCGCAAAAGTGAGTTTTTTTTAGCAGTTGATCTGCCGTTTCTTTTATTTTTCTTCTATGTCCCACTCTCCCTTGTGGAGGGGGTCCGGTCCGATCCGGTGGCCATGTACTGCTTGCCTGTGTATCGGCTGGGGACATCTCTGCGCTGCTGATCCGCCTCCGCTTGGGATGGTGTCCTGCTGGCTCCGCTGTGAACGGGACTCTCGCTGCTGTGTTGGATCCGCTTTGGACTGGACTCTTGCGACTGTGTTGGATCCATTATGGATTGAACTTTCACAGTATCATGTTAGACCCGCTCGACATCCATTGCTTTCCTCCTCTCCAAGGTTCTCATAGTCATCATTGTCACCGATGTCCCACTGGGTGTGAGTTTTCCTTGCCCTTATGTGGGCCTACCGAGGATGTCGTAGTGGTTTGTGCAGCCCTTTGAGACACTAGTGATTTAGGGCTATATAAGTAAACATTGATTGATTGATTGATTGATTGATGTTGTTGACTTATGTGCTAATCGGACATATTTGGTCACGGCATGATTGCCAGCTAATCGATGCTAACATGCTACGCTAATCGATGCTAACATGCTATTTACGCTAGCTGTATGTACATTTGAAACTAGATACCCACATTTAATGCGAAACAAACACTTACCAATCGACGGATTTAAGTTGCTCCAGTGTCACAAGATGCGAAAGTCCTGATCGTTTGGTCTGCACTTTTTACCGGCGATGCTAATAAGGCAGCCATGCTATGGGCCACTTCATTAGGTACACCCACGCTATGGCTGAATAGCATCAATAGCTATTCGCTCAATAGCTTCAGTTTCTTCTTCAATTTCGTTTTCGCTATATGCCTCCATACTCCGACCAACTGTTTCAATACATGCGTAATCTGTTGAATCGCTTAAGCCGCTGAAATCCGAGTCTGAATCCGAGCTAATGTCGCTATATCTTGCTTTGGTAACCGCCATGTTGTTTGTATTGGCAGCACTGTATGACGTCACAGGGAAATGGATAGTGGTTTCAAAGATAGCGAAAATAAGGCACTTTAAAGCTTTATTTAGGGATATTCCGGGACCGGTAAAATTAGAAAAAAACTTCAAAAAATACAACAAGCCACTGGGAACTGATTTTTATTGTTTTTAACCCTTTTGAAATTGTGATAATGTTCCCTTTTAAATTTCCTTCTCCGCTCCTTTATCTTTATGCCGGCACGGCGTCCCCTGCGATTTTTCCGTAGTTCCACGGAAAGATCCGTCTGCGATCCCCATAGTGCTGGAAAGGAGAGCGCAAACAGCTCCTCGCGTGTGTAAATAAAAGGCCTGTTTCTCCGCTGAACAAAGCTAAACACAAAACGGCCCGAAATGAAAAAGAAAAGTAACGAAAACACACAAAAGCGCCTAAGAACCATAATTAGTTGTTTATGGAAAAGATAAGTGATAAAAAAAGCAAGAAAAGTTGAGAATAATACCAAAAACCTACTCAGTGGGCAAGTGGTTGGAGTGTCCGCCCTGAGATCGGTAGGTTGGGAGTTCAAACCCCGGCCGAGTCATACCAGAGACTATAAAAATGGGACCCATTGCCTCCCAGCTTGGCACTCAGCATCAAGGGTTGGAATTGGGGGATAAATCACCATAAAATGATTCCCGGTCGCGGCACCGCTGCTGCTCACTGCTCCCCTCACTTCCCACGGGGTGATCAAGGGGATGGGTCAAATGCAGAGGACAAATTTCACCACACCTAGTGTGTGTGTGACAATCATTGGTACTTTAACTTAACTTTAACTTTTAACTTAAAAATAAAGTAAAATGAAGGAATTCAAAGGAGCTACTGTGATATGCTACCACTCGTACAGGCACACCAACCAGAATGGATAACTGTGGCTATTCTAGAGCTAATAAATGCATACGAGTGCTGACCCTGGACGGAGATGCGTGCATTTATCAGACCCAAAACATGGATCGGACCCGGAGATAGTGGAGGTTTGGGATCCTATAATGATTATAATGAGGATGTGGGGGAAGAGAGGGCCCCCAGAGCTATACAATGACTTACAGCTCCACATGGGGGAAGCCCCCCTTAAGCTGTGAAGTACCAATGGCTCCACACGGGGGATGGGCCCCCTTAAACTGTGATTAATCTAACGACACGAGGATACATCCAGCCCCTGAAGGCGTAGTAGTCTTGCCTCAATATGCATATGAAAGCCATGAGAAGGCTCCTCATTGGCCCACATAAAATCGTTTTTTCAGGTTTTTCAGGTTTGAAAGTCTTATAGACAGCAGACCAGTTTAGAGACATCAGACAGACTTTAAATCAGAAGAGATGCCCTGTTGAATTTTGGAACTAAGCGTTGATTCTTCTGACTTACAAGGAAACTTGGATTTTGGGGCAGTTTCGGCTGTCCTTTGGTGTGGGTGGAACGACGGACACTGTGCTGGCCGGAAGCCTCTTGGGGAAAGCACGACCCGGTTGACCACTCACCCATAAGTTGACCCAAACCTAGACCTGTCCTGCGCCTGATCCAGAAAACCCAGGACTTTTTAAGAAGCGGCTATCACGACCATCGTGCAGAAGGGAACTATTTGCCTTGGAATCAGCATCAATGCTGACAATGTCTTATGAGGACAAAACCGGCCACGCAAAGAAGTTTCCAGGTAAGTTTCCAAATCATGTTGTGATGGGCATCAGGGTCCCTTGGCTGGAGAGCAATTGTAGACATTGTGGGGTGTTGCTGGAAACTGCTAAGCAACTAGTAGAGCACTTCAGAAAGAAGCATGAAGCAAAAACAGTGGATGTCTCTTGTCGTAAATGCTTTAGAATTTTTCGGTCGGTAAGGTCTGCAGCTTGTCATGTTCCAAAGTGTGGAACGATTAAAAAGACCAAACCGACCCCGGGCAGACTATCTTGTGATGCTTGTTTCAAATCTTTTGGTTCAGAGAGAGGCCTGAGCTTACACATGTGTAAGGCTAATCCCAGGACTGAGAATAAGTCCAAAAGGTGGAATATACACGAAAAGAACACCCTAATGGAATTGAAGACAAAGTTTGTTGACACTGTCATAATAGTAGCTATGGCGATGGAATGTCTCCCGAGGTTTTCTGAGACTCAAATCCGTAACAAACTTAAGGATCTTAAGCGCTTGAGACCTTCAAGACCTGACCCATGTCCTGATTTGATCCCTGGACCTAACTTGGGTGAAGGATCTCAGGCTAATACAGCAGTTGCAGTCGACCCGGTAGGCAACCCGAGTGCACAACCCACAACACCGGGTTCAGGAAGACATCTGGAACAAAAAGTTAAACGAATGCTTCTCAGATTGAGTGGAAGACGAATGTTTAGACCTCAAGTGGGGAGGAAACCCATCACCCTGCGGTTTAAGAATCAAAAAAGCAATCAAACCCTATTCAGGCTCAAAAAGAAGGCCTTAGTCTCACGAATTCTGGATGGGAAGGAACAGCAGGCATGTCCACTGTCTACCACCATGGTAGAACAGCATTACAAAGGTGTTTGGGAAACAGCCCCAAAATATATCAGATTAACTGGTTTTCCAGTGAAACCTGATTTGGACAACTCTAATATGGGTGAGAAGATCTCAGCCGAGGAGGTGTGCAGGGCGATTGCGAGAGAGAATATCTCCAGTGCTCCGGGTCTGGACATTATTAGACTTAGAAGGGTCAAAGAGTGGGACCCTAAAGGGGAGAAGTTGTCAGCTTTATTTTCCACCATTCTGAGAAAAGGTAGGATACCCGCTAGCTTTAAAGTTAGTCGGACCACTCTCCTACCCAAATCGGAAGATATAAACAGTCTCAAAGATGTCCATAACTGGAGACCCATAACAATCAGCTCTGTACTAACCCGCCTGTTGTCCGGAATACTGAATGAGAGACTGCAGAGCATCTGCTATATAAGCCCATTGCAGAAAGGTTTCACAGACAGTCCCAGGTGCTCTGAGAACCTTACAATGATCAGGGGCCTGATTGTTAATTGTAAGAAGGAGAAAAAGCCTTTAGCTGTGGTCTTTGTTGACCTTTCTGAGGCTTTTGATTCAGTTTCGCACGGTCTAATACTGGATGTCTTGGCCGAAAGACGTGTGAATGACAAATTACGCAGAATCATAGCTGATATGTACAGGGGCAGCACAACAAGAATCAAGACTTCAAAGGGTAACACTAAACCTATAAAGATATTGAGTGGGGTCAGGCAGGGGGATCCGCTCTCGCCCCTACTGTTCAACCTGGCAATAAACCCGTTATTGGTGAGGCTTGAGTGCGATGGAAAGGGCTTCAAGATTGGTGCCCATTACATAACTGCGCTCGCTTTTGCTAATGACTTGGTCTTGGTAAGTGATTCGTGGGCTGGCATGGCTTTAAACATTGGAATCCTGGAGAGCTTCCTGGAACAATCTGGCATGAGGGTTAATGCTAACAAGAGTTGTGGTTTTATGGTGGTAAAACTACGTTCTCAGAAGATGGTGTGTGAATTGCAACCATGGACAATCGAGGGGGTCCCTCTTCAAATGCTGAAAGAAACCGACAGAGCTAAATACTTAGGGGTTTTGATTTCTCCTCTCACAGGTGTATGTCTGGCAGACACTCGCAAAGAGTTGAATCATATACTCCAAAGTATCTCTGTGAGCCACTTGCGGCCCACTCAAAAGTTGGAGTTACTCAATACATATGCAATACCAAGATTATTGTATGGGGCAATTAACACTGGTATGTCTCAGGACGGGCTGGTCAAATGTGACAAGGACATTCGGACCGCAGTCAAAAGGTGGCTCCACCTACCGAGAAAGACTGTCAATGGTCTACTATATGGAAGGAGGCGTGATGGTGGCCTCGGGATCCATAAATTTGCGGCTACTGTGGCCATTGCCCAGCTCAGAGATAAGTGTAAATCCATGAACTCCTCTGACCCTAGGGTGGCAGCTATCTCCGGTAACTTGAATAAAGTGCCTGATTTGGTGAAATGTTGGGAAAGAATCACAGGTCTCACACACAGTGAGCCTAAGTTCAGCGCCAAAGATATTCAAGTGAAGAAGCTATCCAGTAAGAGATGGAGACGAAGGGAGTCTCAGAGATGGTGTGACCGCCGTACCCAGGGCGTTGGACAGAGAGTATTCTTTAACGACAAACTAAGCAATGAATGGATCTTCCGTAGGGGGAAGCACAGATTCAGTGAGTCTGAATTCATCATTGCACTCAAACTGAGAGCTAACCTTTGGCAACGCAGAAAGGCCGATTCTAAGCCCATGAACTGTAGACTCTGCGGCAAAGGCCTACCGTCTATCCGACACATGGTGTCAGCTTGCTCTAAACTACACGGACGGAGAATAGCCAATCACAATGCCATTTGTCGATTGTTAGCCATTGAAGGCAAAAAAGTGGGATGGAAAGTTGAAACTGAGGTCAAATATCGAGACCACTTGGATGCAGTTTGGATCCCCGATCTTACTTTGACTAAAGGGGACCGGGTCATGGTAATAGACCCTACAATAAGATTTGAGAAAGGAAGCGAGACTTTAAACCAAGCTATGGACGAGAAGAGAGCTAAGTACCGGCCTCTTATCAGCTTGATAAGGAAAAACAAACCAGAGGTGGCCGAAGTGAGCGTGCATGGCTTTCCAGTTGGCCTGCGCGGCAAATGGCATAAGGACAACGACCAGGTGTTGGAGTTGTTGGGTATCTCGAAAACGAGACGTAAAAAAATTGCTAAATTGGTTTCCAAGAAGTCCCTGCTTTTGTCAATCAGATCTATCAAACATTTCACAAAGCTGGTCCGTAGATGTGACAAGTGAGTGACTCATCCACCCCTCATCAACATGACCACCCACAGAACTCGGACATTCCGGCAACCCAGGTGGATCCTGGGTTTGCTTAGTATCTTATCCCTGGTGTAGCAAATATTCCAAGAAACACAGAAGTCTCAGGGCCTAGTGGCCAGAGGGTGGCGGGTCTCGGCCCTTTTCCCCCCTCTCTGCTGGCGCGTGTGGCACGGCGGGCTCCGTGGCTGATGTACGGTCTTCAGACCAAACGGCGGCACATCCCGGCGGGCCATTTGTCTGGGGTTAAACACAGAATTCTCAGGGCCTCGTGGCAGGGCGAGCGGCCGGTCTCGGCCCATTGTACTCCCACTCTGCTTGGCGCGTGTGGCACGGCGGGCTCCTCGGATCAGACGGCGGCGCCTCCCGACGAGCCATGCGTAGGGGTTCGACGAAGGAAATGATGACAAGGATGGTGTTGGGTGCGTGTCGCGACTGGGGAAACCTCCGCTTCGCCGACCCGCCCTCCCCCACCCATCTGATCCGTGGTTGAGACGGTGCATCCATGCTGATGGCCTCGGTTGCTCTAAGTGCAAGGTGAGGTGGCTGCACGTGTGATGGGGGTTAGGTAGCCAATGTGACACAAACACATATTAGTATCCATCCAGCCCATTAATTTTCTACAGCTTGTCCCTGTGCTGGAGCCTATCCCAGTTGTATTCAGGCAAAAGGCGGGGTACACCCTGGACAAGTCGCCACCTCATTGCATTTTAGTATGACGCAGTGTAATTCTCCGCTGCTGCTCACTGCTCCCCTCACCTCCCAGGAGGTGATCAAGGGTAATGGGTCAAATGCAGAGAATAATTTCGCCACATCTAGTGTGTGTGTGACAATCATTTGTACTTTAACTTTTACATTAATAAACACACCGGTCTCACAGTGTGTTTATAAAAAATGGCATTATTGTCTTGGTTAGTGTTTCTCAAACTGTGGTACGTGCGGCTCTTGATCCGCATGCAGCTCTTGATCCGCATGCGGCTCTTGATCCGCATGCGGCTCTTTAGCGCCGCCTTAGAGGCTCCTTGGAGCTTTTTCAAAAATGGATGAAAATGGAAAAGATAATGACGAAAAAAACACAATTTGTGTTTCAATATTGTTTCTATAAGAGCGCAGACATGACACAAACCTTCCTAATTGTTAGAAATCCCACTGTTTATATTAAACATGCTTCATTAATGAGGGGATTTGGCGAGCGCCATTTTGTCCTACTAATTTTGTCCGTCCTTAAACGCACCGTAGTTTGTTTACACCAGGGGTCCCCAAACTAATGCGGCCCGCCAAAGTCCAAAATCCGGCCCGCGGGAAGTCCCAAGTTAAAAAAATAAAAGTCATTTAATTTAATTTTTTATTTTTGTCTTTTTAAATCTGTCCTTTCTAATCCATTTTACTCTTGTTACTCTCGGTGTCTCCTAGCCGGTCAGGAAAATTATATTGTCAAAAAAGGCATTTTCTCATCAATAATGTGACATCATTAGCGGCAAGTGCTCACTCTTTCAGTCAATTAGTGTGCGAGAAATATATACGTAAATATATATATATATATATATATATATATATGTATATATGAATGTATGTATGTATGTATGTATTTAACTATGTATGTATGTGTATGTATATATATATATTATATATATATACACATATATATATATATATATATATATATATGTATATATATATAATATATATATATACATACACATCCATCCATCCATCCATCCATTTTCTGCCGCTTATTCCCGTTCGGGGTCGCGGGGGACATAGTTAAATACATACATACATACATACATTCATATATACATATATATATATATATATATATATATATATATATATATATATATATATATATATATATATATATATACACATACATACATAGTTATATACATACATACATACATACATTCATATATATATATATATATATATATATATATATATATATATATATATATATATATATATATATATATATATATATACATAGAAAAGTTTGGGGAACCCTGGTTTACACGTAGAACTTTCACCGATTTCGCCACAGAAAGACGGGTTTCATGACACTCCTTCTTCGTCTCATTTTGTCCACCAAACGTTTTATGCTGTGCGTGAATGCACAAAGGTGAGCTTTGTTGATGTTATTGACTTGTTGGAGTGCTTATCAGGCATATTAGGTCAATCAAAGACAGCTAATCGATGCTAAAATACTGTTTATGCTAGCTGTATGTACATATTGCATCATTATGCCTCGTTTGTAGGTATGTTTGAGCTCATTTAATTTCCTTTACTTATATCCTCTGTGTATTTAATTAATATTTGCATGTCTGATGACACATTACCTGTAGTTAATATTGCCTGCATTTCTGATAGTTGTTTGTGTGCCATGGTGTTCCAGACCACAGCAAACGTTATCCAGCTTGCAAAGATTGTTATAAATCCATTAGAAGAAGACAGCCTGCCGTTTCCTTTAACTTGGACACACACATCTAGACCTTTGGCCATTCTGAGCCAGTAATTTCCAGGAGTGATTTCACTCTCTGTGAAGCCTCCATTTTACTAATGTTTTCCAATGTTGCAAAAATGTGTAGAATGAAAAAAATTACATTTCAACATTTCTAGCAATGAAGATTTGCATTGTCATTTTGATAGTAGGCTAATATAAACACATCATGTGTCGCCTTCATTACAAGACATATATAAGGCTTTTACTTTTTGAGGCTCCAGACAGATTTTTTTTTGTTGTTGTTGTATTTTTGGTCCAATATGGCTCTTTCAACATTTTGGGTCTAGTGGTACCCCAAATTATCAATTAAGTATTGTAATGAAAAGACTTGAGCTGTTACTACAACTGTCCGATAATATTGTACTGCCGATATTATCGGTCGAAAATTGCTTTAAAATGAAATATCGGAAATGAACGGTATCAGTTTCAATAAGTAAAATTTATGGCCGCTGTACGGAGTGGTCGCCAACCCTCCCGATTTTCCCGGGAGACTCCCGAATTTCAGTGCCCCTCCCGAAAATCTCCCGGATCAACCACTCTCCCGATTTCCGCCCAGACAACAATAAAGGGGGCTTGCCTTAAAGGCACTGCCTTTGTGTGCCGGCCCAATCACATAATTTTTACGGCTTTTCACACACACAAGTGAATGCAAGGCATACTTGGTCAACAGCTATACAGGTCACACTGAGGGTGGCCGTATAAACAACTTTAACACTGTTACAAATATGCACCACACAGTGAACCCACACCCAACAAGAATGACAAACACATTTCAAGAGAACATCCGCACCGGAACACAGCATAAACACAACAGAACAAATACCCAGAACTCCTTGCAGCACTAAGTCTTCCGTGACGCTACAATATACATAATATATAATATAATATATAATTACCTTCCAGGCAATTAACACGCAGAGCACACAGAACAACATTGATATCTACCGTCAAGCATTGTGGTGATAGTTTTATGCTCTGGGCCTGTTTTGCAACCAATGGAACTGGTGATTTAAATGGGACAATGAAAAAGGAAGATTACCTCCAAATTCTTCAGGACAAGCTAAAATCACCAGCCCGGAGGTTGGGTCTTGGGCACAGTTGGGTGTTTCAACAGGACAATGACCACAAACCCACGTCAAAAGTGGTAAAGGAATGGCTAAATCAGGCTAGAATGAAAGTTTTAGAATGGCTTTCCCATAGTCCTGACTTAAACGTGTGGACAATGCTAAAGAAACAAGTCCATGTCAGATAACCAACACATTTAGCTGAACTGCACCAATTTTGTCAAGAGGAGTGGTCCAAAATTCAACCAGAAGCTTGTGGATGGCTACCAAATGCGCCTCATTGCAGTGAAACTGTTACGGCGCACGCGCAGTCTGCTTCTACGTCCTCTGCGGGAGCACCAAGAGGCTCCACTGACAGCATGCTCGGGCACGCCCCTGCTCGCGCTGAGAGTAGCACGCCCATGCAGCTACAAGCCTGCAGACGATCAGCAACCTACACACCTGGAACTGATGAGGGCGAGCTGCTTAAAAGACCAGGACCAGTGGACCCAGGGATCCTTGCGAGAACTTAGTTTCTCTATGGTGTACCGTAAGCCAACACAAACTTTATGCTCTCTTTTGCTCTCTCTCTCTCCGTTATTCTTCCCCGTGCTTGATTTGTCTCCTGTATTCTTCATTGTGCCCGCAGTGTTTTCCTTCCGTTCCCTGCAGTCGACCTCTGCCCCTCGACCAGCTCCTCTGCCGTCCTCCTCGTCTCCGGCTCCGATGACGTCTTCCTCCAAATCGACAACGTCTGCTGCCGCTTCCAGGCCGCTGACGACGATGTCTGCTGCTGTTTCCTCGCCACCGACGTCTGTCGCTTCCATGCCTGCCTTGTCGATGACATCGTCCTGCTCGACTCTGGCTCTAAAGACATCGTTCTCCTCGTCTTTGGCGGACCTTTCCACAGCGCCGCCAGCCTCCTTGTCTCCTGCATTGTCGCTTCCGCGTCCTCCGGCTGGCCGGTTGCACAGAATACGCCCCTGCTCGCGCTGAGAGCAGCACGCCCACGCAGCTACAAGCCTGCAAACGATCGGCAATCTACACACCTGGAACTGATGAGGGCGAGCTGCTTCAAGGACCAGGACCAGTGGACCAAGGGATCCTTGCGGGAACTTAGTTTCTCTATGGTGTACCGTAAGCCAACACAAACTTTATGCTCTCGTTTGCTCTCTCTCTTCATCATTCTTCCCCGTGCTTGATTTTTTCTCCTGTATTCTTCCTTGTGCCCGCAGTGTTTTCCTTCCGTTCCCTGCAGCCGACCTCTGCCCCTCGGCCGGCAGCGCCGACCTCTGCCCCTCGGCCAGCTCCTCAGCCGTCTTCCTCGTCTCCGGCTCCGATGACGTCTTCCTCCAAATCGACGACGTTTGCTGCCGCTTCCACGCCGCTGACGACGATGTCTGCTGCTGCTTCCTCTTCACCGACGTCTGTGGCTTCCATGCCTGCCTCGTCAATGACATCGTCCTCCTCGACTTTGGCTCTGAAGACATCGTCCTCCTCGTCTTTGGCGGACATTTCCACAGCGCCACCAGCCTCCATGTCTCCTGCATTGTCGCTTCCGCGACCTCCGGCTGGCCAGCCGCACAGGATACGCCCCTGCTCACGCTGAGAGCAGCATGCCCACGCAGCTACAAGCCTGCAGACGATCAGCAACCTACACACCTGGAACTGATGAGGGCGAGCTGCTTAAAAGACCAGGACCAGTGGACCCAGGGATCCTTGCGAGAACTTAGTTTCTCTATGGTGTACCGTAAGCCAACACAAACTTTATGCTCTCTTTTGCTCTCTCTCTCTCCGTTATTCTTCCCCGTGCTTGATTTGTCTCCTGTATTCTTCATTGTGCCCGCAGTGTTTTCCTTCCGTTCCCTGCAGTCGACCTCTGCCCCTCGACCAGCTCCTCTGCCGTCCTCCTCGTCTCCGGCTCCGATGACGTCTTCCTCCAAATCGACAACGTCTGCTGCCGCTTCCAGGCCGCTGACGACGATGTCTGCTGCTGTTTCCTCGCCACCGACGTCTGTCGCTTCCATGCCTGCCTTGTCGATGACATCGTCCTGCTCGACTCTGGCTCTAAAGACATCGTTCTCCTCGTCTTTGGCGGACCTTTCCACAGCGCCGCCAGCCTCCTTGTCTCCTGCATTGTCGCTTCCGCGTCCTCCGGCTGGCCGGTTGCACAGAATACGCCCCTGCTCGCGCTGAGAGCAGCACGCCCACGCAGCTACAAGCCTGCAAACGATCGGCAATCTACACACCTGGAACTGATGAGGGCGAGCTGCTTCAAGGACCAGGACCAGTGGACCAAGGGATCCTTGCGGGAACTTAGTTTCTCTATGGTGTACCGTAAGCCAACACAAACTTTATGCTCTCGTTTGCTCTCTCTCTTCATCATTCTTCCCCGTGCTTGATTTTTTCTCCTGTATTCTTCCTTGTGCCCGCAGTGTTTTCCTTCCGTTCCCTGCAGCCGACCTCTGCCCCTCGGCCGGCAGTGCCGACCTCTGCCCCTCGGCCAGCTCCTCAGCCGTCTTCCTCGTCTCCGGCTCCGATGACGTCTTCCTCCAAATCGACGACGTTTGCTGCCGCTTCCACGCCGCTGACGACGATGTCTGCTGCTGCTTCCTCTTCACCGACGTCTGTGGCTTCCATGCCTGCCTCGTCAATGACATCGTCCTCCTCGACTTTGGCTCTGAAGACATCGTCCTCCTCGTCTTTGGCGGACATTTCCACAGCGCCACCAGCCTCCATGTCTCCTGCATTGTCGCTTCCGCGACCTCCGGCTGGCCAGCCGCACAGGATACGCCCCTGCTCACGCTGAGAGCAGCATGCCCACGCAGCTACAAGCCAGCAGACGATCGGCAATCTACACACCTAGAACTGATCAGGGTAAGCTGCTTAAAGGACCAGTGGACGTAGGGATCCTTGCGGGAACTTAGTTTCTCTATGGTGTACCGTAAGCCGACACAAGCTTTTTGCTCTCTTTTTCTCTCTCTCCGTCATTCTTCCCCGTGATTGATTTGTCTCCTGTCTTCTTTCTTGTGCCCGCAGTGTTTTCCTTCCGTTGCCTTGGTTTCGAGCTGTGCGTCTCAATCCCTTGGACTTCCTCCCCCTGGATCTCGACTGCCATCCCGGATCTCGACCCCCTTGCATGGACTGTGACGCTTCTCTCTCGCTCAGATTACCTGCCTGTCCCATGGACTTCTGTGTTCCTTCGCTCTCATCAACGCTTGGTAACACAATTCAGCTATCTACACACATAGTCTTACACCACACACCCTTGTATTTTGGTCACACTCCATTCTTTAGTTTAGGAGTATTGTCCATCCATCCAGCCATCCATCCATTTTCTACCGCTTGTGTCGCTGGAGCCTATTTCAGCTGCATTCGGGCAGAAGGCGGTTTACACCCTGGAAAAGTCGCCACCTCATCGCAGGGCCAACACAGATAGACAGACAACATTAACACTCACATTCACACACTAGGGTCAATTTAGTGTTGCCAATCAACCTATCACCAGGTGCATGTTTTTGGAGGTGGGAGGAAGCCGGAGCACCCGGAGGGAACCCCCACTACTCAGGACCTTCGTATTGTGAGGCAGATGCACTAACCCCTCTATAGTTTAGTTTTATTGTTTATTATTATCGATATGTATATATATATATATATATATATATATATATATATATAATAAATTATTGAGCATTACAAACCTCTGGTGTCTGTTGCCGTCACTTCCCCTTAGTCAAACATAACAGAAACTTGCCAAGGGACATGTAAACAGATAGGAACATTGCTGTATGTATACTTTTGACCCAGCAGATTTGGTCACCTTTCCAGTAGACCCATAATAAATTAATAAAAGAACCAAACTTCATGAATGTTTTTTGTGACCAACAAGTATGTGCTCCTAACCCTCACTGGAAACGTGTTCGACTTATTGCCGGCAATGCGGACCAAGCTCTGACACTGATCGTACAGGGAGCGGACTCCCACAATAAGACAGTCCGATACCCCATACTCTCTGAGCACTCCCCACAGGACTTCCCGAGGGACATGGTCGAATGCCTTCTCCAAGTCCACAAAGCACATGTAGACTGGTTGGGCAAACTCCCATGCACCTCCAAATCCGAGTCCATGGTCCTCTCCCGGAAAAGGGTGGAGTGCCATCTCCGGGTTGGGGAGGAGACCCTGCCCCAAGTGGAGGAGTTCAAGTACCTAGGAGTCTTATTCATGAGTGGGGGAAGAGTGGATCCCGAGATCGACAGGCGGATCGGTGCGGCGTCTTCAGTAATGCGGACGTTGTACCGATCCGTTGTGGTGAAGAAGGAGCTGAGCTGGAAGCCAAAGCTCTCAATTTACCGGTCGATCCAAGTTCCCATCCTCACCTATGGTCATGAGCTTTGGGGTATGACCGAAAGGATAAGATCACGGGTACAAGCGGCCAAAATGAGTTTCCTCCGCCGGGTGGCGGGGTTCTCCCTTAGAGATAGGGTGAGAAGCTCCGTCATCCGGGAGGAACTCAAAGTAAAGCCACTGCTCCTCCACATCGAGAGGAGCCAGATGAGGTGGTTCGGGCATCTGGTCAGGATGCCACCCGAACGCCTCCCGAGGGACGTGTTTAGGGCACGTCCAACCGGTAGGAGGCCACGGGGAAGACCCAGGAGACGTTGGGAAGACTATGTCTTCCGGCTGGGCTGGGAACGCCTCAGGATCCCCCGACAAGAGCTAGACGAAGTGGCTGGGGAGAGGGAAGTCTGGGCTTCCCTGCTTAGGCTGCTACCCCCGCGACCCGACCTCGGATAAGCGGAAGAAGATGGATGGATAGATGGATGGAAATATGTGCTCCAATCACTCTATCACAAAAAGTAAGAGTTGCAGAAATTATTGGAAACTTAAGGCAGCCATGACATTATGTTCTTTACAAGTGTATGTAAACTTTTGACCACGACTGTATGTAAATAGATAGAAAATAAATGCAAGTGAATACCACAATGTGGTCTTGTCAGCAGTTTTGTCTCAAATGTTCTCCTTTTTGTGACCTGCAGAAAAATGAGGCTGCAGCGATGATGCAGTGACAGGTGTTGAGCACAGGGAGGCAGCATAGAGCCATGTGTGCTTGCTTGAACACAGAAGTGTCTATTTTAAAGACCCTGATGTAAAAAACCAAACAAAAACAGTAGTATTACAGAAGAATAGAAAAAAAAGAGATACTTTTTCAGGTGTGGGACATTAGCAGAAGCTGTGGGTCAAGAATTGTCACATGTTCTCTGTCTCTTTGGGTTGCATGCATGGAATAGTCTGCTGTTTTGACTCTTCCACTTGCAATAGTTGCAGCAACTATGCAGGAATATTAATATTATCTTTATCTATTATGATTATTAATAAAATTTACATTAGCATTATATCAGGAAAATGTCAAACTTGTTGTACCCCAGTTAATATATAGTACAGACCAAAAGATTGGACACACCTTCTCCTCATTCAATGCATTTTCTTTATTTTCATGTCTATTTACATTGTACAAACCCTGTTTCCATATGAGTTGGGAAATTGTGTTAGATGTAAATATAAACAGAATACAATGATTTGCAAATCCTTTTCAACCCATATTCAGTTGAATATGCTACAAAGACAACATATTTGATATTCAGACTGATAAACTTTTTTTTTTTTGCAAATAATTATTAACTTTAGAATTTGATGCCAAAAATGAAAATGATGCCATTGTGCTTCCTCATCACCAGCCTGTTGAGTAGCGCCGCGTCGGGCGTCGGTCTCGGCCCAGTTTAACGAATACAACTGTGACGCCAACCACCACAGCAGGTTTCCTGGTGAGGATCCTTCAGATATATCTTTTCCGCTACATTGTTTCGGGGGAAACGCATTTTTCTATGCGCAGTCGGAGGTTGTCGACATCAAGTCCCCCGCTGCTTTGTACAAACCCCGTTTCCATATGAAAAGGGAAATCGTGTTAGATGTAAATATAAACGGAATACAATGATTTGCAAATCTTTTTCAACCCATATTCAGTTGAATGCACTACAAAGACAAGATATTTGAGGTTCAAACTCATAAACTTTATTTTTTTTGCAAATAATAATTAACTTAGAATTTCATGGCTGCAACATGTGCCAAAGTAGTTGTAAAAGGGCATGTTCACCACTGTGTTACATCACCTTTTCTTTTAACAACACTCAATAAACGTTTGGGAACTGAGGAAACTAATCGTTGAATCTTTGAAAGTGGAATTCTTTCCCATTCTTATTTTATGTAGAGCTTTAGGCGTTCAACAGTCCGGGTTCTCCGTTGTCGTATTTAACGCATCATAATGCGCCACACATTTTCGATGGGAGACGGATCTGGACTGCAGGCACTCTTTTACTATGAAACCACGCTTTTCTAACACGTGGCTTGGCATTGTCTTGCTGAAATAAGCAGGGGCGTCCATGATAACGTTGCTTGGATGACAACATATGTTGCTCCAAAACCTGTATGGACCATTCAGCATTAATGGTGCCTTCACAGATGTGTAAGTTACCCATGCCTTGGGCACTAATGCACCCCCATACCATCACAGATGCTGGCTTTTGAACTTTGTGCCTATAACAATCCGGATGGTTATTTTCCTCTTTGTTCAGGAGTACACCACATCCGCAGTTCACAAATATAATTTGAAATGTGGACTCGTCAGACCTCAGAACACTTTTCCACTTTGCATCGGTCCGTCTTAGATGAGCTCGGGCCCAGCGAAGCCAGCGGCGTTCCTTGATGTTGTTGATAAATGGGTTTTGCTTTGCATAGCAGAGATTTAACTTGCACTTACAGATGTAACAACCCACTGTAGTTACTGAAAGTGGTTTTCTGAAGTGTTCCTGAGCCCATGTGGTGATATCGTTTACACACTGATGTCGGTTTTTGATGCAGTATCGCCTGAGGGATCAAAAGTCCGTAATATCGTCGCTTACGTGCAGCGATTTCTCCAGATTCTCTGAACCTTTTGAGGATTTTACGGAAAGTAGATGGTAAAATCCCTAAATTCTTTGCAATAGCTCGTTTAGAAATGTTTTTCTAAAACTGTTCGACAATTTGCTTACAATTTGGTGACCCTCACCCCATCCTTGTTTGTGAATTCCTTAGCATTTCATGGAAGCCTCTTTTATACCCAATCATGGCACCCACCTGTTCCCAATTAGTCTGCACACCTGTGGGATGTCCAAAATAAGTGTTTGATGAGCATTCCTCAACTTTATCACTATTTATTACCACTTTTCCCAACTTTTTTGTCACGTGTTGCTGGGATCAAATTCTAAAGTTAATGATTATTTGCAAAAAAAAATGTTTATGAGTTTGAACATCAAATATGTTGTCTTTGTAGCATATTCAACTGAATATGGGTTGAAAATTATTTGCAAATCAATGTATTCCGTTTATATTTACATCTAACACAATTTCCCAACTCATATGGAAACGGGGTTTGTACAATTGAATAAATCCGAAACTGATGACATAGTGCTGTATTTTTTACTTTTTTTCAACCAAAAATGCTTTGCTGTGATTAACAGGTACTTGAGTTAAAAAAAATGAAAAAAGGTTGAGAACCACTGACCTAAGTAGTCAACGCCATTTTCTCAAACACATTACGCGCAGCAAGTCAAATCAGCTCTGTTATTTTCCGTTTTTTCAACTGTTTTCCGGTACCTTGGAGACATCATGCCTCGGTGTGTTGAATCAGGGACGGATTCAAGTTGATTTACGTAGAATGTGCATCGATTAGTACGTCATGCTAATCGGTGCCAACATGCTATTTAGGCTAGCTGTATGTACATATTGCATCGTTATGCCTCATTTGTAGCTATATTTTCATCCAGCCTTTCTCTCCACCCACATTTAATGCCAAACAAACACTTACCAATCAACGGATTTAAGTTGCTCCAGTGTCAAGAGATGCGAAAGTCCCTCGTTTGGTCCGCACATTTTACCGGCGATGCTACTCCAGAGATGGCACAGAGATGAACCCTGTGACACTCAAAGCAGATGCATGTCCAATGATAAAGTCAGCAAAATCACAAAGGTGAGTTCTGTTGATGTTATTGACTTATGTGCTAATCAGACATATTTGGTCACAGCATGACTGCCAGCTAATTGATGCTAACATGCTATTTAGGCTAGCTGTATGTACATTTGTTGCTGTATTTGCATCCAGCCTTTCTCTCCACCCACATTTAATGCCAAACAAACACTTACCAATCGACAGATTTAAGTTGCTCCAGTGTCACAAGACGCGAAAGTCCCGATCGTTTGGTCTGCACATTTTACCGGCGATGCTAAGGCAGACATGGCCGAATAGCATCAATAGCTATTCGCTCAATAGCTTCAGTTTCAATACATGCGTAATCTGGTGAATCGCTTAAGCCGCTGAAATTCGAGTCTGAATCCGAGCTAATGTCGCTATATCTTGCTGTGCTATCCGCCATGTTGTTTGTATTGGCATCACTGGATGACGTCACAGGAAAATGGACGGTGGCTTCGCAGATAGCAAAAATCAGGCACTTTAAAGCCTGTTTTCGGGATATTCCGGGATGGGTAAAATTTTGAAAAGAACTTCGAAAAATAAGATAAGCCACTGGGAACTGATTTTAAATGGTTTTAACCCTTTTGAAATTATGATAATTTTCCCCTTTAACAGCATGCAAAGCCAGGCTTCTCACTAACTGACAAAGAAACAGATAACAGATTTGGTGTCCAGTTCAAAGTGTGACATGATTTATTTAAAAATTTGAGAGTTGACTTTTGAATTTTACATGAGTTATTATTTGTACAAACATAGTGCAAAGTAATTCATGATGTGTTATAAAATGTTAGTGGCTAGCTGGTTAAAATGGGATATTGTGATTTCACAAGACTGTCTTAGAAGTGATCATTTGAAAATGTTCAATTTGAATATAAATATAAAGTGTTGCATATTGATATTTATCTGTTTCTATATATATTTATTGTGAGAAATCATTAAGACTATCAGTGTTTACACAAATATGAATATCATTAATAATAAAATATAGTTAAAGGTAAATTGAGCAAATTGGCTATTTCTGGCAATTTATTTAAGTGTGTATCAAACTGGTAGCCCTTCGCATTAATCAGTACCCAAGAAGTAACTCTTGGTTTCAAAAAGGTTGGTGACCCCTGTTCTAAAGGATGTCATCATGGGCTCAGGAACACTTCAGAAAACCACTGTCACTAAATACAGTTGGTCGCTACATCTGTAAGTGCAAGTTAAAACTCTACTATGCAAAGTGAAAGCCATTTATCAACAACATCCAGAAACGCCGCCGGCTTCTCTGGGGCCGAGATAATCTAAGATAGACTGATGCAAAGTGGAAAAGTGGTCTGTAGTCTGACGAGTCCACATTTCAAATAGTTTTTGGAGATATTCGACATCGTGTCATCCGAACCAAAGTAGAAGCAAACCATCCAGACTGTTATCGACGCAAAGTTCAAAAGCCAGCATCTGTGATGGTATGGGGGTGCATTAGTGCCCAAGGCATGGGTAACGTACACATTTGTGAAGGCACCAATAATGCTGAAAGGTACATACAGGTTTTGGAACAACATATGCTGCCATTTAAGCGCCGTCTTTTCCATGGACGCCCCTGCTTATTTCAGCAAGACAATGCCAAGTCACATTCAGCTCGTGTTACAACAGTGTGGCTTTGTAAAAAACAGAGTACGGGTACTTGGTATTTGGGAATGTCCGGCGGGCCAGATGGAAAAGCTTAACGGGCCACATGTGGCCCCCGGGCCTTAATTTGCCCAGATCTGTTTTAGTGCAATATTTTCCTAACCCATTCCATAATTTAATTCCACATACTGATATACTAAAGGTTTAAAATGTTGTACGCGAATACAAATATTTCAAATGTAATATTTCCGTAAAAAGTACATTTCTCGTTTTGTCAAGAAAAAAATGTCGTACATTCTTGGTTGGCAAGTTATAGTTTGCTTTGTGTATCATCTTAGTCAACATACGTTTTACCAAATTATTCAATTTTAATATTTTTGATTCAATTAATAATGAATGTGTTCTGAGGTTTTTTGTAATATGGAGTGATTTTTTTTTTGGTATTCTTTATTGAAATGCTTCTTGTTGTATATTTTTTATATGAGTGTAGAGGTTGCCCTCTAGTGGGTTCCTCGGACCACCACACAATGACACGAGAGCCTGGATCAGGGGTACGACACTGTTTGTTTTTCATTAAATAGTGCCAGGTTTTTGCTTTCCAGCAAAATGTATTTTTCTGTGTCTGTGACTCTCTCTCTCTGGCTCACACTCCAACTCCAACAACGTGTCTTGCTCCGGCTGCTGCTAATAAAGGCGGCAGGTGATTAGATAACAAGGCCCACCTGGGCCATCTACTCAGTTGTCTCTGTCTTCGAGGCCAGTCCTGGCACACCCCGTGCAACGCCCCCCTCCACAATGAGATTTCTAGTTAATTTTATCATCTATTATTACACTCCAAAATTTGATTTATTTAATGGTCTATATCAGACCTGGGCAAATTAAGGCCCATGACGCCGGACATTCCCCCGAAATTTTTGTTAGATCTTTAAGATGGAAACTGTAGCTGCCATTATGATGAGCAGTGATGTTTTCTAATTACCGTAAGTTTTGAACTACACAAAGTATTTCAATAGTTGGAATCTGCGCTTTTGCATGATTTGCTAGTTATTATGGTTATCTAAATAGTTACTATGGTAATCAAGGTCACAGCAGCTCAGACGAGGCACCAACAGTGTGGGTGGGGAGCGTTTCCACAGTGTGTTTCCAGAGCGGCCAGCCTGAAATGCGGGTGTCAGGGACAGATATGGAAGGATGTCTTTACAACAAAGTTCAAAAGTTTAGTGATATATTAGATGTATCAGATTGTAGGTGTTTTTTTTTTTACTTTGCATTCATATTTTACTGTTTTTATTGCATTTTTGTTGCATTTTGCTTGATTGTAAAATCGAGAGGGGGTTTGACGTTCACATGTTGCCAATATTCAGTGTTTTTTTATCGTTTATAGTTAATATTGTAAATCCCACATTCTTTATTTTCATGTACATTCTGAGTGTCTCATTCAGTAAAAAAAAAGAAGAAATTAATTAATGGTGAATATGTTCCCCATACTAGAGTTGTCATGTCTTTGTGATCATGTTCTGTTTAGTTTTGTTCTCTTTTGTTTTTGACTCCATTAGTTCCTGTTTTTGCGCACTCTTGTTCGTTTTGTCACCATGACTACCAATTAATTTTCACCTGTCATGTCACGCACCTGGTTCACTTGGACTCGTGCACCTGTTAATCACCACAACATTTAATATTTAAGCCTGTAGTTGCCAGGCAGTAAGCCTGACGACATCACCTTCTACTCACCCTCGAAACACCCTTGTAATCCATGCCGATGATCCATGTTCCCTTCTCGTTCCAAGTCAGTTTTTCGTTATTCATGCCATAGTGCAAGTTTTATTTTATGACAGTAGTTTTGCTTTAGTGCAAGTTTTTGTTTTCATAGCCAAGTTTTGAACCTCCGCTGGGAGCGCCTTCCGTTTGTACCTTTTTTTGAGTTATTAATTAAAAGATGTCCTTACCTTAACATCGTGTCCGATCCAATCGCTTTGCACCACAGGAAAACAAACCACACCACAGTCCACGTCTTGACAAAAGTGTTACCAATTTTTTTTAATTGGGAACCCATCTAGCCATCCAATTCCTACCCTTTATCCACTTTTTGGATGGCAGCGCAACCCTAACCCTAACCCTCACCCTTATATGTTCCCCTAGTGTCCAAACACCTCTAAATTAAGTCTTTGTTACTTTAATAAGCAACTCATTAATAGTGATTATGTTCCCCATACTAAAGTGTTACCAATGTTTATGTTTATTTTTACAGTAAAATTCCGTCGACTGAGCTGTCAGGTTTATCTATTTATTTATTTTTGTACCGTAAAATCCACGGTTGATGATTTTATGGTACCATATTTTATCAGGGGAAACAACTGGCTGCTGAGTTGCCAAAATAAAAATTAAGCAGCAGTACTGTATTTCTATTTACAGTAATATCTTGTAAAAATAATAATATAAAAAAAAACACGCCATATATTTTACAGTAAAAGTCTGGCAACTAAGCTGCCAGTTTTTTTTCTGTCAAGAAAAGTGGTAAAATCCACAATTTTTTTTTTGTCTTTGCGTTAAAAAAAGGACAATATTTGAATAAATAAGCAAATTCATGAATTATTTATCGTTACATTGAGGTCCACACCATGATCACGGTGTGGCCATACTTGCCAACCCTCCCGGATTTTCCGGGAGACTCCCGAAATTCAGTGCCTCTCCCAAAAATCTCCCGGGACAACCATTCTCCCGATTTCCATCCGGACCCGAGTGAGGACAGCCTGTCGTCACGTCCGCTTTTCCTGCATACAAACAGCTTAACGTTATAACATCTACGGCTTTTGGAGAGTACACAACTGCACACACCACAAGAAGGAGACTATTATATATGTCTCTGTTATCCATATGTTTATCTATAACCCATTAAGTAGGCAGGCACGGACCTCTTTATTCCAGCCTGGCACGTTAATACACTGACACACAACATCCGGAATCCCATCATGCATTGCTTCAGAACTACGGCAAGTAGTAATGTCCAAAAACATAACAGAGACGAAGCAGAAGAACGAAGAAGAGACAGTCATTGCAACGACGAGTAAGAAGAAGAAGTACGCTTGCAGGGAGAGATGGAAGATTCCAGACTCTGGTGCATTTGGAATAATTTGGCACTGAACACCACAAAAACCAAGGAACTCATCTTTGACTACAGGAAGAACACTGCAGACCCCGCCCCCTCTACATCAACGGCGAGGAGGTGGAGAGAGTCAGCTCCTTCAAGTTCCTCGGCACCCTCACATCTGCTGACCTGTCCTGGACCCAAGATACAACTGCGGTCATCCGGAAGGCCCAGCGGAGACTCCATTTCCTGAGGGTGCTGAGGAAGAACGGACTGGAGAGGCAGCTGATGGCGACCTTCTATCGCTCGGCTGTCGAGAGCCTGCTGACGTACTGCATAACAGTGTGGTACGCCAGCCGCACTGAAGCAGACAAACAGGCGATTCAGAGGGTCATAAAGTCGGCACAAAAAATCATCGGCTGTCCCCTGCCCTCCCTGAAGGACTTACACAACTCCCGTTGCCTCAATAGAGCAAAAAACATTACCAAGGACAGCACACACCCTGGCTTCCACCTGTTTAACTTGCTACCATCAGGCAGGCGCTACAGGTGCATCAGAGACAGCTTCTTTCCCAAAGCTGTCATGATGTTGAACTCTAACTTATAATAATAATAATTCACCCCTATACAATATAATGCCCTAATACCCTACTGTGCAATACTACCCTTCGAGTGCAATACGTCCGACACTGATTGTTATTTATTACTTCGGTAATCCTGTCTTGCTCTGTATATTGTACAGTATTTGTATTTTGTACTTCTATAGTGTTTTGTATATTGTACAGAATTGCTTATTATTTTTATTGGATAGTAGTCTGTTTATTTCAATTGTTAGTTTTTCCTTTATTACCTCTTATGTCATTTATTTCACCCCATATTTGTTCCCACTACCGCACCTTAAATTGGAGTCTTTAATCTCGTTATATGCAAATATAATGACAATAAAGTTAATTCTATTCTATTTATATTGATGAAGGCAATGCATAATCAGAGAGGGTGTTCAGCATGGTTACAAAGATAGTGACAGAGAATGGAACGAGGATGGACAATTCAACCCTCAACTCACTCCTTTCCTGCAAATTAAATTTCACAGATGCTGCCCATATCTATGCTCCTTCAAAGGTTTTGCTACTGGCTGCAAAACATTGTACTTTCAAATACAACAACGAGTAGAGGAGTGTTATGTGTGTGTATGTACGTGTAAATAAATGAACACTCAAATTCAAGTATTTGCCATGAGGTGGCGACTTGTCCAGGGTGTACACCGAGTTCCATCCAGTTGTAGCTGAGCTAGGCACCAGCGCCCCCTGTGACCCCAAAGGGAATAAGCGGTAGGAAATGGACGGATGGATATATATATATATATATATATATATATATATATATATATATATATATATATATATATATATATATATATATATATATTAGGGATGGGTTTCACGGTGGCAGAGGGGTTAGTGCGTCTGCCTCACAATACGAAGGTCCTGCAGTCCTGGGTTCAAATCCAGGCTCGGGATCTTTCTGTGTGGAGTTTGCATGTTCTCCCCGTGAATGCGTGGGTTCCCTCCGGATACTCCGGCTTCCTCCCACGTCCAAAGACACGCACCTGGGGATAAGTTGATTGGCAACACTAAATTGGCCCTAGTGTGTGAATGTGAGTGTGAATGTTGTCTGTCTATCTGTGTTGGCCCTGCGATGAGGTGGCGACTTGTCCAGGGTGTACCCCGCCTTCCGCCCGATTGCAGCTGAGATAGGCGCCAGCGCCCCCGCGACCCCAAAAGGGAATAAGCGGTAGGAAATGGGTGGATAGATGGATATTAGGGATGCACCGATTAATCGGTAACCGAATATATTCGGCGGAATATGGCAAAAAAAGCCACATTCGGCCTTCGGTGGAATGAGTTAAAAGCAAGGCCGAATAGTGGCGTGTGACGCAAAGACGCAATTTTTTTGACGCGGTGACGCAATCAACCAACATGCAGTGTTAAATTTAAATTGTTTTATACATAGTTAGTTTCCTTCTTTTTATTCTGAAGCTGAAGTACTGTTATTGACAAATCTGTTCTGGCCTGGGATATGTTGTGTACCTGTATAAGTGTATGAGGTTACAAGCACACACTTATTGAGATTTAGTGGGGCTTCTGTTTACATTATTAGCCTGTTGTGTAGGCTACCTGTATAAGTGTAAGAGGTTACAAGCACACAATTAATTGAGATTTACTTGAGCCTTCTGTTTACATTATTAGCCTATCTACTGTGGCTAAGCAGACTTTTGCCAAAAGGACAATAATTCATTTGTTGTGGGTTTATCCACTTTAATGCATTTTTTTTTTTTTTTTGGAATGCATGTTTTGTTTGAAGGCCTAATATAAATGAAAGACTGTGCTTTTTTTTGAAAAGCAAAGGCTACTGGAATATTTAAAAATGTCATCAATATTTTAAAAAAAAGTACTTTATTTTGAAAACATGTCTAAAAATGTATTCTATGCTATTTATGCAACATAAAAAAGTTATGAAAAACTGCATTTATTATTCGGTATTTGGTATTCGGCCTTCGGCCAAGCGCTCAAATTTTATTCGGTTTCGGCCACAAATTTTCATTTCGGTGCATCCCTAATATATATATATATATATATATATATATATATATATATATATTGTACCATATGTCCCGGCAAGAAATCTGCGTTCAAAGGACTCCGGCTTATTAGTGATTCCCAAAGCCCAAAAAAAGTCTGCGGGCTATAGAGCGTATTAATTTCGGGCTCCAGTACTCTGGAATGCCCTTCCGGTAACAGTTCGAGATGCCACCTCAGTAGAAGCATTAAAGTCTCACCTTAAAACTAATTTGTATACTCTAGCCTTTAAACAGACTCCTTGTGTAGACCAGTTGATCTGCCTTTTCTTTTCTTTTTCTTCTATGTCCCACTCTCCCTTGTGGAGGGGGTCCGGTCCGATCCGGTGGCCATGTACTGCTTGCCTGTGTATCGGCTGGGGACATCTCTGTGCTGCTGATCCGCCTCCGCTTGGGATGGTTTCCTGCTGGCTCCGCTGTGAACGGGACTCTCGCTGCTGTGTTGGATCAGCTTTGGACTGGACTCTCACGACTGTGCTGGATCCATTATGGATTGAACTTTCACAGTATCATGTTAGACCCGCTCGACATCCATTGCTTTCCTACTCTCCAAGGTTCTCATAGTCATCATTGTCACCGACGTCCCACTGGGTCATTATTGTCACCGATGTCCCACTGGGTGTGAGTTTTCCTTGCCCTTATGTGGGCCTACCGAGGATGTCGTAAAGGTTTGTGCAGCCCTTTGAGACACTAGTGATTTAGGGCTATATAAGTAAACATTGATTGATTGATTGATTGATTGATATATATATATATTGTGCCGATAGGAGTGCATGTCTGATGCAAGGGCTGTTCAACACCTTTCTTATGCCACGACTCTGAAGACCGATGAGCGTTGTCAGCAGGTTTATTGACATTCAAAAGGGTGAACCTAAAAAGACAAACAATATAGTCAACATGTACATATATTGTAAAAATGTATTCATATACATGCTGTAATGCTATTTTACAAGGCATGAGAAGGTAAACAATGGTAAATTTGTACGACGACGCCATTTTAGATGACATCCCAAAATAATGCAAATGAGCACGACAAAGATCTCATACATCACAAATGATACATTTAGCTCCAAATATTTTAGACAAAAAAAAAGTTTCAAAGTTTAATTTATGATACATACCGGCGATGCAACCTTAAACAAAATATATATGCAGTATTTCTTCGAAAAATAACCACCACAAAGTACGTGCTGGCACCGTAGATTTCTCTTGTTTTATGCAACTTCCGGTCTATAAAGTTTGATTAAAAAGACACACTTCTCAATGACGTAGTAACTGCCATGACCACAAGATGGCAACAAATACACATGTAATAATGTTATATGTAAGAAGCACATTGATTGATTGATTGATTGATTGATACTTTTATTAGTAGATTGCACAGTTCAGTACATATTCCTTACAATTGACCACTAAATGGTAACACCCGAATAAGTTTTTCAACTTGTTTAAGTCGGTGTCCACGTTAATCAATTCATGGTACAAATATATACTATCAACATAATACAGTCATCACACAACTTAATCATCATAGTATGTACATTGAATTATTTACATTATTTACAATCCGGGGGTGGGATGAGGAGCTTTGGTTGATATCAGAACTTCAGTCATCAACAATTGCATCAACAGAGAAATGGACATTGAAACAGTGTAGGTCTTATTTAGTAGGATATGTACAGTCAGCAGAGAACATAGTGAGTTTGGATAGCATAAGAACAAGTATATACAATAGAAGTACATTTGAGTTGTTTATAATCCGGGGAGATGGGATGTGAATGGAGGAGGGTATTAGTAAAGTGTTGAAGTTGCCTGGAGGTGTTGTTTTAGAGCGGTTTTGAAGGAGGTTAGAGATGCACTTACTTTTATACCTGTTGGGAGTGCATTCCACATTGATGTGGCATAGAAAGAGAATGAGTTAAGACCTTTGTTAGATCGGAATCTGGGTTTAACGTGGTTTGTGGAGCTCCCCCTGGTGTTGTGGTTATGGTGGTCATTTACGTTAAGGAAGTAGTTTGACATGTACTTCGGTATCAAGGAGGTGTAGCGAATTTTATAGACTAGGCTCAGTGCAAGTTGTTTTACTCTGTCCTCCACCCCGAGCCAGCCCACTTTGGAGAAGTGGGTTGGATTGAGGTGTGATCTGGGGTGGAGGTCTAAAAGTAACCGGACTATCTTATTCTGGGATGTTTGGAGTCTAGATTTGAGGGTTTTGGAGGTGCTGGGGTACCAGGAGGTGCTGGGGTACCAGGAGGTGCAAGCGTAATCGAAGAAGGTTTGAATGAGAGATCCCGCTAGAATCCTAAAGGTGCTTTTGTTGACCAAAGAGGAGATTCTGTAGAGGAATCTCGTTCTTTGGTTGACCTTTTTGATCACCTTGGTTGTCATTTTATCACAGGAAAGATTAGCCTCTAGAATGGAACCTAGGTAGGTGATCTCATCCTTCCTGGTGATAACAATGTCACCCACTTTTATGGTGAACACACTACGAAAAAACAAGAGTTTACAACTTTTAGTTGTAACAGAACACACACACATATATATATATATATATATATATATATATATATATATATATATATATATATATATATATATATATATATATATATATATATATATTTATATATATATCTATATATCTATATATAGATATATATATATATATATAAATATATATATATATATATTTATATATATATCTATATATCTATATATATATATATATATATATATATATATATATATATATATATATATATATATATATATATATATGAGAAATACTTGAATTTCAGTGAATTCTAGCAATAAATATACTCCTCCCCCTTGCCCCGCCGCCCACCCAGACCCAACCCACCCAATATCCCGAATTCGGAGGTCTCAAGGTTGGCAAGTATGGGTGTGGTGTGAAATACAAGTATTTATTTTATTTTATTTATATATATATACTGAATATACTCCTCCCCCTTAGCCCCGACGCCCAACCCGCCCACCCCAACCCCACCCACCTCAAACCCCCCAAATTCGGAGGTCTCAAGGTTGGCAAGCATGGGTGTGACCCTCAATGAAAACAAGTTTGACACCCCTGGTCTAGTGGGAAGGCCAAAGTAGTAGAAAATGCATCCATCCATTTTTTACTGCTTGTCCCGTTCAGGGTCGCGGCGGGTCACTGGAACCTAACTCAGCTGCATTCGGGTGGAAGGCAGCGTACACCCTAGACAAGTTGCCACCTCATCGCGGGGTCAACACAGATAGACAGACAACATTCACACTCACATTCACACACTAGGACCAATTTAGTGTTGCCAATCAACCTATCGCCAGGTGCATGTCTTTGGAGGATGGAGGAGCCTATCCCCAGGTGCATGTCTTTAGAGGTGGGAGGAAGCCGGAGTACCCGGGGAGAACATGCAAACTCCACATAGAAAGATCCTGAGCCCGGGATTGAACCCAGGACCACTCAGGACATTCGTAAATTTAATAATTCTCTCGGGCCCGGTAGCATATGCGTCACGACTGGTCCCGGTGCTGGTGCCTATCCCAGCTGCATTCAGGCGGTAGGCGGGGTACACCCTGGACAAGTCGCCACCTCAATCCCAGGGCCAACACAAATAGACAGAACCGGTAATTTTCAAACAGCGTATTGTACTGTTTTCGATTCATTCGTACCGCCATACTACACCAGTACCGGTATACCGTCCAACCCTAGTCCAATCTGTTGGTAAACACTTTGTCAATCATTTTGGAAAACTGTAAGTAAGGAAACAGGTCCACAGTCTGTAGTCGTCCTATATGTTGAGATTTCGGACTTTTATTAGAGTCGTTGCGGGTTGAATCCCAACGGGGCCTTTGATGAGGTTTTTACTTCCCCGCCTATAGCGTCAGGTTACAAGCACACCACAAGATTTAAGCCTGTAGTTGCCAGGCAGTCAGCCTGACGACATCACCTTCTACTCACCCTCGAAACACCCTTGTAATCCGTGCCGATGATCCATGTTCCGTTCTCGTTCCAAGTAGGTTGTACACCCTGGACAAGTCGCCACCTCATCGCGGGGCCAGCACAGCTAGAAAGACAACATTCACACTCACATTCACACACTAGGACCAATTTAGTGTTGCTAATCAACCTATCCCCAGGTGCATGTCTTTGGAGGTGGGAGGAAGCCGGAGTGCAAACTCCACATAGAAAGATCCTGAGCCCGGGATTGAACCCAGGACTACTCAGGACATTCATAAATTTAATATTTCTCTCAGGCCCGGTAACATATGGGTCACGGACCGATCCCGATGCTGGAGCCTATCCCAGCTGCATTCGGGCGGCAGGCGGCGTACACCCTGGACAAGTCGCCACCTCAATCCCAGGGCCAACACAGAGGGACAGAACCGGTACTTTTCAAACAGCGTAAAGTACCATTTTTGATTCATTCGTACCGCGATACTACCCCAGTACCGGTATACCGTTCTACCCTAGTCCAATCTGTTGGTAAACACGTTGTCAATCATTTTGGAAAACTGTAAGTAAGGAAACAGGTCCACAGTCTGTAAGCGTCCTATATGTTGAGATTTCTGACTTTTATTAGAGTCGTTGCGGGTTGAATCCCAACGGGGCCTTTGATGAGGTTTTTACTTCCCCGCCTATAGCGTCAGGTTACAAGCACACCACAAGATTTAAGCCTGTAGTTGCCAGGCAGTGAGCCTGACGACATCACCTTCTACTCACCCTCGAAACACCCTTGTAATCCATGCCGATGTTCCATGTTCCGTTCTCGTTCCAAGTAAGTTGTACACCCTGGACCAGTCGCCACCTCATCGCGGGGCCAACACAGCTAGGAAGACAACATTCACACTGACATTCACACACACTAGGACCAATTTAGTGTTGCCAATCAACCTATCGCCAGGTGCATGTCTTTGGAGGTGGGAGAAACCTATCCACAGGTGCATGTCTTTAGAGGTGGGAGGAAGCCGGAGTGCAAACTCCACATAGAAAGATCCTGAGCCCGGAATTGAACCCAGGACTACTCAGGACATTCATAAATTTAATAACTGTCTCGGGCCCGGTAGCATATGCGTCACGTACCGGTCCCGGTGCTGGTGCCTATCCCAGCTGCATTCGGGCGGCAGGTGGCGTACACCCTGGACAAGTCGCCACCTCAATCCCAGGGCCAACACAGATAGACAGAACCGGTACTTTTCAAACAGCGTAAAGTACCGTTTTTGATTCATTCGTACTGCGATACTACACCAGTACCGGTATACCGTCCAACCCTAGTCCAATATGTTGGTAAACACGTCGTCAATCATTTTGGAAAACTGTAAGTAAGGAAACAGGTCCACAGTCTGTAGGCGTCCTATATGTTGAGATTTCTGACTTTTATTAGAGTCGTTGTGGGTTGAATCCCAACGGGGCCTTTGATGAGGTTTTTACTTCCCCGCCTATAGCGTCAGGTTACAAGCACACCACAACATTTAAGCCTGTAGTTGCCAGGCAGTGAGCCTGACGACATCACCTTCTACTCACCCTCGAAACACCCTTTAATTCATGCCGATGTTCCATGTTCCGTTCTCGTTCCAAGTAAGTTGTACACCCTGGACAAGTCGCCACCTCATCGCGGGGCCAACACAGCTAGAAAGACAACATTCACACTCACATTCACACACTAGGACCAATTTAGTGTTGCCAATCAACCTATCCCCAGGTGCATGTCTTTGGAGGTGGGAGGAAGCCGGAGTGCCCGGGGAGAACATGCAAACTCCACATAGAAAGATCCTGAGCCCAGAATTGAACCCAGGACTACTCAGGACATTCATAAATTTAATAATTCTCTCGGGCCCGGTAGCATATGCGTCACGTGCCGGTCCCGGTGCTGGTGCCTATCCCTAGCTGTATTCGGGCAGCAGGCGGCGTACACCCTGGACAAGTCGCCACCTCAATCCCAGGGCCAACATGGATAGACAGAACCGGTACTTTTCAAACAGAGTATAGTACTGTTTTTGATTCATTCGTACCGCCATACTACCCCAGTACCGGTATACCGTCCAACCCTAGTCCAATCTGTTGGTGAACACGTTGTCAATCATTTTGGAAAACTGTAAGTAAGGAAACAGGTCCACAGTCTGTAGTCGTCCTATATGTTCAGCTTTCGGACTTTTATTAGAGTCGTTACGGGTTGAATCCCAACGGGGCCTTTGATGAGGTTTTTACTTCCCCGCCTATAGCGTCAGGTTACAAGCACACCACAAGATTTAAGCCTGTAGTTGCCAGGCAGTCAGCCTGACGACATCACCTTCTACTCACCCTCGAAACACCCTTGTAATCCATGCCGATGTTCCATGTTCCGTTCTCGTTCCAAGTAAGTTGTACACCCTGGACAAGTCGCCACCTCATCACGGGGCCAACACAGCTAGAAAGACAACATTCACACTCACATTCACACACTAGGACCAATTTAGTGTTGCCAATCAACCTATCCCTAGGTGCATGTCTTTGGAGGTGGGAGGAAGCCGGAGTGCAAACTCCACATAGAAAGATCCTGAGCCCGGGACTGAACCCAGGACTACTCAGGACATTCATGAATTTAATAATTCTCTCGGGCCCGGTAGCATATGCGTCACGTACCGGTCCCGGTGCTGGTGCCTATCCCAGCTGCATTCGGGCGGCAGGCGGCTTACACCCTGGACAAGTCGCCACCTCAATCCCAGGGCCAACACGGATAGACAGAACCGGTACTTTTCAAACAGCGTATAGTACTGTTTTTGATTCATTCGTACCGCCATACTACACCAGTACCGGTATACCGTTCTACCCTAGTCCAATCTGTTGGTAAACACGTTGTCAATCATTTTGGAAAACTGTAAGTAAAGAAACAGGTCCACAGTCTGTAGTCGTCCTATATGTTGAGATTTCAGACTGCGGGTTGAATCCCAACGGGCCTTTGATGAGGTTTTTACTTCCCCGCCTATAGCGTCAGGTTACAAGCACACCAAAACATTTAAGCCTGTAGTTGCCAGGCAGTCAGGCTGACGACATCACCTTCTACTCACCCTCGAAACACCCTTGTAATCCATGCCGTTGATCAATGTTCCGTTCTCGTTCCAAGTACACCCTGGACAAGTCGCCACCTCATCGCGGGGCCAACACAGCTAGAAAGACAACATTCACACTCACAATTCAAACACTAGGACCAATTTAGTGTTGCCAATCAACCTATCCCCAGGTGCATGTCTTTAGAGGTGGGAGGAAGCCGTAGTTCCCGGGGAGAACATGCAAACTCCACATAGAAAGATCCTGAGCCCGGAATTGAACCCAGGACTACTCAGGACATTCATAAATTTAATATTTCTCTCGGGCCCGGTAACATATGGGTCACGGACCGGTCCCGGTGCTGGAGCCTATCCCAGCTGCATTCGGGCGGCAGGCGGCTTACACCCTGGACAAGTCGCCACGTCAATCCCAGGGCCAACACAGATAGACAGAACCGGTACTTTTCAAACAGCGTAAAGTACCGTTTTCGATTCATTCGTACCGCGATACTACACCAGTACCGGTATACCGTCCAACCCTAGTCCAATCTGTTGGTAAACACGTTGTCAATCATTTTGGAAAACTGTAAGTAAGGAAACAGGTCCACAGTCTGTAGGCGTCCTATATGTTGAGATTTCTGACTTTTATTAGAGTCGTTGCGGGTTGAATCCCAACGGGGCCTTTGATGAGGTTTTTACTTCCCCGCCTATAGCGTCAGGTTACAAGCACACCACAACATTTAAGCCTGTAGTTGCCAGGCAGTCAGCCTGACGACATCACCTTCTACTCACCCTCGAAACACCCTTGTAATTCATGCCAATGATCCATGTTCTGTTCTCGTTCCAAGTAAGTTGTACACCCTGGACAAGTCACCACCTCATTGCGGGGCCAACACAGCTAGAAAGACAACATTCACACTCACATTCACACACTAGGACCAATTTAGTGTTGCCAATCAACCTACCCCCAGGTGCATGTATTTGGAGGTGGGAGGAAGCCGGAGTGCCCGGGGAGAACATGCAAACTCCACATAGAAAGATCCTGAGCCCGGAATTGAACCCAGGACTACTCAGGACATTCATAAATTTAATAATTCTCTCGGGCCCGGTAGCATATGCGTCACGTACCGGTCCCGGTGCTGGTGCCTATCCCAGCTGCATTCGGGCGGCAGGTGGCATACACCCTGGACAAGTCGCCACCTCAATCCCAGGGCCAACACGGATAGACAGAACCGGTACTTTTCAAACAGCGTATAGTACTGTTTTTGATTCATTCGTACCGCCATACTACACCAGTACCGGTATACCGTTCTACCCTAGTCCAATCTGTTGGTAAACACTTTGTCAATCATTTTGGAAAACTGTAAGTAAGGCAACAGGTCCACAGTCTGTAGTCGTCCTATATGTTGAGATTTCTGACTTTTATTAGAGTCGTTGCGGGTTGAATCCCAACGGGGCCTTTGATGAGGTTTTTACTTCCCCGCCTATAGCGTCAGGTTACAAGCACACCACAAGATTTAAGCCTGTAGTTGCCAGGCAGTCAGCCTGACGACATCACCTTCTACTCACCCTCGAAACACCCTTGTAATCCGTGCCGATGATCCATGTTCCATTCTCGTTCCAAGTAGATTGTACACCCTGGACAAGTCGCCACCTCATCGCGGGGCCAGCACAGCTAGAAAGACAACATTCACACTCACATTCACACACTAGGACCAATTTAGTGTTGCTAATCAACCTATCCCCAGGTGCATGTCTTTGGAGGTGGGAGGAAGCCGGAGTGCAAACTCCACATAGAAAGATCCTGAGCCCGGGATTGAACCCAGGACTACTCAGGACATTCATAAATTTAATATTTCTCTCAGGCCCGGTAACATATGGGTCACGGACCGATCCCGGTGCTGGAGCCTATCCCAGCTGCATTCGGGCGGCAGGCGGCGTACACCCTGGACAAGTCGCCACCTCAATCCCAGGGCCAACACAGAGGGACAGAACCGGTACTTTTCAAACAGCGTAAAGTACCATTTTTGATTCATTCGTACCGCGATACTACCCCAGTACCGGTATACCGTTCTACCCTAGTCCAATCTGTTGGTAAACACGTTGTCAATCATTTTGGAAAACTGTAAGTAAGGAAACAGGTCCACAGTCTGTAAGCGTCCTATATGTTGAGATTTCTGACTTTTATTAGAGTCGTTGCGGGTTGAATCCCAACGGGGCCTTTGATGAGGTTTTTACTTCCCCACCTATAGCGTCAGGTTACAAGCACACCACAAGATTTAAGCCTGTAGTTGCCAGGCAGTGAGCCTGACGACATCACCTTCTACTCACCCTCGAAACACCCTTGTAATCCATGCCGATGTTCCATGTTCCGTTCTCGTTCCAAGTAAGTTGTACACCCTGGACCAGTCGCCACCTCATCGCGGGGCCAACACAGCTAGGAAGACAACATTCACACTGACATTCACACACACTAGGACCAATTTAGTGTTGCCAATCAACCTATCGCCAGGTGCATGTCTTTGGAGGTGGGAGAAACCTATCCACAGGTGCATGTCTTTAGAGGTGGGAGGAAGCCGGATTGCAAACTCCACATAGAAAGATCCTGAGCCCGGAATTGAACCCAGGACTACTCAGGACATTCATAAATTTAATAACTGTCTCGGGCCCGGTAGCATATGCGTCACGTACCGGTCCCGGTGCTGGTGCCTATCCCAGCTGCATTCGGGCGGCAGGTGGCGTACACCCTGGACAAGTCGCCACCTCAATCCCAGGGCCAACACAGATAGACAGAACCGGTACTTTTCAAACAGCGTAAAGTACCGTTTTTGATTCATTCGTACTGCGATACTACACCAGTACCGGTATACCGTCCAACCCTAGTCCAATATGTTGGTAAACACGTCGTCAATCATTTTAGAAAACTGTAAGTAAGGAAACAGGTCCACAGTCTGTAGGCGTCCTATATGTTGAGATTTCTGACTTTTATTAGAGTCGTTGTGGGTTGAATCCCAACGGGGCCTTTGATGAGGTTTTTACTTCCCCGCCTATAGCGTCAGGTTACAAGCACACCACAACATTTAAGCCTGTAGTTGCCAGGCAGTGAGCCTGACGACATCACCTTCTACTCACCCTCGAAACACCCTTTAATTCATGCCGATGTTCCATGTTCCGTTCTCGTTCCAAGTAAGTTGTACACCCTGGACAAGTCACCACCTCATCGCGGGGCCAACACAGCTAGAAAGACAACATTCACACTCACATTCACACACTAGGACCAATTTAGTGTTGCCAATCAACCTATCCCCAGGTGCATGTCTTTGGAGGTGGGAGGAAGCCGGAGTGCCCGGGGAGAACATGCAAACTCCACATAGAAAGATCCTGAGCCCAGAATTGAACCCAGGACTACTCAGGACATTCATAAATTTAATAATTCTCTCGGGCCCGGTAGCATATGCGTCACGTGCCGGTCCCGGTGCTGGTGCCTATCCCTAGCTGTATTCGGGCGGCAGGCGGCGTACACCCTGGACCAGTCGCCACCTCATCGCGGGGCCAACACAGCTAGGAAGACAACATTCACACTCACATTCACACACTAGGACCAATTTAGTGTTGCCAATCAACCTATCCCCAGGTGCATGTCTTTGGAGGTGGGAGGAAGCCGGAGTGCCCGGGGAGAACATGCAAACTCCACATAGAAAGATCCTGAGCCCAGAATTGAACCCAGGACTACTCAGGACATTCATAAATTTAATAATTCTCTCGGGCCCGGTAGCATATGCGTCACGTGCCGGTCCCGGTGCTGGTGCCTATCCCAGCTGCATTCGGGCGGCAGGTGGCGTACACCCTGGACAAGTCGCCACCTCAATCCCAGGGCCAACACAGATAGACAGAACCGGTACTTTTCAAACAGCGTAAAGTACCGTTTTTGATTCATTCGTACTGCGATACTACACCAGTACCGGTATACCGTCCAACCCTAGTCCAATATGTTGGTAAACACGTCGTCAATCATTTTGGAAAACTGTAAGTAAGGAAACAGGTCCACAGTCTGTAGGCGTCCTATATGTTGAGATTTCTGACTTTTATTAGAGTCGTTGCGGGTTGAATCCCAACGGGGCCTTTGATGAGGTTTTTACTTCCCCGCCTATAGCGTCAGGTTACAAGCACACCACAACATTTAAGCCTGTAGTTGCCAGGCAGTCAGCCTGACGACATCACCTTCTACTCACCCTCGAAACACCCTTGTAATTCATGCCGATGATCCATGTTCTGTTCTCGTTCCAAGTAAGTTGTACACCCTGGACAAGTCACCACCTCATCGCAGGGCCAACACAGCTAGAAAGACAACATTCACACTCACATTCACACACTAGGACCAATTTAGTGTTGCCAATCAACCTACCCCCAGGTGCATGTATTTGGAGGTGGGAGGAAGCCGGAGTGCCCGGGGAGAACATGCAAACTCCACATAGAAAGATCCTGAGCCCGGAATTGAACCCAGGACTACTCAGGACATTCATAAATTTAATAATTCTCTCGGGCCCGGTAGCATATGCGTCACGGACCGGTCCCGGTGCTGGAGCCTATACCAGCTGCATTCGGGCGGCAGGCGGCGTACACCCTGGACAAGTCGCCACCTCAATCCCAGGGCCAACACAGATAGACAGAACCGGTACTTTTCAAACAGCGTAAAGTACCGTTTTTGATTCATTCGTACTGCGATACTACACCAGTACCGGTATACCGTCCAACCCTAGTCCAATATGTTGGTAAACACGTCGTCAATCATTTTGGAAAACTGTAAGTAAGGAAACAGGTCCACAGTCTGTAGGCGTCCTATATGTTGAGATTTCTGACTTTTATTAGAGTCGTTGTGGGTTGAATCCCAACGGGGCCTTTGATGAGGTTTTTACTTCCCCGCCTATAGCGTCAGGTTACAAGCACACCACAACATTTAAGCCTGTAGTTGCCAGGCAGTCAGCCTGACGACATCACCTTCTACTCACCCTCGAAACACCCTTTAATTCATGCCGATGTTCCATGTTCCGTTCTCGTTCCAAGTAAGTTGTACACCCTGGACAAGTCGCCACCTCATCGCGGGGCCAACACAGCTAGAAAGACAACATTCACACTCACATTCACACACTAGGACCAATTTAGTGTTGCCAATCAACCTATCCCCAGGTGCATGTCTTTGGAGGTGGGAGGAAGCCGGAGTGCCCGGGGAGAACATGCAAACTCCACATAGAAAGATCCTGAGCCCAGAATTGAACCCAGGACTACTCAGGACATTCATAAATTTAATAATTCTCTCGGGCCCGGTAGCATATGCGTCACGTGCCGGTCCCGGTGCTGGTGCCTATCCCAGCTGCATTCGGGCGGCAGGTGGCGTACACCCTGGACAAATCGCCACCTCAATCCCAGGGCCAACACAGATAGACAGAACCGGTACTTTTCAAACAGCGTAAAGTACCGTTTTTGATTCATTCGTACTGCGATACTACACCAGTACCGGTATACCGTCCAACCCTAGTCCAATATGTTGGTAAACACGTCGTCAATCATTTTGGAAAACTGTAAGTAAGGAAACAGGTCCACAGTCTGTAGGCGTCCTATATGTTGAGATTTCTGACTTTTATTAGAGTCGTTGCGGGTTGAATCCCAACGGGGCCTTTGATGAGGTTTTTACTTCCCCGCCTATAGCGTCAGGTTACAAGCACACCACAACATTTAAGCCTGTAGTTGCCAGGCAGTCAGCCTGACGACATCACCTTCTACTCACCCTCGAAACACCCTTGTAATTCATGCCGATGATCCATGTTCTGTTCTCGTTCCAAGTAAGTTGTACACCCTGGACAAGTCACCACCTCATCGCAGGGCCAACACAGCTAGAAAGACAACATTCACACTCACATTCACACACTAGGACCAATTTAGTGTTGCCAATCAACCTACCCCCAGGTGCATGTATTTGGAGGTGGGAGGAAGCCGGAGTGCCCGGGGAGAACATGCAAACTCCACATAGAAAGATCCTGAGCCCGGAATTGAACCCAGGACTACTCAGGACATTCATAAATTTAATAATTCTCTCGGGCCCGGTAGCATATGCGTCACGTGCCGGTCCCGGTGCTGGTGCCTATCCCTAGCTGTATTCGGGCGGCAGGCGGCGTACACCCTGGACAAGTCGCCACCTCATCGCGGGGCCAACACAGCTAGAAAGACAACATTCACACTCACATTTACACACTAGGACCAATTTAGTGTTGCCAATCAACCTATCCCCAGGTGCATGTCTTTGGAGGTGGGAGAAGCCTATCCCCAGGTGCATGTCTTTAGAGGTGGGAGGAAGCCGGAGTGCAAACTCCACATAGAAAGATCCTGAGCCCGGGATTGAACTCAGGACTACTCAGGACATTCATAAATTTAATAATTCTCTCGGGCCCGGTAGCATATGCGTCACGTACCGGTCCCGGTGCTGGTGCCTATCCCAGCTGCATTTGGGCGGCAGGCGGCCTACACCCTGGACAAGTCGCCACCTCAATCCCAGGGCCAACACAGATAGACAGAACCGGTACTTTTCAAACAGCGTAAAGTACCGTTTTTGATTCATTCGTACCGCGATACTACACCAGTACCGGTATACCGTCCAACCCTAGTCCAATCTGTTGGTAAACACGTTGTCAATCATTTTGGAAAACTGTAAGTAAGGAAACAGGTCCACAGTCTGTAGGCGTCCTATATGTTGAGATTTCTGACTTTTATTAGAGTCGTTGCGGGTTGAATCCCAACGGGGCCTTTGATGAGGTTTTTACTTCCCCGCCTATAGCGTCAGGTTACAAGCACACCACAAGATTTAAGCCTGTAGTTGCCAGGCAGTGAGCCTGACGACATCACCTTCTACTCACCCTCGAAACACCCTTGTAATCCATGCCGATGTTCCATGTTCCGTTCTCGTTCCAAGTAAGTTGTACACCCTGGACAAGTCGCCACCTCATCGCGGGGCCAACACAGCTAGACAGACAACATTCAAACTGACATTCACACACTAGGACCAATTTAGTGTTGCCAATCAACCTATCGCCAGGTGCATGTCTTTGGAGGTGGGAGAAACCTATCCCCAGGTGCATGTCTTTAGAGGTGGGAGGAAGCCAGAGTGCAAACTCCACATAGAAAGATCCTGAGCCCGGAATTGAACCCAGGACTACTCAGGACATTCATAAATTTAATATTTCTCTCGGGCCCGGTAACATATGGGTCACGGACCGGTCCCGGTGCTGGAGCCTATACCAGCTGCATTCGGGCGGCAGGCGGCGTACACCCTGGACAAGTCGCCACCTCAATCCCAGGGCCAACACAGATAGACAGAACCGGTACTTTTCAAACAGCGTAAAGTACCGTTTTTGATTCATTCGTACCGCGATACTACACCAGTACCGGTATACCGTCCAACCCTAGTCCAATCTGTTGGTAAACACGTTGTCAATCATTTTGGAAAACTGTAAGTAAGGAAACAGGTCCACAGTCTGTAGTCCTCCTATATGTTGAGATTTCTGACTTTTATTAGAGTCGTTGCGGGTTGAATCCCAACGGGGCCTTTGATGAGGTTTTTACTTCCCCGCCTATAGCGTCAGGTTACAAGCACACCAAAATATTTAAGCCTGTAGTTGCCAGGCAGTCAGCCTGACGACATCACCTTCTACTCACCCTCGAAACACCCTTGTAATTCATGCCGATGATCCATGTTCCGTTCTCGTTCCAAGTAGGTTGTACACCCTGGACAAGTCGCCACCTCATCGCGGGGCCAACACAGCTAAAAAGACAACATTCACACTCACATTCACACACTAGGACCAATTTAGTGTTGCCAATCAACCTATCCCCAGGTGCATGTCTTTGGAGGTGGGAGGAAGCCGAAGTACACACTCTCACCGGTTTTTGTGATGCAGACTCCTCTGTGTGGTTGTGTTTTGTCTGTTTGGTCGGATAGAGGCAGCTTTATCTGACATATCTTGAAAGTGGCGGTGGGTCCCGGGCCCTTATAAAGCAGTGGTCCCTAACCTTCTTATTTTTGGTACCACGGAGCGGTTTAATGTAGGCATTATTTTCAGGGGGTCGACTTCCCACATATGCCAGCAAAAATAAGTGCATGAAAAATACAACTCACCATAAATGCTGAATAAGTGTTTCTTTACAACGAACTGCGGATGGAAATCAGCCTTTGGCTACAATCTGTCACTTTTCCATTTGATATGTTCAATATTGTACGTTGTATCATGTCACAAAGTTATAATAAGAAATGGTAACTTCTTACGAGGAGTTTTATTTTTAATTGTGAAGTGAATTATATTTATATAGCGCTTTTCTCTACTGACTCAAAGCGCTTCACATAGTGAAAACCCAATATCTAAGTTACATTTAAACCAGTGTGGGTGGAACTGGGAGCAGGTGGGTAAAGTGTCTTGCCCAAAGACACAACGGCAGTGACTAGGATGGCGGAAGTGGGGATTGAACCTGGAACCCTCAAGTTGCTGGCACAGCCACTCTACCAACCGAGCTATACCACCCCAATTATTGCATCTACACTACAAAACCTGAAATTTAAGTAAGATTAAATATCTCAAATAAGGGTGATATTTGCCCATTTTCTGTCTGATAAGATAATTTTGCTCACTAAGGAGATTTTATGTTAATGATCTGTCATGATCTGTGGTGTGGATTACATTTTTGTTGTTTTTTGTTAGTTTTTGGAATCTTTTAGTTCCTTGTTTGTTTGGTTACCATGCCGACTTATTAGTTTCACCTGCCTGCGGTGTTTGGGACACTCACCTGCTCTAATCAAGAGACCCTAATTTAAGCCTGTCTTTGCCAGTCACACTGCACAAACTGAAATCTACGTAAGATTAAATATCTCAATTAAGGGCGATATTTGCTTATTTTCTGTCTGATAAGATAATTCTGCTCACAAAGCAGATTTTATGTTAGTGTTTTTGTCATGATCTGTGGTCGGGATTATGTTTTTTGTTATAGGGACGGCGTGGCGCGCTTGGGAGAGTGCGTCCCAGCAACTTGAAGGTTCCTGGTTCAATCCCCATGTCCGTTGTGTCCTTGAGCAATACACTTCACCCTTGCTCCTGATTGTGGTTAGGGCCTTGCATGGCAGCTCCCGCCATCAGGTGTGTGAATGAGTGTGTGAATGGGTGAATGTGGAAATAGTGTCAAAGTGCTTTGAGTACTTTGAAGGTAGACAAGCGCTATACAAGTGTAACCCATTTACCATTTTTTTTGTTAGTTCTTGCACTCTTTTAGTTCCTGTTTGCGCTCCCTTGTTTGTTTGGTTAAAATGCCGACTTATTAGTTTCACCTGCCTCCGGTGTTCGAGACACTTACCTGCTCTAATCAAGAGACACAGATTTAAGCCTGTCTTTGCCAGTCACACTGCACAACTGAGATCTAAGTAAGATTATATATTTCAAATAAGGGCGATATCTGCTTATTTTCTGTCTGATAAGATAATTCTGCTCACGAAGCAGATTTTATGTTAGTATTTTTGTCATGACCTGTGGTCTGGATTATGTTTTTTGTTTTTATGGGGACGGTGTTGCGCGGTTGGGAGAGTGTGTGCCAACAATTTGAGGGTTCCTGGTTCAATCCCCACGTCCGTTGTGTCCTTGAGCAAGACACTTCACCCTTGCTCCTGATTGGGGTTAGGGCCTTGCATGGCAGCTCCCGCCATCAGGTGTGCAAATGAGTGTGTGAATGGGTGAATGTGGAAATAGTGTCAAAGCGCTTTGAGTAGCTTGAAGGTAGAAAAGCGCTATAAAAGTATAACCCATTTACCATTTTTTTTGTTAGTTTTTGGCTTCTTTTAGTTCCTGTTTGCGCTCCCTTGTTGGTTTGGTTACCATGCCGACTTATTAGTTTCACCCGCCTCTGGTGTTCTGGACACTCACCTGCTCCAATCAAGAGACCCTTATTTAAGCCTGTCTTTGCCAGTCACACTGCAAAAACTTAAATCTAAGCAGGATTAAATATCTCAAATAAGGGTTGTATTTGCTTATTTTCTGTCAGATAGGATAATTCGTCTCACGAAGCAGATTTTATGATAGTGTTTTACTTGTTTTAAGGGTTTTGGTCTTAATTGATCTCAGTAAGATATTACAGCCTGTTGCTGAGATGTTATGACCTATATTGAGTAAAACATGCTCGAAACTAGAATATCAACTGTTGCAAAGCTGTCATCAACACTCACAAGTATAAAACTACGTTTTCAAAGTAATCATTTCTTATTTCAAGCATGAAAAAAAAACTAATCATTACTTGGAAACAAGTGTGTCTCATATTAAAACAGATGACAGCCAAATGGACTTGACCTATTTTCTATTGTTTCATTGAAAATAAAACAGCACTCATATAGTAGTACAGTTGTTATTAGTGAGAATATACTTATTTTAAGGTGTTTTTGGGTTCATTAAGGTTAGCTAATTTTACTTGTTTTCGAAAGTTTTGACAAGCCAAATTTTCTTCTTCTATTGGCAGATAATTTTGCTTAGTTCAAATAAAATACCGCTATTTTTCTTCTTGATTTTGAACACTGACGTTTTGTAGTGCAGTCGGCCTGGCGTCATTGCTTGTTTTCATGCGATACCACAGTTCATGTTGCCCGTTCCATGTCCGATTCCAAGTTTTGTTAGTTATTTGCTTCATGCCACTGTAAGTTTTGTTTGTTCTCTGTCACAGTTTGGTTAGTTGTTTTCATGTCTGTAGCTTCATGTTCTAAGTTTTTTACCTTAGCTTCCGGGTGCGATAGGCACGCTTGCCTTCGGGTTGTTTTCTTTTTTTTTTGTACTTCGTTGAGTGTTAGTGAATAATTAAATATGTTCCTACCTGCTACCCTTGCCCGGAAAATCCGTTTGCATCCCGGGAGAACAGACTTCGCTGTAAGCTGCGACCCTCCCGCCATGACAGAAATTTTACTCAAAAGGGTACAAAAAAAACAGAAAACAACCCGAAGGCAAGCGTGCCCATTGCATGCAGATGCTAAGGCCAAAAAACTTAGGACATGAAACATGGAACTAAAGACATGAAAAGAGAATTAAACTATGGCATGAACAGAGCATGAAACTATGGCATGAACGGAGCTTGAAACTATGGCATGAACGTAGCATGAAACTATGGCATGAACTAAGCATGAAACTATGGCATGAACGGAGCATGAAACTATGTCATGAACGGAGCTTGAAACTATGGCATGAACGTAGCATGAAACTATGGCATGAACTAAGCATGAAACTACGGCATGAACGGAGCATGAAACTATGTCATGAACTAAGCATGAAACTATGGCATGAACGGAGCATGAAAGTAAAGGCATGAACCAAGCATGAAACTATGGCATGAACCGAGCATAAACTATGGCATGAACGGCGCATGAAACTATGGCATGAACAGAGCATGACACTAAAGGCATGAACGGAGCATGAAACTATGTCATGAACGGAGCATGACACTACAGGCATGAACGGAGCATGACACTAAAGGCATGAACGGAGCATGAAACTATGGCATGAACGGAGCATGAGACTAAAGGCATGAACAGAGCATGGCACTAATGGCATGAACGGAGCATGAAACTATGGCATGAACGGAGCATTAAACTATGGCATGAACGGAGCATGAATCTTTGGCATGAACGGAGCATGAAACTGTGGCATGAACAGAGCATGAAACTTTGGCATGAACACAGCATGAAACTATGGCATGAACGGAGCATGAAACCATGGCATGAACGGAGCATGAAACTATGGCATGAGCGGAGCGTGAAACTATGACATGAACGGAGCATGAAACCATGGCATGAAGAGAGCATAAATTATGGCATGAACGGAGCATGAAACTATTGCATGAACGGAGCATGAAACTATGGCATGAACGGAGCATGAAACCATGGCATGAACGGAGCATGAAACCATGGCATGAACGGAGCGTGAAACTATGGCATGAACGGAGCATGAAACTGTGTCATGAACAGAGCATGACACTAAAGGCATGAACGGAGCATGAAACTAAAGGCATGAACGGAGCATAAACTATGGCATGAACGGAGCATGAAACTATGGCATGAACGGAGCATGAAACTTTGGCATGAACGGAGTATGAAACTATGGCATGAATGGAGCATAAAACCATGGCATGAACGGAGCATGAAACCATCGCATGAACGGAGCATAAAACCATGGAATGAAAGGAGCATGAAACCATGGCATGAACAGAGCATAAATTATGGCATGAACGGAGCATGAAACTATGGCATGAACGGAGCATGAAACTATGGCATGAACGGAGCATGAAACTTTGTCATGAACGGAGCATGAAACTAAAGGCATGAACGGAGCATGAAACTTATGAAACTTTGGCATGGAAGGAGCATGAAACTATAGCATGAATGGAGCTTGAAACCATGGCATGAACGTAGCATGAAACTTTAGATAGTAAATAGATGATCTAAAATAATAGTGTGAGAGTCCAGTCCATAGTGGATCTAACATAATAGTGGATCTAAAATAATATTTTGAGAGTCCAGTCCATAGTGGATCTAACATAATAGTGGATCTAAAATAATAGTGTGAGAGTCCAGTCCATAGTGGATCTAACATAATAGTGTCTCAGTCCAGTCCATAGTGGATCTAACATAATAGTGTGAGAGGCATTCGATTGTGTCCCTCGGGAAGTCATGTGGGGAGTGCTCAGAGAGTATGGGGTATCAGACTGTCTGATTTTGGCGGTGTCAGAGCTTAGTCCGCATTGCCGGCAGTAAGTCGGACACGTTTCCAGTGAGGGTTGGACTCCGCCAAGGCTGCCCTTTGTCACAGATTCTGTTCATAACTTTTATGGACGGAATATCTTGGCGCAGTAAAGGCGTTGAGAGGATCCGGTTTGGTGGCTGCAGGATTAGGTCTCTGCTTTTTGCAGATGATGTGGTCCTGATGGGTTCACCTGGCCAGGATCTTCAGCTCTCACTGGATCGGTTCGCAGCTGAGTGTGAAGCGACTAGGATGGCAATCAGCACCTCCAAGTTCGGGTCCATGGTTCTCGCCCGGAAAAGGGTGGAGTGCCATCTCCGGGTTGGGGAGGAAACCCTGCCCCAAGTGGAGGAGTTCTAGTACCTTGAAGTGTTGTTCACGAGTGGGGGAAGAGTAGATGGTGAGATCGACAGGCGGAAGGAGTGCGGCGTTTTCAGTAATGCGGACGCTGTATTGATCCGTTGTGGTGAAGAAGGAGCTGAGCCGGAAGGTAAAGCTCTCAATTTACCGGTCGATCTACGTTCCCATCCTCACCTATGGTCATGTGCTTTGGGTTATGACCGAAAGGACAAGATCACGGGTACGAGCGGCCGAAATGAGTTTCCTCCGCCAGATGGCGGGGCTCTCGCTTAGAGATAGGGTGAGAAGCTCTGTCATCCGGGAGGAACTCAAAGTAAAGCCGCTGCTTTACTTTGGAGAGGAGTCGGATGAGGTGGTTCGGACATCTAGTCAGGATGCCACCCGAATGCCTCCCTAGGGAGGTGTTTAGGGCACATCCGACCGGTAGGAGGCAACGGGGAAGACCCAGGACACGTTGGGAAGACTATGTCTCCCGGCTGGCCTGGGAACAACTCGGGATCCCTCGGGAGGAGCTGGGCGAAGTGGCTGGGGAGAGGAAAGTCTGGGCTTCTCTGCTTAGGCTGCTGCCCCCGCGACCCGACCTCGGATAAGCAGAAGAAGATGGACGGATTTCATAGGCAAATTCATGAATTGCGGTGTGGTCCTTGATGAAAACAAGTTAGACACCCCTGGTCGAGTGGGACAGGCCAAAGTTAAGTGGGAGAAAATGCAGTCCTTTATAAATGATTTAATGTTTCTTTCCGGCCTGGTAGCAAATGTGCAACGGACCGGTACCGGTCACCGGACCTGTGGTTGGGGACCACTGTTATCAAGGTCCTGCAGACTGACTGAAATTAAACATTTGTCAGAATTTCAATCGTTGTGGACATTTTCCATGTGACTAAAACCACAGAAGTAGAGCAGGTGGCTCCAGGGTGGCTAAATAGGTTGAGTGCTGGGTGGGATTTGTAAAATAAAAAAAAAAAGATGGTAATGGTTTCACCGCCTGTATTCATTTCATGTGTTTGTGGCCATCTGATCCTTGTTTGCTTGGATTTGATTTCAACCCTACCTCATCTCCGTGACGGTGAATAGTAAACACCTGCTGCAGTCTGTACTTGGCTTCCAGTGCGGATCTGAGCTTGACACGTGAGGCCGGGGGCCAGAGTGACTAAACTGGGGGGTTGGGGGTGAGGGGGGGCGGGGGTGTTCACCTGATTTAGAAGAGGAGTTCAACACCAAAGGAACAAACATCACAAGCTAATAAAATCTCTGCCGGATAAATGTGTCAAAAGGCAAAGTAGAACAAGTGTGGGAATATCTTTGCTCCTCTTGAATTGTTACTTGCTGGATTTGAATTTGTTTGAAATAATAACCAATAACAAATAGTTTTCTCTTATTTAATCAGTTACAGTAGTGGTCCTCAAACTTTTTGAATTTTGAGGCCGGGCTGTAGTATATATATATATATATATATATATACTACTATATACTGCGATGAGGTGGCAACTTGTCCAGGGTGTACCCTGCCTTCCGCCCGATTGTAGCTGAGATAGGCGCCAGCGCCCCCCGGATGGATGGATATATATATATATATATATATATATATATATATATATATATATATATATATATATATATAAATATATATATATATATATATATATATATATATATATATATATATATATATATATATATATATATATGTATGTACATTTGAATATACATATGTATATATATATATATATATATATATATATATATATATATGTATATTGGCAGGCAAGGTGAAAGACGGTATGCTGACGTTCCAGCCCGTTATCGACCTGGGTGGGAACTTTTATTACCTGCCAAAGGTGCACACTGACATAGACACATTAATCTCTCAAAATAATAAAATAAATATGGATTCACATTTGGCTCTCTATTATCAATCAATCAATCAACCAATCAATGTTTATTTATATATTAAGTGTGTCAATGGGCTGCACAAGTCATGACGGCATCCTCGGTTCAGATCCCACATCAGGGCAAGGAATAACTCAACCCAGTGGGATGAGAATGAGAAACCTTGGAGAAGACAGCAGACGTGTGTGACCCCCACTAGGGAGACCGGTGCGATGGACGTCGAGTGGGTCTAGCATAATATTGTGAAAGTCCAGTCCATAGTGGATCTAACATATTAGTGAGAGTCCAGTCCATAGTGGGGCCAGCCGGAGACCATCCCGAGCGGAGACGAGTCAGCAGCGCAGAGACGTCCCCGACCGATGCACAGGCGAGCGGTCCACCCCAGATCCCAACTCTGGACAGCCAGAACTTCATCCATGGCTTGAACAGAGCAGAACAGAAAAAAAACAGCAGATCAACTGGTCTAAAAGGGGGGTCTATTTAAAGGCTAGAGTATACAAATAAGTTTTAAGATAGGACTTAAATGCTTCTACTTAGGTAGCCTCTCTAACTGTTACCGGAAGGGCATTCTATAGTACTGGAGCCCGAATAGAAAACCCTCTATAGCCCACAGACTTTTTTTGGGCTCTGGGAATCACTAATAAGCCGGAGTTCTTTGAATGCAGATTTCTTGCTGGGAACGAACTTAAATGCTTCTACCGTGGAAGCATCTCTTACTGTTACCGGAAGGGCATTCCATAGTACTGGAACCCGAATACAAAACGCTCTATTGCCCGCAGACTTTTTTTGGGCTCTGGGAATCACTAATAAGCCGGAGTTCTTTGAACGCAGATTTCTTGCCGGGAACGAACTTAAATGCTTCTACTGAGGTAGCATCTCTAACTGCTACCGGGAGGGCATTCCATTGTACTGGAGCCCAAATAGAAAACACTCTATCGCCCGCAGACTTTCTTTGGGCTCTGGGAATCACCAATAAGCCGAAGTTCTTTGAATGCAGATTTCTTGCCGGGAACAAACTTAAATGCTTCTACTGAGGTAGCATTTTTAACTGTTACCGGGAGGGCATTCCATAGTACTGGAGCCCGAATAGAAATCGCTCTATAGCCCGCAGACTTTTTTTGGGCTCTGGGAATCACTAATAAGCCGGAGTTCTTTGAACGCAGATTTCTTGCCGGGAACGAACTTAAATGCTTCTACTGAGGTAGCATCTCTAACTGCTACCGGGAGGGCATTCCATTGTACTGGAGCCCGAATAGAAAACACTCTATCGCCCGCAGACTTTTTTTGGGCTCTGGGAATCACCAATAAGCCGAAGTTCTTTGAATGCAGATTTCTTGCCGGGAACAAACTTAAATGCTTCTACTGAGGTAGTATTTTCAACTGTTACCGGGAGGGCATTCCATAGTACTGGAGCCCGAATAGAAAACGCTCTATAGCCCGCAGACTTTTTTGGGGCTCTGGGAATCACTAATAAGCCGGAGTTCTTTGAACGCAGATTTCTTGCCGGGAACGAACTTAAAAGCTTCTACTGAGGTAGCATCTCTAACTGTTACCGGAAGGGCATTCCATTGTACTGGAGCCCGAATAGAAAATGCTTTATCGCCCGCAGATTTCTTTGGGGCTCTGGGAATCACTAATAAGCCGGAGTTCTTTGAACGCAGATTTCTTGCCGGGAACAAACTTAAATGCTTCTACTGAGGTAGCATCTCTAACTGTTACCGGGAGGGCATTCCGTTGTACTGGAGCCCGAATAGAAAACGCTCTATAGCCCGCAGACTTTTTTTGGGCTCTGGGAATCACTAATAAGCTGGAGTTCTTTGAACGCAGATTTCTTGCCGGGAACGAACTTAAATGCTTCTACTGAGGTAGCATCTCTAACTGTTACCGGAAGGGCATTCCATTGTACTGGAGCACGAATAGAAAATGCTTTATCGCGAGCAGATTTTTTTTGGGCTCTCGGAATCACTAATAAGCCGGAGTTCTTTGAATGCAGATTTCTTGCCGGGAACAAACTTAAATGCTTCTACTGAGGTAGCATTTTTAACTGTTACCGGGAGGGCATTCCATAGCACTGGAGCCCGAATAGAAAACGCTCTATAGCCCGCAGACTTTTTTTGGGCTCTGGGAATCACCAATAAGCCGGAGTTCTTTGAACACAGATTTCTTGCCGGGAACGAACTTAAATGCTTCTACTGAGGTAGCATCTTTAACTGTTACCGGGAGGGCATTCCATAGTACTGGAGCTGGAATAGAAAACGCTCTATTGCCCGCAGACTTTTTTTGGGCTCTGGGAATCACTAATAAGCCGGAGTTCTTTGAACGCAGATTTCTTGCCGGGAACACACTTAAATACTTCTACTGAGGTAGCATCTCTAACTGTTACCGGGAGGGCATTCCATAGTACTGGAGCTGGAATAGAAAACACTCTATTGCCCGCAGACTTTTTTTGGGCTCTGGGAATCACTAATAAGCCGGAGTTCTTTGAACGCAGATTTCTTGTTGGGACCGAACATAAATGCTTCAACTGAGGTAGCATCTCTAACTGTTACCGGGAGGGCATTCCATTGTACTGGAGCCCGAATAGAAAACACTCTATCGCCCGCAGACTTTTTTTGGGCTCTGGGAATCACCAATAAGCGGAAGTACTTTGAATGCAGATTTCTTGCCGGGAACAAACTTAAATGCTTCTACTGAGGTAGCATTTTTAACTGTTACCGGGAGGGCATTCCATAGTACTGGAGCCCGAAAAGAAAACGCTCTATAGCCCGCAGACTTTTTATGGGCTCTGGGAATCACTAATAAGCCGGAGTTCTTTGAACACAGATTTCTTGCCGGCACCGGACTTAAATGCTGCTACTGAGGTAGCATCTCTAACTGTTACCGGAGGGGCATTCCATTGTACTGGAGCCCGAATAGAAAATGCTCTATCGCCCGCAGAGTTTTTTTGGGCTCTGGGAATCACTAATAAGCCAGAGTTCTTTAAACGCAGATTTCTTGCCGGGAACGAACTTAAATGGTTCTACTGAGGTAGCATCTTTAACTGTTACCGGAAGGGCATTCCATTGTACCGGAGCCCGAATAGAAAATGCTTTATAGCCCACAGATTTTTTTGGGGCTCTCGGAATCACTAATAAGCCGGAGTTTTTTGAACGCAGATTTCTTGTCGGGAACAAACTTAAATGCTTCTACTGAGGTAACATTTTTAACTGTTACCGGGAGGGCATTCCAGAGTACTGGAGCCAGAATAGAAAACGTTCTATCGCCCGCAGACTTTTTTTGGGCTCTGGGAATCACTAATAAGCCGGAGTACTTTGAACGCAGATTTCTTGCCGGGACATACTTTTCAAACAGAGTACAGTATGGGTTTTGTAACCGTACTACCCTAGTCAGAGCCTTACCTAACTTGATAATGAAAGTATAAAAGTGCAAAATGACTTTTTGAATGCACAGCACATTGTGGGGGCCTCAGAGAGATAATATTTTCCGCATCCCAATCACATTCAGACCGTGAGCCGACTATTATGTCAATGGGAATTTAGAGCGATGACAGCTTAATTCCTCGCTATACACAACCCCACTCAAACCTCCCCGGTGAGGCCCACCGTTTGTGTCAGCTGACAGGCGATGATCACAACCGGCAGAGGCGAGTGGGAACCCTGGCGGCCGGCTCGGGTTTCCGGGCTCCGTGAAAAGATTTGTTGAGGCCGTTTCAGATCTGACGGAGGTTCCCATGTCCATCACCGTGGCCGTGTTTGGATAATGGTCGCTTCTATCGTTCCCTATCACCCAAATGCCCCCACTGAACCCTCTCCGTTTCTTCGTTTGTTGGGCTTCTCCCTGGTGAGGTTGCTTTGAAGCAAACGGTTAAACGGTTAAACGGGGCGTAGAAGAGATGGGGGGTGAAACGAGGGCGGTTATAAGGGGGTTGAAAAAAGGTGAGGCACGGGGGGGGTTCGGCATGAGCGACTGAGGTGAGGGGGAGGGCAGAAGGGGCCGGAATCAGAAGGACTGGAGAACCCCAGGAGAGAAGGTCGCACCGCTTTGATCGGGGGGTTTTTGATCGGACTTTTTGTCCGGGATTAACGCCATTTCTGAGAATGCGCTCCACGCCATGTTGATCTTCTGAAGATTACGGCCAAAAATGAAAATGATGCCATTGTGCTTCCTCATCACCAGCCTGTTGAGTAGCGCCGCGTCGGTCTCGGCCCAGTTTAACGGATACAACTGTGACGCCAACCACCACAGCAGGTTTCCTGGTGAGGATCCTTCACATATATCTTTTCCGCTACATTGTTTCGGGGGAAATGCGTTTTGCTATGCGCAGTCGGAGGTTGTCGACATCAAGTCCCCCGATGCCTCGTACAAACCCCGTTTCCATATGAGTTGGGACATTGTGTTAGATGTAAATATAAACGGAATACAATGATTTGCAAATCCTTTTCAACCCATATTCAAATGAATGCAGTATAAAGACAAGATATTTGATGTTCAAACTAATAAACTTTATTTTTTTTGCAAATAATAATTAACTTAGAATTTCATGGCTGCAACACGTGCCAAAGTAGTTGGGAAAGGGCATGTTCACCACTGTGTTACATCACCTTTTCTTTTAACAACACTCAAACGTTTGGGAACTGAAGAAATTAATCGTTCAAGCTTTGAAAGTGGAATTCTTTCCCATTCTTGTTTTATGTAGAGCTTCAGTCGTTCAACAATCCGGGGTCTCCGCTGTCGTATTTTACGCTTCATAATGCGCCACACATTTTCGATGGGAGACAGGTCTGGACTGCAGGCGGGCCAGGAAAGTACCCACACTCTTTTTTTTTACAAAGCCACACTGTTGTAACACGTTGTCTTGCTGAAATAAGCAGAAAAAAGACGGCGCTTAGATGGCAGCATAAGTTGTTCCAAAACCTGTATGTACTTTTCAGCATTAATGGTGCCTTCACAGATGTGTAAGTTACCCATGCCTTGGGCACTGATGCACCCCCATACCATCAACGATGCTGGCTTTTGAACTTTGCGTCGATAACAGTCTGGATGGTTTGCTTCCCCTTTGGTCCGGATGACACGATGTCGAATTTTTCCAAAAACAATCGTGGACTCGGCAGACCACAGAACACTTTTCCACTTTGCATCAGTCCATCTTGGGTGATCTCATGCCCAGGGAAGCCAGCGGCGTTTCTGGATGTTGTTGATAAATGGCTTTCGCTTTGCATGGTAGAGCTTTAACTTGTAATTATAAATAAGTGTTTGATGAGCATTCCTCAACTTTATCAGTATTTATTGCGACCCTTTCCAACTTCTTTGTCACGTGTTGCAGGCATAAAATTCTAAAAAAAGTTTACCAGTTTGAACATCAAATATGTTGTCTTTTTAGCATATTCAACAGAATTTGGGTTGAAAATGATTTGCAAATCATTGTATTCCGTTTATAATTACATCCAACACAATTTCCCAACTCATATGGAAACGGGGTTTGTATAAGCCGGACATGGACTGACTCCACTGGTTGACAGCGCACTTTTAAGATCAATGTACCAAGACTTGTTAAGTTTGCAGTCGACTTATTTCACGTCATTGCAAGAAATGGATGAAAGAGTGGTTTGAGAAAAGGTATGACATTTAAACCAGGGGTGTCGAACTCATTTTAGATCGGGGGGCCGCGTGGAGAAATATCTACTCCCAAGTAAAATCACGGCACGATAACTTAAAAATAAAGACAACTTCAGATTGCTTTTTTTTTGTTTAAAAATAGAACAAGCACATTCTGAAATTGTTAGATTTTTTTTACACTTAGTAGCAATCTATATTTATTTGTCGTTATTTATTTTTTCTGTGTGATTGTGTGATAATGTTCACTCTATCAAGATAAAAAAATAACATCAAAATCAAATCACAGTATGTTATTTATTTAGTTTTCCTTGACTGATGTACTAACATTATGTAAAAGGTAAATGGGTCATACTTTTATAGCGCTTTTCCACCATTTTAAGGAACTCAAAGCGCTTTGACACTATTTCCACATTCACCCATTCACACACTGACGGTTAACTAACCAGGACCCATCAGGAGCAAGGGTGAAGTGTCTGGCTCAAGGACACAACGGACGTGACGAGGACGGTAATTGAAACATTGACTGAAACTTTTATTCCGCAAAATTGACCACTTAATGGTAACACCCGGATAAGTTTTGCAACTTGTTTGAGTCGGAGGTGGACGTTAATCAATTCATGGTAAAAGGTGGAAGGTGGGGATTGAACTAGGAACCCTAGGGTTGCTGGCACAGACATTCTCCCAACCGCGCCACGCCGTCCAAAATGATATGGTTTATTTTGTACACAAGTAGCATCATCTACAAAGATACAAAGAATTTCTATTGCGGCATCTAGTGGACACATTTAGAACAGCAGTTTATTTTATTAAAAAAATTCCAGGTTTATATTTATTCTTAGCAAACTCATTCCGCTTGGCGCTTAAACCTGTTCGCGATTCCTGATTTAAATTGTATTCATGCAGTGTGTGTTATAATTTTTTATGTTAAAACAACAACAAAAATACCCCAGCATGTATATTTGATAAAAGATAAATAAACAAAGTTCTGCCTTTATCGAGAGACTGTACTATATAGAAGGATTTTACATCTGAAATAAGGTCACATTTTTTTCAACTTTGCTTTGTTTTTTGTTTTTGTTTTTATATTACTATTTTGTACTCATTTTTTTAACCTTGTAAAGTGTCTTTTGAAAATCGTTTTATAAATTCAATATTTTATTATCAATATTATATCAATTATTATAATTATATCAATATTATTAAATTTTTTCTTGACTGCACTTAAATGTAGAATATATATAGAATATATTTATATTATTCATATATTTTATATAATATATATAATATATATGATGTATTTTATGATATTTTTTATTGTTATTATTATTGTCTATTGTGAGAAAGCTGAGGTGTTGAATTTCCCCCAGGGGTCAATAAAATACTTTCAATTTTATTCTATTGTATTCTATTCTATTTTATAATGTCTTTTTTTTTCAACCTAAATGTTTTGCTTACTTTAAGTAATATGCAGTAAAATCTGAGATCTTAAACTGAAAACAAGCAAAAGTAATATGGCAATAAAATGCAAAAATGCAACTTTCTGGTTTGAAAAAAAAATATATAGCATTTTTGGGAGTTCATTGGGTTATTTTAATTAATGTATATTTGATTATTGACATATTACTTATGATAAAATAATTGGTGCAACGTACAGTATGTGTCTGGTAATTAAAAATATATTATATTTACCCTAATTTTAAATATTTAGTCTTTGGATTGACTTTATTTATCACACAATTCATCACAAAATGTGAGGTTGCAATGCAGATTTTACATTAGGTACAGTAACAAAAGTAAAAACTTTGTAAAACAAATTTTAATAAACTAACAATGAGTAGAAATAATAACTTGATTTTAAGTCTTATTACTGTTTTGATAAGGCAAAACTTTTTGAGTATATTCTGTACAGCCGATTTAAGTTCAAACGAGGGCTGTCAAATTTAAAAAGTTAACTCATTAACATTAATATTAACGCAAATTCAAGTAAAACATGTTTGTGTACAACATTCTGACGATAAAATAGCATCTGTGTCAATTTGGGGGTCTTTTTAGAGTTAATTTCATCCATGCAAGCAAGTACAGTATTTTACTTTCATTATTTACTATTAATCACAATTCAGTAGTGTGACTAATTTGCTTTAAAATATAATTTGACAGCAATACTTTAAACCACTTTCTCATCTGCATTAGATGGGACAAATTCTCAATTCCTAATCTAAAAAGGTTTAAAAGGAAATAATCTTATTTTACTTTATATTTATATTTGGTGTGGGAAACTTCAGGAAACCATTGTCACTAAAAACAGTTGGTCGCTACATCTGTAAATGCAAGTCAAAGCTCTACTATGCAAAGCGAAAGCCATTTATCAACAACACCCAGAAATGCCGCCAGCTTCGCTGGGCTTAAGCTCATCTAAGATGGACTGATAAAAAGTGGAAAAGTATTCTGTGGTCTGACGAGTCCACATTTCAATTTTTGGGGGGAAACTGTGGACGTTGTGTCCTCCCGATCGAAGAGGAAAAGAACTATCTGGATTGTTCTAGGCGCAAAGATGAAAAGCCAGCATCTGTGATGGTATGGGGGTGCATTAGTGCCAAGGCATGGGTAACTTACACATCTGTGAAGGCACCATTAATGCTGAAAGGTACATACAGGTTTTGGAGCAACATATGTTGCCATCCAAGCAACGTTATCATGGATGCCCCTGCTTATTTCAGCAAGAAAATGCCAAGCTATGTGTTCCAACAGTGTGGCTTCGTAGTAAAAGAGTGCGGGTACTAGACTGGCCTGCCTACAGTCCAGACCTGTCTCCCATCGAAAATGTGTGGCACATTATGAAGCGTAAAATATGACTGTTGAAAGACTGAAGCTCTACATAAAACAAGAATGGGAAAGAATTCCACTTTCAAAGCTTCAACAATTAGTTTCCTCAGTTCCCAACGTTTATTGAGTGTTGTTAAAGGAAAAGGTGATGTAACAGTGGTGAACATGCTCTTTCCCACCTACTTAGGCACATGTTGCAGCCATGAAATTCTAAGTTAATTATTATCAGCGAAAAAAAATAAAGTTTATGAGTTTGAACATCAAATATCTTGTCTTTGTAGTGCATTGAACTGAATATGGGTTGAAAACGATTTGCAAATCATTGTATTCCGTTTATATTTACATTTAACACAAATTCCCAACTCATATGGAAATGGGGTTTGAATATATATATATATATATATATATATATATATATATATATATATATATATATATATATATATATATATATATATATATATATATATATATATACATACATACACATATATGTATGTATAAATATATATGTACACATATATGCATGTATATGTATGACTATATATGTATGTACTGTATATATGTATATAAGTATGTATGTATAAGTATATATACACACATATGTATGTATGACTATATATGTATGTATATATGTATGTATATACTGTATGTATGTATATATGTACATATATATAAATACATGTATACATACATGTATATATATATGTATATATATATATACATATATATATATATATACATATATATATATATATACATACATATATATATATATATATATATATATATATATATATATATATATATATTCATATATACGTTTACACATATTTACATACATTTATACACATGTATACATAAACAACATCATCTGGTACAACCTTCCATTCAGCAAAAACGTCTCAACTAATATCGGCCACAAGTTCCTCACTTTGATCGACAAACACTTCCCCAAAGGCAACACCCTAAGAAAAGTATTCAACAAGAACAACATTAAATTGAGCTACAGCTGTATGATTATCATACAACAAATAATTTCAAATCACAACAAAGCAATTGCAAAAGGACTGCCTGCCCTCAGACTGAACGACTCCGAAACAAATAAGTAATATAACTGACCCAGGAAACCTGATTGGCTTCTCAACGGGGGTTGCTTACAAACATCAGTCGTTTACCAAGCAAAGGTAACACACAAGGACATTAACACATCCCACACGTACGTAGGATTAACCGGAGGAGAGTTTAAAGCCAGATTGAATAATCACAAGGCCTCCTTCAGAAACCAGACCTTGCGGAATCCTACAGAACTCAGCAAGCACATTTGGAACCTCAAAGACAATAATGTTGAATATTCAGTAACATGGCAAATTCTTGCATCCAGCACACCTTACAACAGTGGTAATAAAAGATGCAACCTATGCTTAAACTGTTTATCATATATCACCCAGACCAGTCATTCCTCAACAAGCGCGGTGAAATCATATCAGCATGCCGTCACAGACAGAAACACCGCCTAGGTAACACAGGAGCAAATCACCACACCCTAGGCCTGCCTGTTCCCACCCACTCTGTGCCCTATATAAACCATTGTATGTGAATGCTTCCATTAAAATCTCCTGACGATTGAGGGAACCCCTCATGAAACAGTTCTGTAGAGATGAAGTAGTCTTGTGATTTTTCCCACACATACATATTGCGCTCTACCACGGTATCGAGCACTATTCTCTGGATAATCCAATTAAGACACATATATATATATATATATATATATATATATATATATATATATATATATATATATATATATATACTGTATACAACTATGTCAGTCTATTTAAAGTTTCATGCACTTAATTTTATCAATGTTTAGTAGTCACTCTCATTAAACCATGGGTGTCAAACTCTGGCCCGCGGGCCAAATTGGGCCCGCCGTGTAATTTAATTTGGCCCTTGAGGCAATATCAAAATAACATTAGAGCTGGCCCGCCGATATTATACAGGGGCGGTGTCGCTGTAACACCGCACTCACCGCTAGTACTCATACTTGCCCACCCTCCCGATTTTCCGGGAGACTCCCGAAATTCAGTGTGTCTCCCGAAAAACATTCTCCCGATTTCCACCCGGACAACAATATTGGGGGCGTGCCTTAAAGGCACTGCCTTTAGCGCCCTCTCCATACAAACAGCGTGCCGGCCCAGTCACATTATATATGCGGCTTCTACACAGAGGTATGTGAATGCAAGGCATACTTGGTCAACAGCCATACAGGTCGCACTGAGGGTGGCCGTATAAACAACTTTAACACTGTTACAAATATGCGCCACACTGTGAACCCACACCAAACAAGAATGACAAACACATTTCGGGAGAACATCCGCACCGTAACACAACATAAACACAACAGAAGAAATACCCAGAACCCCTTGCTGCAATAACTCTTCCGGGATGCTACAATATAAACCGCTCGCTACCAACAACCCCCTCTCTTCAATTTATTTTCAAGTTTATTAGCCTGTGGAAAAAGTTAGTGTTGATATTTACCTCAGAAGGCTGCAAATGGAAAAGAGACATTCAATTTTTTATGAACATTTTATTTAATATGCCATTGATGTTTTTTCGTTTGTTTTTTTGAAAGTTGATTTTGCACTATTAAGTTATATAAGCGTTGCTTGTTCCATATTCAGTGTTAAAGCAAATCAGTGTAGCAAACCGAGCAATAATTATTGATATTTTTATTATTATTATTTGAAACTCGATTTTGCATGTCACTATAAAGTTATGTAAGCCTTGCTCGTTCAATATTCAATGCAAAACTTGTTGGGGTCCCTATTAAAAGGTTCATTTGTTCAACCTTGGCCCGCATCTTTGTTCAGGTCAGGGTTAGTCGATTTTAAAAATAAAAAAGATCCTCTATTATATTTTTTTCCAGGCGAGCGGGACATCAGCGTATACTGCGGCGTCCAGACCATCACTGTGAAGATCAACTTCTGCCCCGTGCTGTTCTCCGGCTACAGCGACACGGACTTGGCCCTCAACGGTCACTATGACGATGCCCAGTGCCGCGGCTTCATCAACAATAACACTTTCCCCACAGCTGTGCTGTTCAGCATTGGCCTCAGCACCCTGGAAGCGTGCGGTAACAGCCTGGTGGTAAACAACACACAAAAGGCCCTTCTGTCTGTATAAATACCACTTTGTTGTTTATTGACTCAGTAGTGTGGTGCACGGCTCGAGGATCTTTGTCTCTCTCTGCAGGTCACGACAGCCCAGGGGGCCAATGCTTACGGGAATATGTCCCTGGTACAAATTGGAAGCGTCTCCGGCTTTATTGATACGCCTGATCCGCCGACTATAATCAGCTACCTCCCTGGTTTGTTATACAAATTCAGCTGCAGCTACCCACTGGAGTACCTGGTCAATAACTCACAGATGGCATCGTAAGTTGCATCGCTGTAGTCGACCATAACAATCGATAAATATAAATACTGGTGTTCCGATACAACTTTTTCTTTTCCAATACCGATACAGAGATAACGGAGCCTTGGGAATTGGCCAATACCAATAAATATGGTATCTACTTTATTATTTTGTAGTGTATATATATATATATATATATATATATATATATATATATATATATATATATATATATATATATACATATATGTACATAATACATATATGTTATATTTCATATTGCTACTATGGTACATTTGTAGTCTACCATACACCTGCTTTATCCTTTCCATTCTTTGTGAACGATTTCCCTTGTGGATTAATAAAGTTCGCCTAAGACCAAGTCTAAGTCTATTAAAGGGGAACATTATCACCATTTCAAAAGGGTTAAAAACAATAAAAATCAGTTCCCAGTGGCTTGTTGTATTCTTTGAAGTTTTTTTCAAAATTTTACCGGTCTCGAAATACCCCTAAATAAAGCTTTAAAGTGCCTTATTTTCGACTCTCTGCGAATACACTGGCCATTTCCCTGTGACGTCACACAGTGCTGCCAATGTAAACAAACAATGGGAACACCACAGCAAGATATAGTGACATTAGCTCGGATTCAAACTCGGATTTCAGCGACTTAAGCGATTCAACAGATTACGCATGTATTGAAACAGATGGTTGGAGTATGAAAATATTGAAGAAGAAACTGAAGCTATTGAGCGAATAGCTATTGACGCTATTCATAGCCATAGCATGGCCGAAAAGCTGCGTTAGCATCGCCGGTAAAATGTGCGGACCAAACGATCAGGACTTTGGCATCTTGTGACACTGGAGCAACTTAAATCCGTCGATTGGTAAGTGTTTTTTTCGCATTAAATGTGGGTGGAAGGAAACGTAATATAGTTGCGAATGCGTCTACAGGTTATCCGTACATCTCTGTGCCATATCTGCCTGCTTCAGCACCGCCGGTAAATAGCATTTTAGCATCGATTAGCGTAGCATGTTAGCATCGATTAGCTGGCAGTCAACATCATTTCGTTGACTTTCGTTGCAAATGCATCTGCAGGTTATCCATACATCTCTGTGCCATGTCTGTCTTAGCATCGCCGGTCAAATGTGGAGACACTCTGGCACATTCAATGGGGGTCTGGCGGCAGACACTTTCGCATCTTCGGGCCAGTGGTGCAACTTGAATCCCTCCCTGTTAGTGTTCTTACACACTCCGACAACACACCGTCGAGGCATGATGTCTCCAAGGTTCCAAAAAATAGTCAAAAAAACAGAAAATAACAGAGCTGAGACCCAGTGTTTGTAATGTGTTGAAAATGAAAATGGTGGGTGTATTACCTCGGCGACGTCACATTCTGACGTCATCGCCTCCAGCGCGATAAACAGAAAGGCGTTTAATTCGCCAAAATTCACCCATTTAGAGTTCGGAAATCTGTTAAAAAAATAGATGGTCTTTTTTCTGCAACATCAAGGTATATATTGACGCTTACATAGGTCTGGTGATAATGTTCCCCTTTAAGTGAAATGACTTAAACAGAGAATAATGGCGGGTGTGAAAAACACAAACATTTTTATTGATAACCATCTGAAATTGACTCACGCTGTCTTTAAATTGAAGTGGAGTGGTGATAGTTTATGGTGACAGCTAGTGCACACAATATTTCATTCAATCAAGCCTCTAAGTTGAAATGATGCAGACACGTTTGTTACTGGATACCATTTTATTACGCACTTGCCTTGGGGACTTTGTATCTGTAAGTAAAATGTGACTATAATTATTTGATACATGTTCATATTTACATATGCTATGTTTTAATCAAGGACACTTATTACGTGTGTCTAGCTTGCGTGCTATTGTGTGCTTAGCTATTGTGTAGCTGCATTTGACCATTTTTTGCGTATTGTAAAAGACTTCTATAAAACAATAAAACACAAGAAATGACTGTTTCTATACCCACTTAGATAGCATTTAGCTGTTAACTTATATTGGACAGTTAACATGATAATAAAAAAAAAATGCATATTTTATATGTATATATGTACATATGAGTGTGTGTGTATATGTATATATGTATATATAAGTAAATATATATAGTCGAGGTTTCTGTGGTTGATCTGTTCTACAGTGCTGGAAAAAACTCAGCGGCCATATCATCCCTACAAGCCTGTTTCAGAAATATATATATATATATATATATATATATATATATATATATATATATATATATATATATATATATATATGTATATATATGTGTGTGTGTACTGTATGCAACTGTGTCCACCTATTTAAAGTTCCATGCACTTAATTTTATCATTGTTTAGTAGATACTCTCTTTAAATGATTAATCAAAACTTTTTCTAGGAGCAGGGAAACCTGCAAAACAGGCTTGTAGGGATGAAATAACCTCTGTTTTTTTTCTGTCCTAACGTATATGTGTAACTATGTCCACCTATTTAAAGTTTCATGCGCTTAATTTGATCAATGTTTAGTAGTTACTCTCTTTGATGGAAAATATAACTTTTTCTAGCAGCAGGGAAACCTGTGAAACAGGCTTGTAGGGATGATATAGCTTCTGTGTTTTTTCCTGACTTAATGTATGTATGCAACAATGTCCACCTATTTAAAGTTACATGCACTTAATGTTATCAATGTTTAGTGGTTACTCTCTTTAAATGATCAAAACTTATTTCTAGGAGCAGGGAAACCTAAAAAACAGGCTTGTAGGGATGAAATAGCCTCTGTGTTTTTTCCTGTCCTAATGTATATATGTAGCTATGTCCGCCTATTTAAAGTTTCATGTACTTAATGTTATCAATGTTTAGTGGTTACTCTCTTTAAATGATCAAAACTTCTTTCTAGGAGCAGGAAAACCTGCAAAACAGGCTTGTAGGGATGAAATATCCTTTGTGTTTTTTCCTGTCCTAATGTATATGTGTAACTATGTCCACCTATTTAAAGTTTCATGTGCTTAAATTGATCAATGTTTAGTAGTTACTCTCTTTGATGGAAAATATAACCTTTTCTAGCAGCAGGGAAACCTGTGAAACAGGCTTGTAGGGATAATATAGATTCTGTGTTTTTTCCTGACCAAATGTATGTATGCAACTATGTCCGCCTATTTAAAGTTACATGCACTTAATGTTATCAATGATTAGTAGTTACTGTCTTTAAATGATCAAAACTTCTTTCTAGTAGCAGGGAAACCTGAAAAACAGGCTTGTAGGGATGAAATAGCCTCTGTGTTTTTTCCTGTCCTATTGTATATATGTAACTATGTCCGCCTATTTAAAGTTTCATGTACTTAATGTTATCAATGTTTAGTGGTTACTCTCTTTAAATTATCAAAACTTCTTTCTAGGAGCAGGGAAACCTGCAAAACAGGCTTGTAGGGATGAAATATCCTCTGTGTTTTTTCCTGTCCTAACGTATATGTGTAACTATGTCCACCTATTTAAAGTTTCATGCGCTTAATTTGATCAATGTTTAGTAGTTACTCTCTTTGATGGAAAATATAACTTTTTCTAGCAGCAGGGAAACCTGTGAAACAGGCTTGTAGGGATGATATAGCTCCTGTGTTTTTTCCTGACTTAATGTATGTATGCAACTATGTCCACCTATTTAAAGTTACATGCACTTAATGTTATCAATGTTTAGTGGTTACGCTCTTTAAATGATCAAAACTTCTTTCTAGTAGCAGGGAAACCCAAAAAACAGGCCTGTAGGGATGAAATAGCCTCTGTGTTTTTTCCTGTCCTAATGTATATATGTAACTATGTCCGCCTATTTAAAGTTTCATGTACTTAATGTTATCAATGTTTAGTGGTTACTCTCTTTAAATGATCAACACTTCTTTCTAGGAGCAGGGAAACCTGCAAAACAGGCTTGTAGGGATGAAATATCCTCTGTGTTTTTTCCTGTCCTAACGTATATGTGTAACTATGTCCACCTATTTAAAGTTTCATGCGCTTAATTTGATCAATGTTTAGTAGTTACTCTCTTTGATGGAAAATATAAACTTTTTCTTGCAGCAGGGAAACCCGTGAAACAGGCTTTTAGGGATAATATAGCTTCTGTGTTTTTTCCTGACCAAATGTATGTATGCAACTATGTCCGCCTATTTAAAGTTACATGCACTTAATGTTATCAATGATTAGTAGTTACTGTCTTTAAATGATCAAAACTTCTTTCTAGTAGCAGGGAAACCTGAAAAACAGGCTTGTAGGGATGAAGTAGCCTCTGTGTTTTTTCCTGTCCTATTGTATATATGTAAAAATGCCCGCCAATTTAAAGTTTCATGCACTTAATTTTATCAATGTTTAGTAGTTACTCTCTTTAAATGATTACAACTTTTTTGTAGTAGCAGGGAAACCTGCGAAACAGGCTTGTAGGGATGAAATAGCCTCTGCGCTTTTTCATGACGTATACAGTATATATATATATATATATATATATATATATATATATATATATATACCTTATGCAACTATGTCTGCCTATTTAAAGTTTCATGCACTTAATTTGATCAATGTGTAGTAGTTACTCTCTTTAAATGATTAAAACTTTTTTCTAGTAGCAGGGAAACCTGTGAAACAGGCTTGTTGGGAGGACATAGCCTATTATTTTTTTTTTTTACTGATCTCAGGCTGATTTCCAATATCGTGTCATTTAGATTACAGTCAGTGTACATTTTTCAGAATGACTATTTGTTTGTGTTAGTCAACTCTGAACTGCTGCACACAAAAGGGTGAAAATCTGCCAAAAACTGCACTCCCACTGGGTTGCCTGTGCTATTATTTTTCGGACAAATACACGGCGGCGCTGCTATTAAACCCCAAAGAATCATTTGACATTTGTCACACATCTCAATCTTTGCCGAATCGATACAACATTTGATACGCGACCTTAAGGGGACTGACAAGCACATGCCTCACAAATATGAGCGGAATTGGTTGAAAAGCATGAAGTCTTTGCAGGGCCGCTGATACTGACTTATCTATAAGTCTATTAGGATGTTGCTTTTGATCATTAAGGTTATTTATCAGGCTTGTGCAAAATTCCCACTTGAATTGAGAAATGCTGCAAATTCCAAAGAAATTACACAAATTTGCCATAAGGTTGCAAGCAGGGAGTTGAATTTCATGAAATGATTATGGTTTGAATTCATTACAAACATGCATACAGTTACAAAATGGTACCTTACATGTTTCCACTCTCTCATTACAACATTTTACATATCTGTTGGTTCATGCCATGTACTCAATTTGTAACACTAACAAATTAAATGAATACATAAATCCAAAATATTCTTTTGAAAAATTCCAATTGATCATTTTAGTATGTTCAAGAATCATGCTTTAAAGTATATTCCATACATGACTGATTTATACATTTCATAGAAATGTTATCACCAACTACTATATTATAATTACAGAAAATGTTGTCTTTTTAAATCGACAATAAAGACTAAAAGCATCTTCTACGAAACACTTTTTAACTATGGAAAATGGTGGGGAAATAATTCATTGTCGAAAGGCAGTAAAACGGCTGGGAAGACAAAACAGAAGTCATCATCATGGACCCTCTAGCTCTCCAGTCAGATAAAATGAAGTGAATTAGTGAATTATATTTTGTATAGCGCTTTTCTCAAGTGACTCAAAGCGCTTTACATAGTGACACCCAATATCTAATAACGAAAATGTTGTCTTTTTAAATCGACAATAAAGACTAAAAGCATCTTCTATGAAACACTTTTTAACTATGGAAAATGGTGGGGAAATAATTCATTGTCGAAAGGCAGTAAAACGGCTGAGAAGACAAAACAGATGTCATCATCATGGACCCTCTAGCTCTCCAGTCAGCTAAAATGAAGTGAATTAGTGAATTATATTTTATATAGCGCTTTTCTCAAGTCACTCAAAGCGCTTTACATAGTGACACCCAATATCTAAGTTAAATTTAAACCAGTGTGGGTGGCACTGGGAGCAGGTGGGTAAAGTGTCTTGCACAAGGACACAACGGCAGTGACTAGGATGGCACAAGCGGGAATTGAACCTGCAACCCTCAAGTTGCTGTCACGGCCACTCTACCAACTCAATAACTCCGCGGTCACGTTTTGGTTAATTTACAAAACTGAAACAATACAAAAAGAATGTCATTTTCAGACACTTGTAAACGTGTTAGCATGTTCGCTAATGCTAATGACGCTAGCTTGATTTCAACATTAAAACTGTGGAATTCGCTTCCTAGCCGTACCACTGACAGACACTTCACCGGAGCCATGCGTGCAGGTTTTAACAAGGTTTTGATAATAAAGTTTCAACAAAACTTTTCTCTCCACCAGAAAGCGACTTATCAGTCCCGTCCGTATCCTCTCTCTCCTCCTGCTCCCGGCCGCTTACTGTTAAAGACAACAGATGATTAGATTAACACGTACCCCCATTGATCACCTGCCAGCTGTGTCTCGCCGTCAGCACTGCCACGCCCGCCCTCGTCTGATGGTGCTCTGTCCTCAGCACCATGGACAGAGGCGGTGACCTTTGCTCCTGCAGGCAGCACTGACAACATATCCCTCCACAAATACATTAAAACAACCCTACATACGTCACACATGGGATGGTTAAGTCAGTAAGAATTATTTCAGTTGTATTGTAAAACATACAAACTGGGGCGGCATAGCTCGGTTGGTAGAGTGGCCGTGCCAGCAACTTAAGGGTTGCAGGTTCGATTCCCGCTTCCGCCATCCTAGTCACTGCCGTTGTGTCCTTGGGCAAGACACTTTACCCACCTGCTCCCAGTGCCACCCACACTGGTTTAAATGTAACTTAGATATTGGGTTTCACTATGTAAAGCGCTTTGAGTCACTTGAGAAAAGCGCTATATAAATATAATTCACTTCACACTTCACAACTGTGAGTGATGAATAAAGAATCTTTTCGAGCAGAAACATTATAGAGGAATAGTAGACAAAATGGGATATACTTCCGGTTCAAGGGACAAAACAGGAACTACATTTTTAAACTCGCCTTAGCAAAAACAACATCACACATTTTTAGGTCTGTCGGTGTTTTATAAAGATAATTTGTTGAATAGAAAAAAAATATGGTCATTAGCGAGAAAAAATGCATGAATTAGCCGCACCGTTTTATAAGCCGCAGGGTACAAAGCAGAGGAAAAAGAGGTTAACAGGCCAAATAATATTGTAATCTGCATTGATTGTGAATAATTGTATAAGTTATCAAATAAATTTGACGGATGTTAAAAGCAAACCAATGTTTGTCAATATAAGACATCCAAAATTAGCTTTGTGTTGTAGGTGACTAAGAAAATTAGTGTAATCTAATAACGAGGGCTGTCAAAAATAAAGAATTAACTCATGTGATTAATCAAAAAAAAAAATTGAATTAAGCAGATTTACTGCACAATTTATTTTGGTCTGTCACCGTCAATGGATAAAACAAAAGTGGATTTGTGACCAAGCATTGGGGTCTTTTTTAATATTATTTGAAATTGTTAAGTTCATTGAAATCAAGCAAGTGAGTTAATGCTACTAGAAATACTTGTGATTAATCATGATTAATCCAATTTAAAAAAGTAGGATTAAACGTTTAAAAAAAATGTTTTGTTTAGTTAAAAACACAAAAAAAATAAAATAAAAAATGTTTAGTTTAAAAAAATTAATAATAACATCTTGATAATAATACAAATACAATCTGCCGAGGGCCAATACAAAATGAGCGGCGGCCTGAAATAGGGCCCCCAGGCCCCACTGACTTCATTTCCCAGAATGCTTTACTTTACCCCAATTTTGTTCTTTTTCAAATGAAAATAAACAATACAAGCTATTTCAAATGGAGGACATTTTTGTTTAATATTGTAAAAGCCAAAACCTTTGGAAATGATAAAACATGATCAATTATTCCCTTCACTATAAGAAATTTCTCTGACTTGCATTTAATTCCACTTCCTGTTATTCAAATTCAACATCCTGTAGGATGCAGCCAATTAAAAAAAAGTTAAAATTCTTCAAATTAATTACATTGAAATTGCAAATGTTGCATAAGCCTGATTTATATTACGCACACATAGTCGGCTGGCATTTCTTTCAATAAATAATTTTGACCATAACACATAGGGGGCGCCACGAGTCTCATGTACCATCATTACAGTTATTTAAGTGTTCCAACTTGGGAAATTCCATTAAAGGGGAAACCTATTTTTGATTTCAGCATGAGAAAAGCTGACTTGCACTGGATTTAGTTCCACTTCCTGTTATTCAAGTTCAAATTCAACATCCTGTCGGGTTCAGCCAAAACCAATAAAGTTCTCAATTCGTCAAATGAATTAAATTGGAATTCCAAATTCCAAATATTACATAAGCCTGATCTGTATTAGACACAAGTAGTTGACTCGCATGTCTTTCAGCAAAGAATTTTGACCACAACATATAGGGTGCGCCACGACTCTCATGTACCATCATTACAGTTATTAAATGTTCCAACTTGGGAAATTCCATTTTAGGGAAACCTATTTTTGATTTCAGCATGAGAAAAGCTGACTTGCACTGGATTTGGTTCCACTTTCTGTTATTCAAGTTGAAATTCAACATCCTGTAAGGTGCAGCCAATTCAAATAATGTTCCCAATTCTCCAAATGAATCAAATTTAAATTCCAAAAGCCTGATCTGTGTTACACACACATAGTCAACTGGCATGTCTTTCATTAAATAATTTTGACCATAACACATAGGGGGCGCCATGAGTCTCATGTACCATCATTACAGTTATTTAAGTGTTCCAACTTGGGAAATTCCATTTTAGGGGAAATCTATTTTTGATTTCTGCATGAGAAAAGCAAGGATCATTAAAGCCTGGTCAGAAGAAGTGTCCATTGGGCTCATTTGGGTTTTTCTGATTTATTGTACCAAAATAAAACTCTTAACGTCTTGTAGAAAATGTAGCCCAAAAGAGTGTGGCAAATACAGAGAAGTTGCACATACAAGTTGAGGTATGACAAGAGTGTAAACAGACTGCCTTCCTACCTGGAAAAATGTCCAAAGCCAAGAACACAAAGATTGTTTTGAAAATTCTGATACCCATTGTGTTGTGTCTTTTCAGCTCATCCGTCGCCATATCTGTCAAGGACAGCAACGGCACGTTCGTAAGCACATTGAGTCTCATGCTGTACAATGTGAGTGAGTACACGGGTCAACGCAAACAACCACACTTAAAGTGCAAAATTCAAAAGCAGTGAAGTTGGCATGTTGTGTAAATGGTAAAAAAACAAACAAAAAAAAAATAGAACACAATGATTTGCAAGTCATTTTCAACTTATGTTCAATTGAATGGACTGCAAAGACAAGATATATAATGTTCGAACTGAGAAATCAAATTTTTCTGGGTGTTGTTGATAAATGGCTTTCGCTTTGCATAGGAGAGTTTTAACTTGCAGATGTAGCGACAAACTGAAGTTACTGATAGGGGTTTCCTGAAGTGTTCCTGAGCCCATGTGGTGATATCTACCTCTCCAGTCAGCTAAACAGACTCAATAAATCCACAGTGACGTTTTGGTAAATTTACAAAACTGAAAGAATACGAAAAAAATGTCATTGGAAATTAGTAATACTAACACAGACACTTTGTAAACGTGTTAGCAAATACGCTAATGCTAACTACGCTGGCATATATATATATATATATATATATATACAGGGTTTCCCACACAGTCATTTATTTGTGGCGGCCCGCCACGAAAGAATTACGGCCGCCACAAAAAGAAAAAAGAAAGAAAAAAAAGAATTTCTTTTAAAAAATTTTATATCCGGCTTTTGACTAGCTCGACCGCTCATAAAAGCAATGAGACTCTGTCTGTGAATGGAGCTTCTAGTTACATATTATATAAATATGTACATAAAGTGTTGTAATTATATTCCAACTCCACGTTCTTCTTGGTCATCGCCGCCGCCGCCGCTGCCTCCGCAGCCTCCGCACCGCCGCCCGACCACACCACCACAAATAGATACCTGACCTGTGGGAAACGCTATTATATATACATGCATCTGTTTATATTTATTTAATTTTGTTTTTGTAAATTATTATTATCAATGTATTATTATGGATTTTTTGTTTATTTAATTGATGTATTTGTAGATACTACTTTGTTTTTTTGTTTGTTTTGTTTATTTTGCTATTTTTTTGGGGGGGGGGTGGTATGATGAGGATATAAAGTGAAGTGAAGTGAATCATATTTATATAGCGCTTTTCTCTAGTGACTCTTTACATAGTGAAACCCAATATTTATGTTACATTTAAACCAGTGTGGGGGGCACAGGGAGCAGGTGGGTAAAGTGTCTTGCTCAAGGACACAACGTCAGTGACTAGGATGGCGGAAGTGGGAATCGAACCTGCAACCCTCAAGTTGCTGGCACGGCCACGCTACCAACCGAGCTATACCGCCCCAAACAAAAAAATACTTTTGACATTTAGGGCAAACAACAGCTGTACGATGTACTGTATGTGAATATGATGTAATGGATAGAAATGTCTGATGCCGGATGTCAATAAAAAAATAAATAAAAATAAAATAAATAAATACGTTTTTACAATCTGACGAGGGACTCTAAAAAATAGCCAAACACATAGAAGTTGTAGACCTCCATGGCTGGAATTGCACTTTGGACACCACTGTTCTAAATCTCTGTATGAATGACATAGAATTTAATATTCATAAAAAGGGACAAGTGGTAAAAAATAGATGGATGGATGCCTCATGAAATACTTTCTGTGTTTTGTACAGGATTCAACATACAACCAAATGCTTGCCATCCCCATGGCGGGCCTCTCTCTGAAAACCAGGGTGTTTGCTGCAGTGAAGGCCACAAACCTGGACAAACGGTAATCATGGCGCAGTTATTTTTTTCGCTGACCCACGGACGTGACAAGATTGAAAAAATATCTCAACCGCCGCTTTTCTATAGCTAGCCTGCATTAACGGCGGACATTATGATACAAACCCTGTTTCCATATGAGTTGGTAAATTGTGTTGGATGTAAATATAAACGGAATACAATGATTTGCAAATCCTTTTCAACCCATATTCAGTTGAATCCACTGCAAAAACAACATATTTGATGTTCAAACTCATAAACTTTATTTTTTGGGGGGGAAATAATAATTAAGTTAGAATTTCATGGCTGCAACACGTGCCAAAGTAGTTGGGAAAGGGCATGTTCACCACTGTGTTACATCACCTTTTCTTTTAACAACACTCAATAAACGTTTGGGAACTGAGGAAACTAATTGTTGAAGCTTTGGAAGTGGAATTCTTTCCCATTCTTGTTTTATGTAGAGCTTCAGTCGTTCAACAGTCCGGAGACTTCGCCGTCGTAGTTTACGCTTCATAATGCACCACACATTTTCGATGGGAGACAGGCGGGCCAGGAAAGTACCCGCACTCTTTTACTACGAAGCCACGCTGTTGTAACACGTGCTGAATGTTGCTTGGTATTGTCTTGCTAAAATAAGCAGGAGCGTCCATGAAAAAGACGGCGCTTAGATGGCAGCATATGTTGTTCCAAAACCTGTATGTACCTTTCAGCATTAATGGTGCCTTCACAGATGTGTAAGTTACCCATGCCATGGGCACTAATGCACTAATACCATCACAGATGCTGGCTTGTGAACTTTGTGTCGATAACAGTCTGGGAGGTTTGCTTCCCCTTTTGTCCGGATGACACGATGTTGAATATTTCCCCCAAAAATTTGAAATGTGGACTTGTCAGATCACAAAACACTTTTCCACTTTGCATCAGTCCATCTTAGATGATCTCGGGCCCAGAAAAGCTGGTGTCGTTTCTGGATGTTGTTGATAAATAGCTTTCGCTTTCCATAGTAGAGCTTTAACTTGCACTTACAGATGTAGCGATAAACTGTATTTAGGGACAGTGGTTTTCTGAAGTGTTCCTGAGTCCATGTGGTGATATCCTTTAGAGATTGATGTCGGTTTTTTCATAGTGCCGTCTTAGGGATCGAAGGTCACGGTCATCCAATGTTGGTTTCCGGCCATGCCGCGTACGTGGAGTGATTTCTCCAGATTCTCTTAACCTTTTGATGATATTATGGACCGTAGATGTTGAAATCCCTAAATTTCTTGCAATTGCACTTTGAGAAACCTTGTTCTTAAACTGTTTGACTATTTGCTCATGCAGTTGTGGACAAAGGGGTGTACCTCGCCCCCATCCTTTCTTGTGAAAGACTGAGCATTTTTTGGGAAGCTGTTTTTATACCCAATCATGGCACCCCCCTGTTCCCAATTAGCCTCCAATCCTAAGTGTTTGATTAGTATTCCTCAACTTTATCAGTATTTATTGCCACTTTTCCCAACTTCTTTGTCACGTGTTGCTGGCATCAAATTCTAAAGTTAATGATTATCAGTTTGAACATCAAATATCTTGTCTTTGTAGTGCATTCAACTGAATATGGGTTGAAAAGGATTCGGAAACCATAGTAGAGCTTTAACTTGCACTTACACATGTATCGACAAACTGTATTTAGGGACAGTGGTTTTCTGAAGGGTTCTTGAGCCCATGTGGTGATATCCTTTAGAGATTGATGTCGGTTTTTGCATAGTGCCGTCTGAGGGATCGAAGGTCACGGTCATCCAATGTTGGTTTCCGGCCATGCCGCTTACGTGGAGTGATTTCTCCAAATTCTCTGAACCTTTTGATGATAATATGGACCGTAGATGTTGAAATCCCTAAATTTCTTGCAATTGCACTTTGAGAAACGTTGTTCTTAAACTGTTTGACTATTTGCCCCCATCCTTTCTTGTGAAACACTGAGCAATTTTTGGGAAGCTGTTTTTATACCCAATCATGGCACCCACCTGTTCCCAATTAGCCTGCGAACCCGTGGGATGTTCAAAATAAGTGTTTGATTAGTATTCCTCAACTTTATCAGAATGTATTGCCACTTTTCCCAACTTCTTTGTCACGTGTTGCTGGCATCAAATTCTAAACTTAATGATTATTTGCAAATCATTGTATTCCGTTTATATTTACATCTAGCACAATTTCCCAACTCATATAGAAACGGGGTTTGTATTATACGACACTGAGGCGCCGGACCGGGACAGAGAAAGACCCACCTGTGTTCCGTAGTTAGATGTCTATCTTGCGTCCCAATCTGACAGTTTTTGTCCTCCTATAGTTGGAACATCTTGATGGACTACTGTTACACAACCCCCTCAGGGAATCCTAATGATGAACTCCGCTACGACCTTTTCCTGGGGTAATCCAGCGTCTTTCTCCCGACGATAAAGGCTGGATGAAACCACAAAAGGGGCCGCCATTACCCATTCAGTCAGTGTTTTCTGAATATGTGCAGGTCATATCAGTGGTTTCTCCCTTCCACACAGCTGCTACAAAGACCCGCAGACGACCGTTTTCGAGAACGGGAAGAGCCAGATGGGCCGATTCTCCTTTGAGGTGTTCCGTTTCGTGAAGCACCGGCACCAGAAGATGTCCACGGTCTTCCTGCACTGCGTCACCAAGCTCTGCAAGACGGACGACTGCATCATGCTCATGCCGGTATACCTTTGAAGCGGACCCGTGTCACACAAAGTCTCTTATTTCGAGACTGAAAAGTTGTCCGACTGTTTGTTTGGCAGATATGTGGGCGGCGCCGTAGGCGGGATGAAGGGGCTAGCATTGGTTCGTCCCCAGCTGCGAGTGGGAACGCCATCATTAGCGCCGGACCCATTATTACCAGGAGTGGTATGAAGTAACTTTTCTTCTTCTTTTGGTCGAAAGTCAATCATATTGTTCCATCTCATTGGGTACTAACTGCAGTGGCACAGTACAAAAATGAGAGAGGAGCTACGCATATTGATAGTTCAACAAAGAACGTTTTTTCTGGGCTATAAGGCGCCCTTGACCGGAATAAGTCTGGTTTTGCTTACCGACTTCGAAGCTATTTTATTTGCTTCATAGTGTAGCGATTAGAGTAATGGCGCTTTTCTACCTTCAAGGTACTCAAAGCACTTTGACACTATTTCCACATTCACCCATTCATGCACACATTCACAAACTGATTGCGGGAGCTGCCGTGCAAGGCGCTAACCACGACCCATCAGGAGCAAGGGTGAAGTCAATCAATCAATCAATCAATCAATCAATCAATGTTTATTTATATAGCCCTAAATCACAAATGTCTCAAAGTACTGTACAAACCATTACGACTACGACATCCTCGGAAGAACCCACAAAAGGGCAAGGAAAGGAAATATTGCTTTCCTCCTCTCTAAGGTTCTCATAGTCATCATTGTCACCGACGTCCCACTGGGTGTGAGTTTTCCTTGCCCTTATGTGGGCCTACCGAGGATGTCGTGGTGGTTTGTGCAGCCCTTTGAGACACTAGTGATTTAGGGCTATATAAGTAAACATTGATTGATTGATTGAAAACTCACACCCAGTGGGCAGGGAGAATTCACATCCAGTGGGACGCCAGTGACAATGCTGACTACGAGAAACCTTGGAGAGGACCTCAGATGTGGGCAACCCCCCCTCTAGGGGACCGAAAGCAATGGATGTCGAGCGGGTCTAACATGATACTGTGAAAGTTCAATCCATAGTGGCTCCAACACAGCCGCGAGAGTTCAGTTCAAAGCGGATCCAAGACAGCAGCGAGAGTCCCGTCCACAGGAAACCATCCCAAGCGGAGGCCGATCAGCAGCGTGGAGATGTCCCCAACCGATACACAGGCGAGCGGTTCATCCTGGGTCCCGAAGAGTGGTCCATCCTGGGTCTCGACTCTGGACAGCCAGTACTTCATCCATGGTCATCGGACCGGACCCCCTCCACAAGGGAGGGGGGGACATAGGAGAAAAAAGAAAAGAAGCGGCAGATCAACTGGTCTAAAAAGGAGGTCTATTTAAAGGCTAGAGTATACAGATGAGTTTTAAGGTGAGACTTATATGCTTCTACTGAGGTAGCATCTCGAACTGTTACTGGGAGGGCATTCCAGAGTACTGGAGCCCGAACGGAAAACGCTCTATAGCCCGCTGACTTTTTTTGGGCTTTAGGAATCACTAACAAGCCGGAGTCTTTTGAACGCAGATTTCTTGCCGGGACATATGGTACAATACAATCGGCAAGATAGGATGGAGCTAGACCGTGTAGTATTTTATACGTAAGTAATAAAACCTTAAATTCACATCTTAAGTGCACAGGAAGCCAGTGCAGGTGAGCCAGTACAGGCGTAATATGATCAAACTTTCTTGTTCTTGTCAAAAGTCGAGCTGCCGCATTTTGTACCAACTGTAATCTTTTAATGCTAGACATGGGGAGGAGACCCGAAAATAATACGTTACAGTAATCGAGACGAGACGTAACAAACGCATGGATAATGATCTCGGCGTCTTTAGTGGACAACATGGAGCGAATTTTGGCGATGTTACGGAGATGAAAGAAGGCCGTTTTAGTAACGCTTTTAATGTGTGACTCAAAGGAAAGAGTTGAGTCGAAGATAATACCCTGATTCTTTACCGAGTCACCTTGTTTTATTATTTGGTTGTCAAATGTTAAAGTTGTATTATTAAATAGAGGTCGGTGTCTAGCAGGACCGATAATCAGCATTTCCGTTTTTTTGGCGTTAAGTTGCAAAAAATTTGCTGACATCCATTGTTTAATTTCATTAAGACACGCTTCCAACTGACTACAGTCTGGCGTGTTTGTCAGCTTTAGGGGCACGTCTTGCTCAAGGACACAACGGACGTGACGAGGTTGGTAGAAGGCGGTGGATCGGACCAGGAACCCACAGGTTGCTGGCAAAGCCACTCTCCCAACCGTGCCACGCCGTCCCCCGTGTGACAAGTAGATGGCAGTCAAACATAAGAGATACATCTCGACTGCAATATGACTCAAGTAAACAACACCAAAATGTTATATGTTCCATTCAAATTATGGAACATTACACGCGGCGCTCAAAAATCTATCAAAATGTTTTAGTATGAGTTTGGTAAGCTAGAAGCCACACCGCTTGATGGATTGTACTGTGCTTCAATATACAAGTATTATTATTTTCACGGCGTGGTTTGTGCACCTTACTGCGGGGTTTGTTCTCCCGAAATGCAGATGGACTACTCCGGACAAGGCGTGCAGTTAAAACCATGATTTATTCCTCGAAAATCAAAGAAGCACCAAAAACAGCAAAACAAGACGGAGGAAAAAAGGGTCGATCTCACTGGCTGCTGGGGCTAACACTTAGCATAGACTAGAGACAGGAATGATCACGTAGCAGTTGCGTGTAGGAAACACTTAGCATGAACTATAGACATGGAATACTCAGGGAAATGTGGCATGAAACTAACAAGACTTACGTAGACAAAGCGAAGAATGACGGCAGCCCAACTGACTGGCAAAAACAGGCTTAAATAGTGCCTCTGTTTAGAAAAAGATGAGCGTCCCAAACACCAGAGGCAGGTGAAAACAATAAGCAACCATAGCAACCAAACCAAACTCAGGTGGCACAAACAGGAACTAAATAAATGATAAATGGGTTGTACTTGTATAGCGCTTTTCTACCTTCAAGGTACTCAAAGCGCTTTGACACTACTTCCACATTTACCCATTCACACACACGTTCACACACTGATGGAGGGAGCTGCCATGCAAGGCGCCAACCAGCACCCATCAGGAGCAAGGGTGAAGTGTCTTGCTCAGGACACAACGGACGTGACGAGGTTGGTTCTAGGTGGGATTTGAACCAGTCACCCTCGGGTTGCGCATGGCCACTCTTCCACTGCGCCAAAACTAACAGAAAATACAAAAACATGATCCGGATTACGGATCATGACAATTATGGTGTGTGTACAAGGTAAGACATATTAACTTGCGTTTTGTTTCGTAATATTATGCGAAAGCAACTTTTCTTACCTTCTGGTACATGCTGATCTGTTTTTGGGATCTGCATAAGTCCTGGATTTTTCAATAAGCTTCTTTGTTTTCTCTATCTTCTTTTTACCCATAAAAAGAAAATATTGCCATTTCTAATATAAATTAGTGTAAAGTTCTTAGTTTTATGTGTCAGTAAACTTGCCATGAAAGCACTAAAACATACCGGTGCAGTGAGTTTACATTATTCACCCAAGGAACTTTAGTTAATAGAGGGTTCCGGTTGGACGGTTTTTCACGGGACACATTTCCGGCTTTGTTGTTGCACTAGCGAGCCACGGATGAGGAGATGTTGCTCCGTTATTGATTGAAGTAAAGTTTGAATGTCATTAAAACAGTTAACTCCATCTTTTGACACTTCTTCCACTCCCGTCCTTGCACGCTACACCGTTACAACAAAGATGATGGGGAGAAGAGAATGCCGAAGGTGAGCCACGTAAATAAGACCCGCCCAAAAAACGGCTCATCCTGAAGAAACTGTCAGAAAGCAACTTGAAGATGAACGGTAAACATCATCTATGCAACATTTTGACCAAAGAAACACCATTACATGTTATGTAGACCACAAGGAAGTGTTTTTCATTTAGAACAAAAAATAAATAAAATGACACCTTTAATGAGCCCTATAATCCGGTGCGCCTTGAGACCTGAGTAGACCTGCTCATCGGCAACGCGCATCATATTCCGGTGCGCCCTATGGTCCGGAAAATACGGTACACAGGATTACACGATTTTCATTCTATTTCTATTGCTTGTCTGACACGTGGTGGTCAACTAAACAAACACAGCTACTGTGTGTGAACTAGATTTGTCGATTGATCTCATCGATTATCTGTCGGTGGTGTTCCCAGAAATGTCCAACTATCTGGTGACCCAGATGTCAATCTACAAGACTTAAAAAAGCCTGGAGGTTTACAACGTCTATGTGTGTGGCTAAGTCAACAAATTGGTATAATTTTTGCTCGGGTAAAACTGCATTTCATGATTGAACTTTGCGTTTTGCAAAGATGTGTCTTTGTAAACAAACTGCGAGTGGAACTCGACAATCTTGATTCACTATTTTTCTTCTTGTTTTGGTCAAAAGCCAATCCAATTGTTCCACATTTTTGGCACCATCTCATTGGGTACTAACTGTAGTGGCACAGTAAAAAAACGAGAGAGGAGCCACGCACATTGATGGTTTTTGATAGTTTCAACATGGAATCGCCAATTCTACACAGGACTACAAAATTCTTAGTCTATTTTTATTGCTTGTATTCAGTCACGTGACGCTTTCTGACAGGTTTACTTCCAGTGGACCAAGTGGTGGTCAACTAAACAAACACGGCTAATGTGTGTGAACTATCAGAGGGGTCTAGCACTTACCGCTAAAAGCAGATAGGAGAAAGAAAAATCGAACAAAGCAATGGAATCGATCCCTATATTTTATCAAAAAAAGATTTGCCGATAGATCTCAGGGTTTGGATGTCGGTAGCGTTCCCAGAGATGTCAAACTATCCGGTGCCCCAGATGTCAATCTACAAGACTTGACAAAGCATGAAGGTCTACAACTTCTATGTGTGTGGCTGGGTCAAAGAAATTGGTATCAAGACTTTCCAAGCCAATCATATTGTTCCACATTTTTGGCACCATCTCATTGGGTACTAACTGTAGTGGCACAGTACAAAAAGGAGAGAGGACCTACGCACATTGATGGTTGTTGATAGTTTCAACATGGAATCGCCAATTCTACTCAGGACTACAAAACTCTTGTTCCATTTTTATTGCTTGTATTCAGCCAGGTGACACTTTCTGATGCCTTTACTTCTAGTGGAAAAAGTGGTGGTCAACTAAACAATCATGGCTACTGTATGTGAACTATCAGAGTACGTAAGGGGCCTAGAACTTACCGCTGAAAGCAGATAGGAGAAAAAAAATTCTAACAAAGCAATGGAATCGATTCCTATACTTTATCAAAAAAAAATGTGTCGATAGATCTCAAGACTACAGAATTCTTATTCTATTTTTATACCTTGTATTCAGTCACGTGACGCTTTTTGACACGTTTGCTTCCAGTGGACAAAGTGGTGGTCAACTAAACAAACACAGCTATTGTGTGAATTCGCAAGGGGCCTAGAACTTCCCGCTAAAAGCAGATAGGAGGAAACAAAAAAATCTAACAAAGCAATGTTATCGATCCCTATACTTTTTAAAAATATATATATTTTTTATTGATCTCATGGATTGTTCGTTGGTAGCGTTCCCAGAAATGTCAAACTATCTGGTGTTTTATCACATTTTTACAAAAATGTTAATTTTTTTCCATTAGTTCAGGCACTGTTAAAGTATGGATTTGTCTTAGTATTGGTTAAAATGTAAAATATATCCATCCCTAATCATATTTGGCTCATTTTACGTTATTTTGTACTAATGAGGCATAAAAATGAAGATGATCATTTGCACATCGACGATAAAGAAGCAAGATAATGGCTAAATGTTTCATTTCTTTCAGATGACACACCTGTCAACAACTCTCAACTTGGTAAGCCAATTCATGCAATGTCACAAAATCCCCCAAAATTTTGACAATTTCCCAGCGTTGCTGGTAATGATGATACAAATTATAATGATATACCTTAGGTGGCGTATTTTATGTTTGTGCTGTTCTTTATATTCCCCGTCCCACAGCATCAGGTGACCCCTCCCAGGTGATGAACCCAGTGACCACTTCGCTGATCTCAGGCGTGGTCATCCTAGGCGGGATCAGCGTCGGCTTCGTCCTGCTGTCGCTCCACCTCCTGCGGAAGTCCCGCCTCCCCTCGGGCCCAGCAGCCTCGGGAGCTTGGAACCCTGGTTTTAAGTGAATAAGTTAAATTATCAACATATCTAAAGGATTTGTACACACGCGATGAAATATGCGTCATATTGTTCCGTGTGTCCTCCGTTAAAGAGTTAGACTCACAGTAAATAAAATTGAGATAGATAGTTTAAGACATTTTTTTCGGATGGGTGCATTCAAGTATAGCGATACCATATTGATTCATGAAATAAACAACGTGGCAGAAGCTTCTAAATACAAACTTTGCTGCAGTGCAGTGATTTTAGAACAATATTTAAGATGAGATTATGTTTTACACTTTTAAATTTGTAGATTTTTTTTTTTTATCCCCATAACATATTTTATTACAGTTGAGTTGTAATACATGTTTTTTCGAACAAATAATACAAATAAAATGCAAATACAATATAATAGTGACATGCATTAGTGTTTAAGTTTTCCAGTAAATAGCACAACATTAATTAAATCAAATCATAATACCTACTTAAGATACATAAATACAATAATAAAAAAATTAATTCTGGATTATCCAGAATCCAGAGAATAGTGCTCGATACCGTGGTAGAGCGCAATATGTAGGTGTGGGAAAAATCACAAGACTACTTCATCTCTACAGAACTGTTTCATGAGGGGTTCCCTCAATCATCAGGAGATTTTAATGGAAGCATTCACATACAATGGTTTATATAGGGCACAGAGTGGGTGGGTACAGGCAGGCCTAGGGTGTGGTGATTGGCTCATGTGTTACCTAGGAGGTGTTTCCGTCTGTGGCGGCATGTTGAAGTGATTTCACTGCGCTTGTTGAGAGATGACAGGTCTGGATGATATATAATAAACAGTTTCTCTTTTAAGCATAGGTTGCAGCTTTTATTACCACTGTTATAAGGTGTGCTGGATACAAGTATTTGCAATGTTATTGAACAGTCAACATTATTGTCTTTGAGGTTCCAAATGTGCTAGCTGAGTTCTGTAGAATTCCGCAAAGTCTGGTTTCTAAAGGAGGCCTTGTGATTTTTCCATCTGGAATAATCACAGGGCCTCCTTTAGAAACCAGACTTTGCGGAGTCTCCCGCCGTCATCGTGTAGGTCGTAGTGACCATCGATGCAAGACGCATGATAGCAGATTTGACTCCCGTTTATTGTTTCAACAAGTTTTTTTGCCAGTCGATCACGCCAATTTCTAGCACGCACTCCTTTCCTGCTCGTCGCGGCGCACCTTTCGGTGGCCGGTGGCTGCGTCTTCAGCGGGGTGGCATCTCGCTCTGGGTCGCTCTCGTCGCTCTCGTGGTCTTTGTTGCCGGTTGTTTCCTCTCCTACTTCTGCCACGATTGCTCCCCCTTCTCCCCTTTTATGCTGCAGCAGAAGATGCAGGGATTGAGAGCAGGTGTGTTGTGTACGCACCTGACTCTGATGGCTGCAGTGTCGCGCCAGGCGTGTCCCGCCTCTCCGTTCTGCTGCATGCTCCGCCTCCTGGCCGCCATCTTGGTCAGGACCGCTGTTTGTCCTCGCCCGATGTCGGCTCCGTCTCTCCACAATATATATATACTGTATATATTGTCAGGTTCAAACACTCATGAAATCTATTAAACAAGACAAGAAGCAAGGAATCAAACAGAGGCAGAATTAAATTTGGCTCAGTGAGGAGAAACGCGTACATCTGTACACTTGTACAGTGTCACTACGCTCTGACGAAAGATTGTACGCCTCCTCTTTTAATTGGACTTTCCCTGACTACATGGCAACAGCTGTTTCTTGAGGTACGGGGGTCGTAAATAGCCATCGCCTTTGATTACAAAAACAGTTCAAAGAAAAGGTCGGTTCAAAGAAAAGGTCGTAAAAGATTTCAAAGAAGAGGTCGTAAAACAGTTCAATGAAGAGATGCCTGGAACTTGGGCAGATCCTGCTTTCTCTCTGCTTTGTAGTTCTCGGGTCAAAACAAACTCTCTCTGTGGATTACAATACATGAAATAAACATAACAATTTCATGTTGCTTCCCATCCTACACAGTGGAGTTTTACAAGCCTCCTTCTTGGTAGGTTCAAAGACACTCATGGCACCACAAAGTTTTTGATAATTTAGACACAATTTTTCTGATAGATACATCATATCGTTGATGTAGATGCCCATATTTGTTGTACAATTACTTCAAAAAATATAAGTGTGGGATATTTTTGTTGTTGCCTTATTTGTATCGGACTTTATTAAATGGATTTATATTATAATTTGGTGCAGCCGGACTGGAGCAGGAGGGGATAGAAGGAAGAAAAAAGGAAGACAGAGGGGAACATCGCGGGGACAAGAGGAGGATAAGACCAAGAGACAACACCAACAACAACAACAGAAGAGCATCAGAAAATACGATATGAACAAATATGATACAAAAAGTGATATCAAAGAAGCAGTTAGTGAGGTAAATACTAAAAGTACAAATACAAATAGAAATAGCACTATTAATAATAAATAATAACAATAAATACGTCTTTTATCAACGATACCATTTTTTCAAATGCAACCATACATATATTAATGATAACTTGCAATACAAAAAAAGGGAAGAAAGAGAAGTGAACTGTATTAACCTTGTAGATTGTTATAATAACAATAGGTTAAGCTTTGTGACTGTGCCACGTGTTACCCAGTTTCCCCTAGGGCAACAACCTTAATATATGTATGATGAAACATGATTATATGCATGAGTTTATATGTACTTGTATATGTACAGTATACGTATATGTACATATATATGTGTGTGTATGTAAGTACTGTATTTGAGTATGTATATAGGAGCATATGGGTAAGTACCAATGTGTGCGCGTATAAGCGTATTAATGAGTGAATATACATATGTGTATATATATATATATATATATATATATATATATATATATATATATATATATATATATATACATAGATATATATATATATATATATATATATATACATATATATATACATATATATATACACATATATATATATACACATATATATATATATATGTATATACATATATATATGTATATATATATACATATAAATACATATATATATATATATATATATATATATACATATATATATATATACATACATATATATATATATATATATATATATATATATATATATATATATATATATATATATATATATATATATATATATATATATATATATATATATGAATAATTGTGTGTATGTGAGTATGTATGTGTATTTGTATGTACAATATATTTGCCTCCAAGTGCGTGTGGGAGCCAAAGTACGGCCCCAGCCACCCAGGGAGCCCAACTCAAAAACAGCAGGTGCGGTGCCCAGGGAAAAAGGTACCACCGGCCCCACGCAACCAGGCCGGCCAGCAATAGGGACCCCAGAGGCCGGCCTGTTGTGACGCCCGGCAGGGTCAGCAGAGGACAAGGCACGGGAGAAGCAGGAGACAGCCATCCCCCAAGCCAGCGGGAAACCACACCCCACGCGGGCATAAAGGCCTGACGCCCCTCCCCGAGGTGCCCAGAGACTTCCCGCAGCAGGGCGGGAAGACCACCCCTGCCCCACCAGCAACCGGCCCCCAACCCAGCACCAGGCAACCCCACCCAAGTCGGCCGCCGCAGGACCGCCCAGCACGGGGATCGCGGAAACCATTTACCACACCTGCAGGGACCCCAATGATGGAGATGGAACGTCCAGCAACTGCCCTGACAAATCTTCCCCCTGAGGGGAGAGAAAAATGTTTTATTAAATAAAAATAAAAAAGATCACAGACACGCTGACACACAAGGTCACTACCCTGGCAGCTGGCCAAAATGTAGCACTGCAGAAAATTGAAAAAGTACATCCAAATTTTTGTATTAAAAGCGATTGAATTGTTGTGTAAATTATTATTATTATGAATATTATCAACAGCATGTTATTAATATAAACACCACTTGAGTTAGAATGGGATAAGCATACGCCTGTAGACAAAGGGTGGATGGAAATGATTGATTACAAATATCATAATGATTGGTAGTGGTAGTAGGAGTAGTATAGCATTGTTATAATTCTCATTCTGTGTAAAATTGTGCAAATTAAAAGTAGTGTTTTAATTACTTAACGTAACATACTCACAAAGATATTCCCCTTGCTATACTTACTTTCAACCTAAGCTAAAAAACTGTAATTTTTAAAACTTTCTAAATCATTGCAGAGGTTGCTCCTTAGTGGGTTCTTAGTGAGAGCCCGGATTTCAGGGTACAGCACTGTTTTATTTTCATAAATAGTGCAAGTGGTTTGCTTTCCAGCAAACTGTCTTTACTGCGTCTGTCTCTCTCTCCCTCCCTCTCTCTGGCTCCCACTCCAAGTCCAACTCCAACTTCATGTCTCATCCGGCTGCTGCTAATAAAGGTGGCAGAGGATTAGACAACAAGTCCCACCTGGGCCATCTACTCACCTGTTGCAGTCTTCAAGGCCGGTCCTGGCACATCCCGTTCCGCAGGCCACGCCCCCCTCCACAATAATTTTTCTATATTCCCCTCAAATTAGCTGCAAAGCAAATTGTACATATACATTTCAGTCCTGAGCAACTGACACGGTTTAATAATGGTTTCATTTGTGAGACTTTCTAACATTCTGTCACCATTTAGCTGTTTTGCGGCAGTTTTTTTTTGAAAATTTGCTGCAAAAGTTTTTTTTCGAGGCTTCTTTCTTTTTCTTTTTTTACCCCAGCCTTCATAAAAATAAGCAGTAGTGAAATGGACAAACAAATTATTAATGTTGGTGTCCTTTGTAACCTTAACATCAAAAATCACAAGATTTTAACAAAAAATGGAAAACAAATCCTTTATTGATGTTTTGTTTATTTTATATTGCACACACTTATAAGTAGACACTGGATGTGGTGATGCATTAAAAGCACATTCTTAGAGCTGTGCGTCAAATTATTGTACTGTTTTGATAATAGTAACTGTGCAAGTTTTCCTACTCAGGGTTCCTCGGACCACCCAACGTCTTCCCAGGATTGCAACACTGTTTTATTTTTCAACAATCTTTTTTGTGCTTTTCAGCAATTATCTTTTGTCTTTGTCTGTCTCGCTCTCGCTTGTGCTCCAACTCCAACTCCTCTCTCCTCCCCCGCTGCTGCCTTTTAACAGAGCGACAGGTGATTAGTTTATCAGGCCCAGGTGGGCCATCTACGCACCTGTCGCTGATCTCGAAGCCGATCCTGGCACACCCCGTTTCTCTGCAGGCCCGCAGGCCACACCCCCCTCCACAGTAACAATGAATTATAATGACAAAAATAAACATTGCCAAAGTCCTTATTGTCTGCTCTGTTGTCCTCAAGTTGCAGACATTTTTGGTGTTTGCCTTACGCTTGAAAAGTGTTTGTCCGTCCTAAACATTCATTTATGTTCCAACACATTCCGTATTTTCCGGACTACAAGGCGCACTTAAAATCCTTTGTTTTCCTTCAAAACTCGACAGTGCGCCTTATAACCCGGTGCACCTAATTTAGGGTATAATTCTGGTTGTGCTTACAGACCTCGACGCTATTTTATTTGGTACATGGTGTAATGATACCAGTAGATGGAAGTCACGCATAAGAGATACATGTAAATTGCACTATGAGTCAAGTAAACAACACCAACATTTTAAATGTTCCATTGAAAATATAGAACATTACACACGGCGCGCAAAAATCTATTAAAATATTTTAGTACGACTTTGGTAAGCTATGAAGCCGCACCGCTTGATGGATTGTACTCTGCTTGTCATGATCCACGTACGACTTGGATCATGTCATGTTTTGTTTTTGTTCTGTTTGTACATCACATCCTGTTATTTGATGTCCTTAGTTCCTGGTGGCACTTCCTGTTTTGTTCCGTTGTCATAGTTACCCATTTTGTGTCACCTGCCTTCTGTTTGTCACACGCACCTGATTTTTGATTATCTCTTTATATAAGCCGGCCCTTTTGGTTCGTTCTGCCTCGCAGTGTAATTTGCTTTTGATGCAACAGGTAACGTCGCTATCCCGCATTGTGGTAAATATCTTTTTGATCTCGATTAGCTTCCATGCTATTTAGTTTGTTTGTACTTAGTTCACATGCTAGCGCTTTCTGTTCTTTCTAGCTCCCATACTAATTCAGTTGGTTTTGTTTATAGTGCCTATGTGCAAGTATTTTTGTTCCTACTCTGTTTTTGTAGTCACAAAAATCTTGTTTCACCTTTACGCTGTGTCCCTTCCGCATTGCATCATTGAGAGAACGCAACTTCGCCACGATGCCAGCTAAGGGTCACAGTGCTTCAACATAGGGGTAATATTATGGTGTGTGTATAAGGTAAGACGTATTATCTGGCATTTTGTTTCACAATATAATGCAAAAGCAACTTTTTTTACCTTTTGGTACCTGCTGATCTGTATTTGGGATCTGCATAAGTCCTGAAAATGTGTGCGCATCCGCCTTTTTTAGTCCATGATGACCCCATAGTCGATAAGCTTCTTCTTTTTCTCTATCTTCTTATTACGGGACATTCATCCTCCACTGTTGCCATTTCTAATATAAAGTGGTGTAAAGTTCTTACTTATATCTGTCAGTAAACTTGCCATGAAAGCACTGAAATATACCGGTGCAGTGAGTTTACATTATTTACCCAAGGAACTTTAGTTACTAGAGAGTTCCAGTTGGACTGTTTTTCACGGGAAACATTTCCGCCGTTGTTGCACCAGTGAGCCACGGATGAGGAGATGTTGCTCCGTTATTGATTGAAGTAAAGTCTGAATGTCATTAAAACAGTTAGTTCCATCTTTTGACACTTCTTCCACTCCCGTCCTTGCACGCTACACCGCTACAACAAAGATGACGGAAAGAAGACGCTGTCGAAGGTCAAAAGAAGACCGCCCACAAAACGGCGCATCCCGAAGCGACTGTCAGAAAGCGGCTTGAAGATGATCTTTCAAGCATCATCCATGCAACATTTTCATGTGGAGGAGACCCTGCCCCAAGTGGAGGAGTTCAAGTACCTCGGAGTCTTGTTCACAAGTGAGGGAAGAGTAGATAGTGAGATCGACAGGCAGATCGGTGCGGCGTATTCTGTAATACGGACGCTGTATCGACCTGTTGTGATGAAGAAGGAGCTGAGCCGGAAGGCAAAGCTCTGAATTTACCGGTCGATCTACGTTCCCATCCTCACCTATGGTCATGAGTCTTGGGTTACGACCAAAAGGACAAGATCACGGGTACAAGCGGGCGAAATGAGTTTCCTCCGCCGGGTGGAGAGGCTCTCCATCAGAGATAGGGTGAGAAGCTTTGCCATCCGGGGGAAGCTCAAAGTAAAGCCGCTGCTCCTCCACATGGAGAGGAGCCAGATGAGGTGGTTCGGGCATCTGGTAGGAGGCCACAGGGAAAACCTAGGACACGTTGGGTAGACTATGTCTCCCGGCTGGCCTGGGAACGGCTCGGGATCCCCTGGGAAGAGCTGGACCAAGTGGCTGGGGAGAGGAAAATCTGGGCCTCCCGGATTAGAAGATAGATGGATGGATGGTCCTTAATGTTTTCTTTGATGTTCCCCTCTTACACACGTTTATGTGTGCTATGGCTATGAGTTGTTTTTCATTGACTTCAGTCTGGATCCCCTCTCCAGGTGCCCAGGCTTGGACTGATTGTTTTATTTTCTCACCCTGCCCGTCCCCAGCGTTTACCTGTTTCTCAAAATTTTGCAAGGGGCGCCGGAAGTTGGCAGACCCGTCAGCGATCCTGTTCTGTCTCCTTGTAATGTTTGTCTGATATTGAATTGGATTGTACTGAAAATCTGAATTTCCCTTAGTATTTCTGATTCTGATTTTGATTTCCGTCTCCATCATGCCCAAGTGGAGAGGGAAAAAGTGGAGCGAGTACCAATACCAATATCTTTTCCCATAAGCGCTGAAATCTTACAACTGAGCACGTGCGGACTCTCGACATTTTTTACCCGCACACGTCATTGTGCTAATAACGTGATCAGGCTTTACACAAAAGCATGACAATCATCCTCCAACTTGACCCCGATCGGAGGGTTTCCTTCCCAGGTGGGTCGGCTGACTGGATCATTTTACCACGGTCTTGAATTTAAACCTGCACAGACGCCATAGATCACATTCAGAGCGTAAAATTAAGCGGAACGAAGGACTGAGACATGAACATGCCATCCTCATGACGACGCCGGCTTTAAAGGCCATCCCAAACTCGTCCTTCTTGGTCACATGAGTGGCACAAAAAAGCTCACTTTAAATCATCAGAAGACAAGTATTGTGTGACGGATGAATAGCATCCATTCCCTCACTTTACAGAGTTTCATATCAGCGGGTAGAGGGGTGCATTCATGCACTCACTCAGTCACTCACAAAGACTTTGTTCCGGCTTGTAAATTTAAAGAGGTCTGTGTTGGGTTTCATTATTTGCCTCCGAGCCAGGGCCACAAAAAAGGGAATTGTTTACACAAACCCCACCAATGTATCACTGACCCTCTTTCCCGTCCAATCCTAAAAGAGTGGCGGCGTATATAAAACCCAACGCCACGCTCGCTCGTCACCAACCAGGCTGGAAGACTGAGGTAGGTCAATAGACCGCTTGGAAAATTGGATTTCGCGCCGTAATCCCAAATGCCTTTTATGGATTAATCTCCTCTTCAGAAGTGTTTTTGGGGCTGACATTTGTGTTTCTCACACAGAGTGCAGAGCTGAGATGGCTGTAATCAGCTTCCTCGTCCTGACGTCCTTGTGTATCGCGGGCCCGGAGGCCCTCAGTTTATCCGACTGCGGCACGCACGCCAGACGACCCGGTGAGACAATGAGACCACCTGACCTTCAACCTTACTGCTTTGACTGCCGATCCCAAGGGTCGTATCGGTTTGAGTCTAGACCAGGGGTGTCAAACTCATTTTAGATCGGGGGCCACATGGAGAAAAATGTACTCTCAAGTGGGCCGAACTGGTTAAATCGCGGCACGATAACTTAGACCACTTCAGATTGTTTTCTTTGTTTAAAAATAGAACTAGCACACTCTGTAAATGTAAACATCATAATCCATCCATCCATCCATCATCTTCCGCTTATGCGAGGTCAAAACGCGGGGGCAGCACGCTAAGTAGGGAAGCCCAGACTTCCCTCTCCCCAGCCACTTCGTCTAGCTCTTCCCGGGGGATCCCGAGGCGTTCCCAGGCCAGCCGGGAGACATAGTCTTCCAAACGTGTCCTGGGTCTTACCCGTGGCCTCCTACCGGTTGGACGTGCCCTAAACACCTCCCTAGGGAGGCGTTCGGGTGGCATTCTACTCCTGAGCCACCTCATCTGGCTCCTCTCGATGTGGAGGAGCAGCGGCTTTACTTTGAGTTCCTCCCGGATGGCAGAGCTTCTCAACCTCTCTCTAAGGGAGAGAGCCCCGCCGGAGGAAACTAATTTCGGCCGCTTCTACCCGTGATCTTATCCTTTCGGTCATGACCCAAAGCTCATGACCATAGGTGAGGATGGGAACGTAGATCGACCGGTAAATTGAGAGCTTTGCCTTCCGGCTCAGTTCCTTCTTCACCACAACGGATCGATACAGCGTCCGCATTACTGAAGACGCCTGTCGATTTCACGATCCACTCTTCCCCCACTCGTGAACAAGACTCCTAGGTACTTGAACTCCTCCACTTGAGGCAGGGTCTCCTCCCCAACCCGGAGATGGCACTCCACCCTTTTCCGGGCGAGAACCATGGACTCGGACTTGGAGGTGCTGATTCTCATTCCGGTCGCTTCATACTCGGCTGCGAACCGATCCAGTGAGAGCTGAAGATCCCGGCCAGACGAAGCCATCAGGACCACATCATCTGCAAAAAGCAGAGACCTAATCCCGCGTCCCCTCAACGCCTTGACTGCGCCTTGAAATTCTGTCCATAAAAGTTATGAACAGAATCGGTGACAAAGGACAGCCTTGGCGGAGTCTAACCCTCACTGGAAACGTGTCCAACGTACTGCCAGCAATGCGGACCAAGCACTGACACTGATCATACAGGTAGCGGACCGCCACAATAAGACAGTCCGATACCCCATACTCTCTGAGCACTCCCCACAGGACTTCCCGAGGGACACGGTCGAATGCCTTCTCCAAGTCCACAAAGCACATGTAGACTGGTTGGGCAAACTCCCATGCACCCTCAAGAACCCTGCCGAGAGTATAGAGCTGGTCCACAGTTCCACGACTAGGACGAAAACCACACTGTTCCTCCTGAATCCGAGGTTCGACTATCCGGCGTAGCCTCCTCTCCAGTACACCTGAATAAACTGTATGTTTGCCCAACCGGTCTACATGTGCTTTGTGGACTTTGAGAAGGCATTCAACCGTGTCCCTCAAGTCCTGTGGGGAGTGCTCAGGGAGTATGGGGTATCGGACTGTCTTATTGTGGCGGTCCGCTCCCTGTACGATCAGTGTCAGAGCTTGGTCCGCATTGCAGGCAGTAAGTCGGACACGTTTCCAGTGAGGGTTGGACTCCGCCAAGGCTGTCCTTTGTCACCGATTCTGTTCATAACTTTTATGGACAGTGATTCTAGGCGCAGTCAAGGCGTTGAGGGGTTCCGGTTTGGTGGCCGCGAAATTAGGTCTCTGCTTTTTGCAGATGATGTGGTCCTGATGGCTTCAGCTCTCACTTGATCGGTTCGCAACCGAGTGTGAAGTGACCGGAAAGAGAATCAACACCTCCAAGTCCAAGTCCATGGTTCTCGCCCGGAAAAGGGTGGAGTGCCATCTCCGAGTTGGGGAGTAGACCCTGCCCCAAGTGGAGGAGTTCAAGTACCTAGGAGCCTTGTTCACGAGTGAGGGAAGAGTGGATCGTGAGATCGACAGGCGGATCGGTGCGGCGTCTTCAGTAATGCGGACGTTGTATCGATCCGTTGTGGTGAAGAAGGAGCTACGCCGGAAGGCAAAGCTCTCAATTTACCGGTCGATCTACGTTCCCATCCTCACCTATGGTCATGAGCTTTGGGTCATGACCGAAAGGATAAGATCACGGGTACAAGCGGCCGAAATGAGTTTCATCCGCCGGGTGGCGGGGCTCTCCCTTAGAGATAGGGTGAGAAGCTCTGCCATCCGGGAGGAACTCAAAGTAAAGCCGCTGCTCCTCCACATCGAGAGGAGCCAGATGAGGTGGTTCGGGCATCTGGTCAGGATGCCACCCGAACGCCTCCTAGGGAGGTGTTTAGGACACGTCCAAGGACCCACGATACGTTGGGAAGACTATATCTCCCGGCTGGCCTGGGAACGCCTCGGGATCCCCCGGGAAGAGCTAGACGAAGTGGCTGCGGAGGGGGAAGTCTGGGCTTCCCTGCTTAGACTGCTGCCCCCGCGACCCAACCTCGGATAAGCGGAAGATGATGGATGGATGGATAGATGGAGTTTGAACATTAAATATGTTGTCTTTGTAGCATATTCAACTGAATATGGGTTGAAAATGATTTGCAAATCATTGTATTCCGTTTATATTCACGTCAAACAGAATTTGCCAACTCATATGGAAACGGGGTTTGTACAACAACATGCACATTTTACCGAGTGAAAATACAAACAGAAATGACAAACAAATACCTTGTTGGCCGTCATGCTTCTTTTAGGAGGAAATTGTGATCTTTAGGCCCTTATAGCCCAAACGCTCAGAGTCCTTGTGACACTTTTTCGTCTTTGGGACAGTCAGTGTCTCTCTTTCTCCCTTCACATTGCGTCAAAATGTTTACTCAAACCCGATCAGACGACAGATCAAGCGAGACACTTCAAAATAAAAGCATGCCCACAAACTTAACAAAAAGGCATGAAATGACAATTTTAACCATAGTTAACTTAAAGGCCTACTGAAACCCATTACTTCCGACCACACAGTCTGATGACTGTTTATATATCAATGATGAAATATTAACATTGCAACACATGCCAATGCGGCCTTTTTAGTTTACCAAATTACAATTTTAAATTTCCCGATGAGTTTCTTGTTGAAAACGTCTATTAGCCCAGCACCACACACGGCTAAAAGTAGTCTCTTTCCATCGCATAATTACACAGTAATTTGGACATCTGTGTTGCTGAATCTTTTGCAATTTGTTCAATTAATAATGGAGACATCAAAGAAGAATGCTTTTGGTGGAAAGCGGTGGATTGCAGCTGCCTTTAGCACCGAAACACAGCCGGTGTTTCTTTGTTTGTTGTGAAGCTTTAACACGGAGCGGTCAAGCGAACATGTTTTCTCTACGTCAACCAGCAAGTTTTTGGATGGGAAAATTGTGATATTAAGTCGGCTCTTACCGGAGACTTCAGTGGATTATGGGACCTCCTCCTACAGCTCAAAAAGGCAGGTTGTGATCTTGGCTCCTCGGCTTCTCTGAGGGACACTGGGGTTCACCACAGCCATCCGACTTTCATGTATGACTTTACAATCTCACTAAAACACTATTAAACAGTGAGCAGACAAGGGATCTTCCAGAATTATCCTAGTAAATGTGTCTAATTACATCGGAAACGCCGCCTGCCGCCGCCTGGAGCCGTCGCCTTTTCTTTTCTTTTTTCTCTTTTCTTTTTTTTTTCTAGTACTTCACTCTAAACGTCCTCATCCACAAATCTTTCAACCTCGCTCAAATTAATGGGGAAATTGTCGCTTTCTCGGTCCGAATAGCTCTAGCTACTGCTGGCTATGATTATAAACAATGTTCAGATGTGAGGAGCCCCACAATTCGTGGCGTCACGCGCACATCGTCTGCTACTTCCGGTAAAGGCAGGGCTTTTTTATTAGCGACCAAAAGTTGCGAACTTTATCGTGGATGTTCTCTACTAAATCCTTTCAGCAAAAATATGGCAATATCGCGAAATGATCAAGAATGACACAGAGAATGGACCTGCTATCCCCGTTTAAATAAGAAAGTCTCATTTTAGTAGGCCTTTAAATATAGCCTTCTTATGAACTTTTATGCATTTTGATTTGAATTCCCTTTTATGAACTTATTATTCTTTTTTAAGACAAATAAAATAAATTATAATAATTATTAGTAGCAACTGATACAACCACCATGCTTGACGGGAGGCATGGTGTTCCTGGGATTAAAGGCCTCACCTTTTCTCCTCCGAACTGTCAGGCTTGCCCCTGACAGTTTGTCAATGTTTTAGTTTTTTCCTCTGCATTTGTCTGTTCCCTGTGTTTAGTATTTCCTGTCTTTTAGTTCCTGTCAAGTGCTCTTATTTTGTCAGCTTCCTGTCTTGTTCCCTGAGTGCTGTGTTCCTCCTCAGTGTGTTTAGTATTTCCTGTCCTTAGTTCCTGTCTAGTGCTCTTATTTTGTCAGCTTCCTGTCTTGTTCCCTGAGTGCTGTGTTCCTCCTCAGTGTGTTTAGTATTTCCTGTCCTTAGTTCCTGTCTAATGCTCTTATTTTGTCAGCTTCCTGTCTTGTTCCCTGAGTGCTGTGTTCCCCTTCAGCTGCGGCTGATTGGCATCTGGCCACACCTGTTGCCAATCAGCCGGCTCCTATTTCTACCTCCTTTGTCTTGTGTCAGTTGCTGGATCATTGTATTGTCATTTGTATTGTCGTTGCTATCGTGTCGTTTTATTGCAGCGTAGCGGTAAGCAACATCCGTTTGTTTGTAACTTACTGTCTTTTGATCCCTGCTTTGGTTTTGTTTTCACTCTACAAGTAACGACTTCTGTTTTCCTGTTTGCAACCCGCTAGCTTCCACGCTAGGCCCTTTTTTGTTTCTCAAACCCTTAGTTTGTTATCCGCCTTGTGCGCGCTTTTTGTTAGTACCCTTTTCTTTGATTTTGTCTTAGTATCTTTATTAAATCATGTTTTCTCACTCCATGCCTTCCCCCATCTCTGCATCTTGGGGTTCGTCAACAAATACTGTAACTCTGACACGAACATTGTATTTTGGATTAGTTTTAAACAGGTTCATCCCACTTTTGAATTTTGATTCATCTTGATTAATCACAGTAAAACTTGATGGCATTAAATTAACAAAAATAGTTGGATATTTTCACATAAAAGGAATTTTATTGTTGTACTGTCATACAGGATACAGTACAAGACAACAAAACTGATGGTCCCAACCCCATTTATTAAGCAAAAAATTGCACCCTATTTTATAAATAAATAAATAAATGGGTTGTATTTGTATAGCGCTTTTCTACCTTCAAGGTACTCAAAGCGCTTTGACACTACTTCCACATTTACCCATTCACACACACATTCACACACTGATGGAGGGAGCTGCCATGCTAGGCGCCAACCAGCACCCATCAGGAGCAAGGGTGAAGTGTCTTGCTCAGGACACAACGGACGTGACGAGGTTGGTTCTAGGTGGGATTTGAACCAGTGACCCTCGGGTTGCGCACGGCCACTCTACCACTGCGCCACGCCTTATTTGCTTCAAAAAACTGTTAATATTCTTAGTTTTTTCGTATCAAAGTGAATGACTCCATGCCTCCTTACCGCCAGAATACACGGATATTGCAGTGATGTGCGGCACATCCGCCATTGACCTGGCCATCCAGATCTGCCCGGTTGTCTACACCGGATACAACGAGAGCCTACTGATCCTCAACCGTATCATGGGCGGTTCAGACTGTCAGGGTATGCTCGACGCATCTGTGGTGCCCCCGGTGGTGAGATTCAGCTTCCCCATCCTGGAGGGAAACGCCTGCGGGAGTAATTTCCTTGTAAGTCCTTGCGTCCAAGCAATTATTTGGATTTGAGATTTTGTGTTACTGAATAAGTTCAAGTCTACATAAAATATCCCGTTTCCAGACTACAAGCGCACCGGGGACAGGAATATTCTCCGACTTCTCCAACATCCAAACAGTCAACGTCAGTGGGGTGGTGCGATCGTACGACCCCACTATTGGAACAATCACCTACAACACCGAGCTGAAATATTTCTACTCGTGCGCCTACCCTCTGGAGTACCTCATCAACAACACCCAAGTGGATGTGTAAGTATGCGCAGCTCAAAACAACACCTTGACAAAGTGTATAAACCAGGGCCGCCCCTCCTTATATGGAGATCACGTGCTGTGTGTCGAGCCCCGGCGATCCGTGCGGGACCCGGTTTGGTGTGAAGACGCTCGTTTAAAATGTAATTACCGAACAACAGGGCGCTTCATATGAAATTTGAATGCAAACGTATTTTGGCAAAATTCCTTAGCATTTTATACCGTCCCCTGTGGCGTTAGTGCTGTACTTGTAAGGCACATGTTCTGGGATCGATCCTGTGTTAGGAAGGTTTGCGAATGTAATCATGTTCATTTGTTATATTGCACGAGACAAGGGTCAGAAAATGGATGGATGGAGAGTACAAATCAATCAATAAATATAAAGTTGTGATCAAAATTATTCAACCCCCAAACAATTTTGGTGTTTTAGCAAGTTGGACATTTATTCCGTATTTTTTTTCATAGTCAAAGCAAATAAAGATGCATTAAATAGACAAATGCAACTTAAATTACAACATTATATTTTGTAACATACCAAACAGTGTTATTTCTCTTAATATCTCATTGACAAAATGATTCAACCCCTTGAAGATCATAACTCTTAAGAACAGAATTTGAATAAGGTCTTTTCAATCAGGTGTTGAAAACACCTGTAGATGTGATTAGAACCACAACGAGTAACAATTAAACTGATTGAAAAAGACTGTGACGCTCAGCTTCTTGTAGATGGTCAATGGTGTATTTGCAACATGGTGAAGTCCAGGGAGTGGTCAAAGAAGTCAAGAGAGGAGGTCATTTCTCTTCATAAGAAAGGGTATGGATATAAGAAAATAGCTAAGACATTACACATTCCAAGAGACACAGTTGGGAGCATAATTGGCAAGTTTAAAGCTAAAGGCACAGTGGAAACACTACCTGGGCGTGGTAGAAAGAGGATGCTGTCCGGTATTTGAAGTGTACAGTGGTGAAAAACCCCCTGGTAACAGCTGAGGAACTACAATAGGACATTGCAGAGGGGGGAACGCAGGTTTCGTCCCAGACAATAAGGCGCATACTACGAAATGAAGGCCTCCATGCCAGAACTCCCAGGCACACCCCACTTCTGACTACCAGGCACAAGAAAAATAGACTCCAGAATGCCAAAAATCATCTGGACAAACCCCAAACGTTTTGTGAAACTGTTCTATGGAGTGATGAGACAAAGCTGGAACTCTTTGGGCCTATGAATCCACGTTATGTCTGGAGGAGAAAAAATGAATCTTACAAAGAGAAGAACACCTTGCCTACTGTTAAGCATAATATCTCATTTTGTCAATGAGATATTAAGAAAAATGTCCTTTTTTGGTATTTTGTAAAATACAGTGTTACAATTTAAGTTGCATTTGTCTATTTGACACATCTTTATTTGATATGACTATAAACAAAACAGAAAAAATGTCCAACTTGCTAAAACATCAAAATTGTGTGGGGGATGAATAATTTTTTATCACAACTGTAAGTTTATTTACAGTTGTGATAAAACCCTTAATCACAATGAAAAACTCAACCCAATGGGACAATGAGAAATCGTGTACAAATTAAAGTACCCTGCTAATGCTGACATTTTTGGCATTATTTTTATTGAAATTATGTTTACGGATGACAATTTCCCCAAAATAAACAGTTGTGATTTTAGGCTTGTTTTCTTACGTTTCAGCACATTTTTGGTTCCAAAATAAGGGCGGGACTATATCAGCCTGCTGACGTCACCTCCAGAAAACTAAAGGGTGCGGTATGTGTGTTGGTAGCATCTTTATCCGCGATATGTTTACAAAGAATTTTAAGGAATTATCAAATTTTTCTGCTAGATACATTATTGCAAGCAATAGAACTATAAAAAACTCCCAAAAATGTGAAAAATGACAAAAATAATCAAAAATACCTACCGAGGTTTGAGTTCCATAAGTCCCGGGAAGAGTCAGAATGACCAAAATGTCAAAAATACACCCAGGAATGACACACAGGAAAGCAGGGATGAAAAGGGGCAAAACAGCCTAAAATGTGAAAAATGCCGAAACATGTCAAAAATACCTACCTGGGATTTAGTTCCATGAGTCCCGGGAAGAGCCACAATGACCAAAATGTCACAAATATACCCAGGAAGCACAGGGAAGCGGGGAAGAAAAGGGGGAAAACAGCCCAAAATGTGAAAAATGCTGGGAATAATCAAAAATACCTACCTGGGATTTAGTTCCATAAGTTCCGGGAAGAGCCACACTGACCAAAATATCAAAAATACATCCAAGAATGACGTACAGAGAAGCGGGGAAGAAAAATAGGAAAATAGCCCAATATGTGAAAAATGTCAACTTATGTCAAAATTACCTACCTGGTTGTGAGTTTCATAAGTCCCGGGAAGAGCCTGAATGACCAATATATAAAAAATACACCCAGGAATGACGCACAGGGAAGCGGGGAAGAAAAAAGGAAAACAGCCCAAAATGTGAAAAATGCGGAAAATTTAAAAAAATACCTCCCCAGGTTTGAGTTCCCTCGGTCCCAGGAAGAGCCAGAATGACCAAAATGTCCAAAATACACCCAGGAATGACGCACAGGGAAACGAGATAGAAAAGGGGGAAAACAGCACAAAATGTGAAAAATGACGAAAATAATCAAAAATGTCTACCTGGGACTGAGTTCCATAAGTCACGGGAAGAGCCAGAATGTACAAAATGTCAAAAATAAAACCAGGAATGGTGCACAGGGACGCAGGAAACAGCACAAAATGTGAAAAATTCCGAAAATGATCAAAAATACCTACCTGGGACTGAGTTCCATAAGTCCCAGGAAGAGCCGGAATGACCAAAATGTCAAAAATACACCCAGGAATGATGCACAGGGAAGCAGGGAAACAACCCAAAATGTGAAAAATGCCAAAAATTATCAAAAATACCTACCCGGGACTGAGTCCCATAAGTCCCAGGAAGAGCCAGAATGACCAAAATGTCAAAAATACACCCAGGAATGACGCACAGGGAAACGGGGAAGAAAAAGGGGAAAACAGCCCAATATGTGAAAAATGCCGAAAATGATGAAAAATACCTACTCAGGTTTGAGTTCCATAAGTCCCAGAAAGGCCCCAAAAAAGTTAAAGTTAAAGTACCTATGATTGTCACACACACACTATCCATCCATCCATCCATCCATCCATCCATCCATCCATTCATCCATCCATCCATCTATCCATCCATCTTCTTTCGCTTATCCGAGGTCGGGTCGCGGGGGCAGCAGCCTAAGGAGGGAAGCCCAGACTTCCCTCCCCCCAGCCACTTGGTCCAGCTTTTCCCGGGGGATCCCGAGGCGTTCCCAGGGCAGCCGGGAGAGATTGTCTTCCCAACGTGTTCTGGGTCTACCCTGTGGCCTCCTACTGGTCGAACATGCCCTAAACACCTCCCAAGGGAGACGCTTGGGTGGCATCCTGACCAGATGCCTGAACCACCTCATCTGGCTCCTCTCGATGTGGAGGAGCAGTGGCTTTACTTTGAGTTCCTCCCGGATGGCAGAGCTTCTCACCCTATCTCTAAGGGAGAGCCCCGCCACTCGGCCGAGAAAGCTCATTTCGGCCGCTTGTACCCGTGATCTTGTCCTTTCGGTCATTACCCAAAGCTCATGACCATAGGTGAGGATGGGAACGTTTATCGACTGGTAAATTTAAAGCTTTGCCTTCCGGTATCTGGTATTAGTGTTCCTGAAAAAAGGGACCCAAACACACATATAGAGAAGAAGCGCTATATAAATATATTTCATTTCACTTCACTTCACTACTTGGCCCCTTAGCCACATTTTTTTCTCTCAACGTGGCCCCCGAGTCAAATATTTGCCTAGTTCTGCGCTAGTATCTATCAGTTCTGAAGGACCAGGACCAGGGCAACAAAAACATGCAACCCAGTGTTCAAAATAATATTCTTACATAACTTTAAACTACACTGTCTATGTGGGGGTATATGCTTCATTTCTATAGATGAGGTCACACCAAAAGGGTATATTGAGTCTGGCGATGGAAAGGGGACCTTACAAGTCATCATCATCATCATCGGCGTTCACTCGAACAAGTAGGACGATCCTACTGGTAAGGGTGTATCCCTTTATGGAGGATGCCTGTGTGTGACTTTGTTTTACCTGGGGAGACTGGTGCACAGACAGTCACCGCACGATCCTTGACAGAATCGGGTCAGGGTCCAGTGGCATGGAGTCCAAGACTACTAGGGACCCTTTTCTACTGCAGCCTTCCCTCTGCCATCGCAGCCATTGTGGTAGTTCTTAAGTCTACCATCTTCCGCTTGCTCCGCCATTGAGGTCTTCACCGTATCCCTGGCTAGGGTTAAGTCAGGTACTAGGCCTTTGTCAAGGGCCACCTGGGGTAACAGTAGTAAAGGGGTTAACCTCCTAGAACCCCAAAACCCCATAGAGGACGCTCCACTGCCGGATGCACTTTAACGTCATTCCCCGGTGGTAGTTCTTAAATCTACCGTCTTCTGCCCGCTCCGTCGTTGAGGTCTTCACCGTATCCCTGGCTAAGGGGCAGTGAGGTAATTGGCCTTTGCCAAGGGCCACCTGGGGTAAAAGTAGTAAAGAGGTTAACCTCCTAGTGCCCCAAGACCCCATAGAAGAGCCTCCACTGTCAGATGCACTTTAACGTCATGCCCAGGTGGTAGTTCTTACACTTTGTAAATCTACCGTCTTCCACCTACTCCTCCGTTGAGGTCCTCACCGTATCCCTGGCTAGGGGTAAGTCAGGTACTAGTCCTTTGCCAAGGGCAACCTGGGGTAACAGTAGTAAAGGGGTTAACCTCCTAGTGCCCCAAAACCCCATAGAGGAGCCTCCACTGCCGGATGCACTTTAACGTCATGCCCTGGTGGTAGTTCTTAAATCTACCGTCTTCTGCCTGCTCCGCCGTTGAGGTCTTCACCGTATCCCTGTCTAGGGGGCAGTGAGGTACTTGGCCTTTGCCAAGGGCCACATGGGGTAACAGTAGTAAAGAGATTAACCTCCTAGTGCCCAAAGACCCCATAGAAGAGCCTCCACTGTCAGATGCACTTTAACGTCATGCCCAGGTGGTAGTTCTTACACTTACTTTGTAAATCTACCGTCTTCCGCATGCTCCTCTGTTGAGGTCCTCACCGTATCCCTGGCTAGGGGTAAGTCAAGTACTAGGCCTTTGCCAAGGGCCACCTGGGGTAACAGTAGTAAAGGGGTTAACCTCCTAGTGCCCCAAGACCCCATGGAGGAGCATCCACTGCCGGATGCACTTTAACGTCATGCCCAGGTGGTAGTTCTTAAATCTACCGTCTTCTGCCTGTTCCACCATTGAGGTTTTTACTGTATCCCTGGCTAGGGGGCAGTCATGTACTAAGCCTTTTGCAAGGGCCACCTGGGGTAACAGTAGTCAAGGGGTTAACCTCCTAGTGCCCCAAGACGCCACAGAGAAGCCTCCATGCCGGATGCACTTTAACGTCATGCCCCGGTGGTAGTTCTTAAATCTACCGTCTTCTGCCTGCTCCGCCGTTGAGGTCTTCACCTTATATCTGGCTAGGGGGCAGTCAGGAAGTAGGACTTTGCCAAGGGCCACCTGGGGTAACAGTAGTAAAGAGGTCAACCTCCTAGTGCCCCAAGCCCCATAGAGGAGCATCCACTGCCGCATGCACTTTAACGTCATGCCCAGGTGGTAGTTCTTAAATCTACCGTCTTCTGCCCGCTCCACCGTTGAGGTCTTCACTGTATCCCTGGCTAGGGTTAAGTCAGGTACTAGGCCTTTGTCAAGGGCCACCTGGGGTAACTGTAGTAAAGGGGTTAACATCCTAGTGCCCCAAAACCCCATAGAGGACCCTCCACTGCCGGATGCACTTTAACGGCATGCCCCGGTTGTAGTTCTTAAATCTACCGTCTTCTGCCTGCTCCGTCGTTGAGGTCTTCGCCTTATCTCTGGCTAGGGGGCAGTGAGGTACTTGGCCTTTGCCAAGGGCCACCTGGGGTTACAGTAGTAAAGGGGTTAACCTCCTAGTGCCCCAAGACCCCATAGAAGAGCCTCCACTGTCAGATGCACTTTAACGTCATGCCCAGGTGGTAGTTCTTACACTTTGTAAATCTACCGTCTTCCGCCTGCTCCTCCGTTGAGGTCCTCACCGTATCCCTGGCTAGGGGTGAGTCAGGTACTAGGCCTTTGCCAAGGGCTACCTGGGGTAACAGTAGTAAAGGGGTTAACGTCCTAGTGTCCCAAGACCCCATAGAGGAGCATCCACTGCCGGATGCACTTTAACGTCATGCCCAGGTGGTAGTTTTTAAATATCAATCAATCAATCAATCAATCAATGTTTATTTATATATAACCCTAAATCACAAATGTCTCAAAGGACTGTACAAACCACTACGACTACGACATCCTCGGAAGAACCCACATAAGGGCAAGGAAAACTCACACCCAGTGGGCAATGAGAACTCACACCCAGTGGGACGCCAGTGACAATGATGACTATGAGAACCTTGGATAGGACCTCAAATGTGGGCAACCACCCCCCTCTAGGGAATCAAAAGCAATGGATGTCGAGCGGGTCTAACATGATCCTGTGAAAGTTCAATCCATAGTGGCTCCAACACAGCCGCGAGACTTCAGTTCAAAGCGGATCCAAGACAGCAGCGGGAGTCCCGTCCACAGGAAACCATCCCAAGCGCGGAGTCGGATCAGCATCGTAGAGATGTCCCCAACCGATACACAGGCGAGCGGTCAAAATATACCGTCTTCTGCCTGCTCCACCGTTAAGGTCTTCACTGTATCCCTGGCTAGGTGGCAGTCAGGTACTAAGCCTTTACCAAGGGCCACCTGGGGTATCAGTAGTCAAGGGGTTAACCTCCTAGTGCCCCAAGACCCCCTTTAACGTTATGCCCAGGATACAAGTACAGCTAGTCATCAAAAACTGATATTATGGGAAATGACTGCCAGATTCATTTTCAGGAGCGACAAGTACATTAGGAGAACTTGTTAGTAAAAGTTTGGTCAACCGCACGCCTTTGAACGTCCTTTGAATTCAAGTTTGAGTAAATTAACATATAATATAAAATAATGCTGCTTTGGACCCTAATATAGCCTCGAACAGCCCTGATATGAACATTACTATTCCTCTCTAGGTCTTCCTCCTCCATTGCCTTGAAAGACAACAATGGAAGCTTCATCAGCACCCTCAGCATGACTTTGTACCAGGTATCACCCTTTCTTCTGGACCAACACACTTCATCACCAACTCTTCCTTAAAGAGCTTATGTGTTTTTGTTTATTGTCAACTAGTGCCTTCTTTGTCCAGGATGAAAACTACACCACGCCCCTCATCATGCCACCGCAAGGCGTGGAGCTGCGAAAGAAGATCTACGTGGAGGTCATTGCCTCCAACCTGACGTCGCAGTAAGAACCTACCACGCTGTTTTCGCTTCTTTGAATTGATCAGTTGGTTTCTATATTTCTCTTTGTGGCGACATGCAAGTTTTATATCCATCAATACTACGCGTCTTGATATTGTAAATTTGAGGAATCCACCCGTGACTTGGAGTCTCTGACTTGGTGCTGGGGACCTCATTCTCTCTCCACAGGTACTACGTGCTTCTGGACCGCTGCTACGCTTCGGTGTCCCCGCATCCGAACAACTCCACCTTCTTTAATCTCTTTGTCTCGTAAGTCCAAAGAAAGCCGAAACCACAACACAAACGTTCAGTTTATGACTGTTTTACACCAACTACTTTATTAATTGTCTTCAACTTTTCTATAGACGGTTGAGTCCTTGTCTATATGACAAACTGAGGCTTTAGTTTGAAGACTTGGGGATGAGGTTACTGTAAACCAGGGGTCGGGAACTTTTTTGTCTGAGGGAGCTCATCCATCCATCCGTCTTCTTCCGCTTATCCGATGTCGGGTTGCAGGGGCAGCAGCCTAAGCAGGGAATCCCAGACTTCCCTATCCACAGCCAATTCGTCCAGCCCATCCCGGGGGATCCCGAGGCGTTCCCAGGCCAGCCGGGAGAGATAGTCTACCTAAGGTGTCTTTGGTCTTCCCTGTGGCCTCCTACCGGTCGAACGTGCCCGGAACACCTCCCTAGGGAGATGTTCGGGTGGCATCCTGACCAGATGCCCGAACCACCTCACCTGACTCCTCTCCATGTGGAGGAGCAGAGGCTTTAGTTTGAGCTCCTCCTGGTTGACAGAACTTCTCACCCCATCTGTAAGTGAGAGCCCCGCCACCCGGCGGAGGAAACTAATTTCGGCCGCTTGTAATCTTCTCCTTTCGGGCATAACCCAAAGCTCATGACCATAGGTGAGGATGGGAACCTAGATCGACCGGTAATTTGAGAGCTTTGCCTTCCGACTCAGCTCCTTCTTCACCACAACAGATCGATACAGCGTCCGCATTACCGAAGACACTGCACCGATCCGCCTGTCGATCTCACAATACACTTTTCCCTCACTCTTGAACAAGACTCAAATCAAATACTTCTTACCATTAATGCGACTTCTGGTGCTGCATGGTTTCGCTGATGGCTTTGCAGTCTGGTTGAAACGTGGTTATTTTAAACACTTTAATATTACTTTATCATGTTAGGCAATGTCAGCTAAGATTTATCTGAGAGCCTACCCGGGTTTGAGTTCCATAAGTCTCGGGAAGAGCCAGAATGACCAAAATGTCAACAAAAAAAAAATACACCCAGGAATGATGCACCGGGAAGCAGGGGGAAAAAAGGGGGAAAACAGGCCGAAATGTGAAAAATGCCGAAAATGATCAAAAATATCTACCCGGGATTGAGTTCCATATGTCCCAAGAAGAGCCAGAATGACCAAAATGTCAAAAATACACCCAAGAATGACGCACAGGAATGCGGGGAAGAAAAAGGGCAAAACAGCACAAAATGTGAAAAATACCGAAAAGTTATCAAAAATACCATAAGTCCCGAGACGAGCCAGAATGACCAAAATGCTAAAAATACACCCAGGAATGACGCAGAGGGAAATGGGGAAGGAAAAGGGGAAACATGTGAAAAATGCTGAAAATGGTCAAAAATACTTACTCAGGTTTGAGTTCCATAAGTCCCGGGAAGGCCCAATAAAAAGTTAAAGTTAAAGTACCCATGATTGTCACACACACACTATCCATCCATCCATCCATCCATCCATCCATCCATCCATCCATCCATCCATCCATCCATCCATCCATCCATCCATCCATCCATCCATCTTCTTTCGTTTATTAGCAATGTCAGCTAAGATTTATATGAAAACCAGACGCGGTCATCAAAAGAGCCAAATCTGGCTCTGGAGCCATAGGTTCCCTACCCCTGTTGTAAACCTACAGGGTTATTTAATGCACAACGCGGTAACTACTGTAGGGAAGGGATTCATATGGCACCATTCCTGGAGTACCTAATCAACAACACCCAAGTGGATATTGCAATGCAGTCTGCTGAAAATGATAGGAAGCGCCACTTTACATAGCAACTGACGCTGTCCTCAAAGTTGGAATTGCCAACACTCTACTCCCATTTGGCGGCTAAAGTGGATACTGCACCCCCCCAAATTCGTCATGTTTCGTGTGTCAGGTAAACAGCGACGCAATGGGATAAAATGAGTTAAATTTCTCACAGTATTCCCACCGGTAATGCAGTGCCTTGTATGTATACGTGCCACAGAGGGACACTTGTAAGGTTGACCTCTCATTTCAAAGGTGCTCCATTGACCAGCTGACCACCATCCTGGAGAACGGCGACAGCCAAAAGGCCCGCTTCCACTTTTCGGCGTTCCGTTTCATCGAGCAGCAGAACGAGACCATCTCCACCTACTATCTCCATTGCATCACTCGACTGTGCGAGCCCAGCACTTGCAGCAGCTTCAAGGTAAAGGAGTGTGTACCGTTTGTGGTTTAAACCGCAAAACCCCCAAGAGATCTTCGGCTTGAAACGGATTTCTGATCCACAGCAATGCAACGGGAGGAGGAAAAGGACCGTGGAGACGACTGTGGTGAAGGACAGCATCGCTGAACCGTCTGTGCTCACCGTGCCGATAAAAGCCAGGACCGATGATGGTGTGTACCCTTGTAATTCTCTTTTTATACTCTTGGAATTTAACCAACTTTTTTATTGCTGTCCGACGACAACCACGTCATTATAATTTTGTTACTTTTTATCTCCATTGAATCTCCACTGAGTACCAAAGACAGACTTTTGAATACAGTACAGACCAGTGGTTCTTAACCTGGGTTCGGTCGAACCCTAGGGGTTCGGTGTGTCGGCCTCAGGGGTTCCGCGGATTTTCAGCCCCAGAGGTCAAGACACACCCGACTCATCGTGTAAATAAAAAACTCTCCATATTGCCATATTATGGATACCCGAGCGGCATAGCTCGGTTGGTAGAGTGGCCGTGTCAGCAACTTGAGGGTTGAGGTTCGATTCCCACTTGTGCCATCCTAGTTACTGCCGTTGCGTCCTTGGGCAAGACACTTTACCCACCTGCTCCCAGTGCCACCCACACTGGTTTAAATGTAACTTAGATATTGGGTGTCACTATGTAAAGCGCTTTGAGTCACTTGAGAAAAGTGCTGTATAAATATAATTCACTTCACTTCACTAACAATGTTCCCTCTAGTTTTCCATCTGATTCACAGTTGTGTGAAGTGAAGTGAATTATATTTATATAGCGCTTTTTTCTCTAGTGACTCAAAGCGCTTTACATAGTGAAACCCAATATCTAAATTACATTTAAACCAGTGTGGGTGGCACTGGGAGCAGGTGGGTAAAGTGTCTTGCCCAAAGACACAACGGCCGTGACTAGGATGGTGGAAGCGGGGATCGAACCTGCAACCCTCAAGTTGCTGGCACGGCCACTCTACCAACCAAGTTAAACCGCCCCACAATTGTAATTTCTTGTGCGTTCATGCACTGTGTTGGTTTTGTTCTTTGAACAAGATGATGTTCATGCACGGTTCATTTTGTGCAACAGTAAAAAAAAACATAACTTTGTCTTGAATTTGAGAAAAAAAATATTTAATTTTTCACCAAAGAAGGGTTCGGTGAATCCGCATGTGAAACTGGTTGGGTTCGGTACCTCCAACAAGGTTAAGAACCACTGGTTTGGACACACCTTCTCCTCATTCAATGCGTTTATTTTAATTAATACCGTATTTCCTTGAATTGCCTTCTGCCTTGAATTACTCGCTTCGCAAAATAATTAACGCATGCTTGGTATTACCGCCGGGTCAAACTCCTGACGTCACGAGTGACACTTCCCCTGTCGTCATTTTCAAAATGGAAGAGGCTGATTTCAATACCGGTAATTTGAAATCGCATAAAGGGAAGAAGATAAATAGCTATTCAGTAGGATTTAAGGTCCAAGCTAAAAGAACGGTCATCAGCTATTTTTTTTATTAACATACCGTAGCTGCGTGTGTCAAATATGAGTCAATAAATGACACCCCGCCTCCTGGTGGTAGAGGGCGCTAGTGATCCTTTTTGGGACTACTCGGCTGCAGAAGAAGTGACAATGAGTGACGTGATATGTGCTGGGACGGATATAACGCGGGGGGTGCACGACGGACCTTTTAGGATGTAACACCACTACTTTTATTCTGGCTATGTAAACAACCGGGCTGAAATAAAGCATGTTCCAGTCCTAAATACTCAGTGTATTATTTATACAATACCACTTCATGGTGGCAGCGGTGGGATAAAGAGATCACCCACAGAGAAGAACGGGAGGTGGAGTTGTTCGAGGTTAATTCCGTCGTCGCCCGCACTTGAGGAGCCGAGCTAACTGATAGCAGCGGTCTGATAGCAGTTTTCTAAACTGGACTTTCAATTGAAGCAGGAGGTAATGAAGGAAGATCTCCATCGAGACATAGACTTTTAAAACTGAAGAAAGATAAGGAAGACTTCTATAAACAAGTTATCGATGGTTTTGATCAGAAGGACTTCATTCATAAGAAAAGGTAAGACAATAATAATGTTTTTTTTAATTAAATGTGCTTTCCGTGATGGTATCCTTACATCACACTCAATTTTTTTACTGCATGCCTTTGGTAAGTGCTTGAGTGAGAAGAGGTTTTAAAATAATAAGCGCATGCTTACCTTTATCGCATGCCTTTGGTAATTGCAGGAGTGAGAAGAGGTTTTAAATTAATTAGCACCCCGGCGGATATTCAAGGAAATACGGTATTTACATTGTAGATTGTCACTGTAGGCATCAGAACTATGAATGAACAGACCTTGCCCCAAGTGGAGGAGTTCAAGTACCTTGGAGTCTTGTTCACGAGTGAGGGAAGAGTGGATCGTGAAATCGACAGGCGGATCGGTGCGGCGTCTTCAGTAATGCGGACGTTGTACCGATCCGTTGTGGTAAAGAAGGAGCTGAGCCGGAAGGCAAAGCTCTCAATTTACCGGTCGATCTACGTTCCAATCCTCACCTATGGTCATGAGCTTTGGGTCATGACCGAAAGGATAAGATCACGGGTACAAGCGGCCGAAATTAGTTTCCTCCGCCGGGTGGCGGGGCTCTCCCTTAGAGATAGGGTGAGAAGCTCTGTCATCCGGGAGGAACTCAAAGTAAAGCCGCTGCTCCTTCACATCGAGAGGAGCCAGATGAGGTGGTTCGGGCATCTGGTCAGGATGCCACCCGAACGTCTCCCTAGGGAGGTGTTTCGGGTACGTCCAACCGGTAGAAAGCCACGGGGAAGACCCAGGACACGTTGGGAAGACTATGTCTCCCGGCTGGCCTGGGACAAAGTGGCCGGGGGGAGAGGAAAGTCTGGGCTACCCTGCTTAGGCTGCTGCCCCCGAAGATCCAACCTTGGATAATCGGAAGAAGATGGAAGCATGAATGGAAATTTAACTTTTTGAAACCGTTACCGATAATTTCCGATATTGCATTTTAAAGCATTTATCGGCCGGTAATATCGTCAGTCTGACATCATCAGACATCTCTAATTTTAAACACATTAATTACTTTTATAACATTCATTAAAGAGTAGTTCCGTCAGTAATTCAGTGACTTTTTTGCAAAGTAACAAGAAACTATAATTAATTGCGGTATAGCTCGCTTGGTAGAGCGGCCGTGCCAGCAACTTGAGGGTTGCAGGTTCGATCCCCAATTCCGCCATCCTAGTCACTGTCGTTGTGTCCTTGGGCAAGACACTTTACCCACCTGCTCCCAGTGCCACCCACACTGGTTTAAATGTAAAAATTAGATATTGGGTTTCGCTATGTAAAGCGCTTTGAGTCATTAGAGAAACAGTGCTATATAAATATAATTCATTTCACTTTTCAAAAGTCATTTTCTGAACGCTGGTCATTAGTCGGCCAGGACTGAAAGTAATAATCTCTTACTATTTTCTTGCAGCTACTCAATCCAAGGAGGAGGGTAAGTACATTTTCCTTTAGAGCACCGCTCGGTGAAAATAAACACTGTTAACATTTTCTGGCGACGTGTTCCGTTCTTTGTTGCACAGCCCAGTCCGGCGGCGAGTGGGACAACAGGAGCGCCTCGGTCGGCCTGGGGATCGCCGTCGCCGTCCTTGTTGTCATGTCCGTGACGGCCATTGTGACGGCCACGACTTTCTATCGAAAGCTGAAGCGGCTCAGCTAGCTGCCGCCATAACTTGGCCAAATTTGATGAATTGGCGGAAAAAAACAAAATGGGCGGAGCTACATGGTGTATGCCACGGGAGCACTATTTCCTCCATAGTTATGGAAGGTGAAGGCTAATGTACATCAAACATGATTGGACATGAAGCTTCATGTGCACGAATCCTGACTATTTTTTCGACGGTACACTATATCGCCAAAAGTATTAGGCCACCTGCCTTGACTCACATTCCATCCCATTCCTAACCTATAGGGTTCAATATGATGTGGGTGCACCTTTTTGCAGCTATTACAGCTCCAACTCTTCTGGGAAGGCTGTCCACAAGGTTGCGGAGTGTGTTTATAGAGATTTTTGACCATTCTTCCAAAAGCGCATTGGTGAGGTCACATGCGGATATTGGTTGAGAAGGCCTGGCTCTCAGTCTCCGTTCTAATTCATCCCAAAGGTGTTCAGGTCAGGACTCTGTGCAGGCCAGTCAAGTTCATCCACACCAGACTCTGTCATCCATTTCTTTATGGACCTTGATTTGTGCACTGGTGCACAGTCATGTTAGAAGAGGAAGGGGCCCGCTCCAAATTGTTCCTACAAGGTTGGGAGCATGGAATTGTTGTAAATGTTTTGGTATCCTGGAGCGTTCCAAGTTCCTTTCACTGGAACTAAGGGGCCAAGCCCAACTCCTGAAAAACAACCACACACCATAATTCCATCCATCCATCCATCCATCTATTTTCTACCGCTTATTCCCTCTGGTGTCGCGAGGGGCCACAATCGGGTGGAAGGCGGTGTACACCCTGGACAAGTCACCACTCAGCACAGGGCCAACACAGATAGACGGACAACATTCACACTCACATTCACACACTAGGGCCAATTTAGTGTTGCTAATCAACCTTTCCCTAGGTACATGTCTTTGAAAGTGGGAGGAAGCCAGAGTACCTGGAGGGAACCCACACAGTCACGGGGAGAACATGCAAACTCCACACAGAAAGGTCCCGAGCCCGGGATTGAATACAGGACTACTCACGACCTTCGTATTCTGAGGCAGACGCCATAACTCCTCTACCACCGTTCTGCCCATAATTCCTCCTCCACCAAATTTCACACTCCCACCACATTGTGGCTGAGTTGCTGTTGTTCCCAAACTCTTCCATTTTCTTACAATAAAGCCGACAGTTGACTTTGGAATATTTAGAAGTGAGGAAATTTTACGACTGGATTTGTTGCACATGCGGCATCCTTTGACAGTTCAACGCTGGAAATCCCTGAGTTCCTGAGAGCCATCGGGTTCAAGTCAGGACTCTGTGCAGGCCAGTCAAGTTCATCCACACCGGACTCTGTCATCCATGTCTTTATGGACCTTGATTTGTGCATTGGTGCACAGTCATGTTAGAAGAGGAAGGGGCCTGCTCCAAATTGTTCCTACAAGGTTGGGAGCATGGAATTGTTGTAAATGTTTTGGTATCCTGGAGCATTCCAAGTTCCTTTCACTGGAACTAAGGGGCCAAGCCCAACTCCTGAAAAACAACCACACACCATAATTCCATCCATCCATCCATCTATTTTCTACCGCTTATTCCCTCTAGTGTCGCGAGGGGCCACAATCGGGCGGAAGGCGGTGTACACCCTGGACAAGTCACCACTCAGCACAGGGCCAACACAGATAGACGGACAACATTCACACTCACATTCACACACTAGGGCCAATTTAGTGTTGCTAATCAACCTTTCCCTAGGTACATGTCTTTGAAAGTGGGAGGAAGCCAGAGTACCCGGAGGGAACCCACACAGTCACGGGGAGAACATGCAAACTCCACACAGAAAGGTCCCGAGCCCGGGATTGAATACAGGACTACTCACGACCTTCGTATTCTGAGGCAGACGCCATAACTCCTCTACCACCGTTCTGCCCATAATTCCTCCTCCACCAAATTTCACACTCCCACCACATTGTGGCTGAGTTGCTGTTGTTCCCAAACTCTTCCATTTTCTTACAATAAAGCCGACAGTTGACTTTGGAATATTTAGAAGTGAGGAAATTTTACGACTGGATTTGTTGCACATGCGGCATCCTTTGACAGTTCAACGCTGGAAATCCCTGAGTTCCTGAGAGCCATCGGGTTCAAGTCAGGACTCTGTGCAGGCCAGTCAAGTTCATCCACACCGGACTCTGTCATCCATGTCTTTATGGACCTTGATTTGTGCATTGGTGCACAGTCATGTTAGAAGAGGAAGGGGCCTGCTCCAAATTGTTCCTACAAGGTTGGGAGCATGGAATTGTTGTAAATGTTTTGGTATCCTGGAGCATTCCAAGTTCCTTTCACTGGAACTAAGGGGCCAAGCCCAACTCCTGAAAAACAACATCACACCATAATTCCATCCATCCATCCATCTATTTTCTACCGCTTATTCCCTCTAGTGTCGCGAGGGGCCACAATCGGGCGGAAGGCGGTGTACACCCTGGACAAGTCACCACTCAGCACAGGGCCAACACAGATAGACGGACAACATTCACACTCACATTCACACACTAGGGCCAATTTAGTGTTGCTAATCAACCTATCCCCAGGTGCATGTCTTTGAAAGTTCCCGGAGGGAACCCACGAAGTCACGGGGAGAACATGCAAACTCCACACAGAAAGGTCCCGAGCCCGGGATTGAATACAGGACTACTCATGACCTTCGTATTCTGAGGCAGACGCCATAACTCCTCTACCACCGTTCTGCCCATAATTCCTCCTCCACCAAATTTCACACTCCCACCACATTGTGGCTGAGTTGCTGTTGTACCCAAACTCTTCCATTTTCTTACATTAAAGCCGACAGTTGACTTTGGAATATTTAGAAGTGAGGAAATTTTACGACTGGATTTGTTGCACATGCCGCATCCTTTGACAGATCAACGCTGGAAATCCCAGAGTTCCTGAGAGCCATCGGGTTCAAGTCAGGACTCTGTGCAGGCCAGTCAAGTTCATCCACACCGGACTCTGTCATCCATGTCTTTATGGACCTTGATTTGTGCATTGATGCACAGTCATGTTAGAAGAGGAAGGGGCCTGCTCCAAATTGTTCCTACAAGGTTGGGAGCATGGAATTGTTGTAAATGTTTTGGTATCCTGGAGCATTCCAAGTTCCTTTCACTGGAACTAAGGGGCCAAGCCCAACTCCTGAAAAACAACCACACACCATAATTTCATCCATCCATCCATCTATTTTCTACCGCTTATTCCCTCTGGTGTCGCGAGGGGCCACAATCGGGCGGAAGGCGGAGTACACCCTGGACAAGTCACCACCTCAGCACAGGGCCAACACAGATAGACAGACAACATTCACACTCACATTCACACACTAGGACCAATTTAGTGTTGCTAATCAACCTATCCCCAGGTGCATGTCTTTGAAAGTTACCGGAGGGAACCCACAAAGTCACGGGGAGAACATGCGAACTCCACACAGAAAGATCCCGAGCCCGGGATTGAACACAGGACTACTCAGGACCTTCGTATTGTAAGGCAGACAAACTAACTCCTCTACCACCGTTCTGCCCATAAGTCCTCCTCCACCAAATTTCACACTCCCACCACATTGTGGCTGAGTTGCTGTTGTTCCCAAACTCTTCCATTTTCTTACAATAAAGCCGACAGTTGACTTTGGAATATTTAGGAGCGAGGAAATTTCACGACTGGATTTGTTGCACATGCGGCATCCTTTGACAGTTCAACGCTGGAAATCCCTGAGTTCCTGAGAGACATCGGGTTCAAGTCAGGACTCTGTGCAGGCCAGTCAAGTTCATCCACACCAGACTCTGTCATCCATGTCTTTATGGACCTATATTTGTGCACTGGTGCACAGTCATGTTAGAAGAGGAAGGGGCCCGCTCCAAATTGTTCCCACAAGGTTGGGAGCATGGAATTGTTGAAAATGTTTTGGTATCCTGGAGCATTCCAAGTTCCTTTCACTGGAACTAAGGGGCCAAGCCCAACTCCTGAAAAACAACCACACACCATAATTCCATCCATCCATCTATTTTCTACCACTTATTCCCTCTGGTGTCGCGAAGGGCCACAATCGGGCGGAAGGCGGAGTACACCCTGGACAAGTCACCAACTCAGCACAGGGCCAACACAGATAGACGGACAACATTCACACTCACATTCACACACTAGGGCCAATTTAGTGTTGCTAATCAACCTATCCCCAGGTGCATGTCTTTGAAAGTTCCCGGAGGGAACCCACGAAGTCACGGGGAGAACATGCAAACTCCACACAGAAAGGTCCCGAGCCCGGGATTGAATACAGGACTACTCACGACCTTCGTATTCTGAGGCAGACGCCATAACTCCTCTACCACCGTTCTGCCCATAATTCCTCCTCCACCAAATTTCACACTCCCACCACTTTGTGGCTGAGTTGCTGTTGTACCCAAACTCTTCCATTTTCTTACAATAAAGCCGACAGTTGACTTTGGAATATTTAGGAGCGAGGAAATTCCACGACTGGATTTGTTGCACATGCGGCATCCTTTGACAGTTCAACGCTGGAAATCCCTGAGTTCCTGAGAGCCATCGGGTTCAAATCAGGACTCTGTGCAGGCCAGTCAAGTTCATCCACACCAGACTCCGTCATCCATGTCTTTATGGACTTTTATCCTGTGACAGTTCCACGCTGGAAATCACTGAGAGCGGCCCCGTCTTAGTCTCCATGCCTAAGCGCTTGATTTTATCCACATGTGGCTGGGCTAAGTGATTAGGACACCTGATTCTAATCATTCGGATGGGTGGCCAAATACTTTTGGCAATATAGTGTATTTCACGATGTCATGCATTGAGTTACATTTGTCTGCTTCAACTCTTAACTGGCGCATGTTATAAATCGAGGATTATTTGTATTTAATCTATTAGAAGACTGCCATTCACCTGCAAACATCGCATTTAATGCAACAGCAGATCTGTTAAAGGTCCCGTAGTGTGCATAATTGATTTTTGAGCAGAGAAATACATCTTATCCCTAGAGAGCAGCAACAATTATTTGAGTAAACCGATTAGAAAGAAGCTTCGTTTTATATTCTGCTGCTTTGATGAATCCTTTTATCATTGTAAAATGATAAAAAAAAAATAAATCAAATCCGGACTGCATGAAATTAAATTGTCATGTTTTGTGATCATGTTTTGTTTATTTGTGTGATGTTACGTCAAAACTCCATTAGTTCCGTTTATTTTCACGCCCTTTTTTTGTTTCCATGTCTGACAGTTTGATCTTCTAGGCTCCACCTTCCAATTTAAAGTCAATCTTCTGGGCCACGCCTTTAAATCTAAAGTCATTGTTTTGAGCCACGCCTCCAAATCTAAAGTCAATCTTCCAGCCCACGCCTCCAAATCTAGAGTCGATCTGGTAGGCCCCGCCTCCTCCTAATCCCTCCTCCCTCCTCAGCCTCCACCCTTGTGGGACCACCTGGTCCTGACTGGACCTCAGATGAAGAAGGCAGCTGTAAATATACTGGGCCGCAAGAAAAGGTTTCTTTAAAAAAAAAAAAAAGTTGCATGTTTAGTTGTATAATGACGTTACAAATGATATCCCTTGGGCACCGCAACTTTCTCTGTGCAAATAATACACGTCGGGGTGTCAACAATTAAACATTGCATCCCCCACTTTTCCTGGAATTGTCTTAGCTCATCACCAACCTTTCTCTTCATCTTTGAAAAAGACGTGTTTGGGGTTGTTGAATATTTTTGTATTTCGCCGACGCACGGAGAATAATGTTATTTCCGCTATGTGTGTCGTTCCGCTTTTCCTCCCTTCAGCAACACGGCGGTCGGCGCAAAATAGCCGGGAAAGTACCGGGATAGCGAGTGCAAAAAAGTGTAATCTGGTGTCCTATAAAAATATATGAAGTCTTCATCGTGTGAGGCAATGCAAGTTAAACAATACAAAAAAACAAATAATGGTTTGAATTGTTCCAGGTGATCGGGGACAGTTGTCGCTGGGTGACTGCAGTCAGGCACGTAAGGAAACCTTCGTTTCCATGGCAACGTCTCTGTCGCTTTCACTCACTTGCCGCTTTTCCACTAACGCAGGGGTAGGCAACCCAGAATGTTGAAAGAGCCATTTTGGACCCAAATAACACAACGCTGTCAAGCGCCATTCATATAAAAATTTAACGGGCCACACTAACATTAAACTTTCTAATTCAGGTGGGGGCCGCAAAATAACGTCTCGCGGGCCGCAATTGGCCCGTAGGCCGCGTGTCTCGGACCTCTGATCAAACTCAATAAAAATAAGGCAACATTTTCCGAACACTTTTTGTAAGTTGAGTCAACTAATTGGTATTTTGAGTAAGGAGAACTTAATAATATGCATTTCGATTTTTGCAAAAAGATGAAGTTTCTTTTACAGAAAAAGCAGAGAAATTGAGTAAAATCAATGTAAAAAACATCAGCATATTAAACACACAAGACTTGATTGAAATAACTAACATTTAAATGAAAAAAAAAAGTTGTACTCCATTTTATTAATTTTGACCAATTTACCCTTTCTGTACATTATAATGTACGGCATAATTCTGGTTGTGCTTACTGACCTCGAAGCTATTTTATTTGGTACACGGTGTAATGATAAGTGTGACCAGTAGATGGTGGACACACATACGAGATACGTGTAGACTCCAATATGACGCTACTAAACCACACCAAAACTTTAAATGTTCCATTGATAATAAAGAACATTACACACGACACTCAAAAATCTGTCAACATGTTTTAGTACGACTTTGAAGCTACACCGCTTGATGATCGTCGGCCCTTTACGGCTACCGTAGTCAGAGATACAAGTATTATTATGGTGTGTGTATACAGACCGCAAAATGGCACCTATTAGCAGACATATTATCCGAAGTTTTGTTTCACAATATTATGCAAAACCAGCTTTTTTTACCTTTGCTAAAGTGTATTTGCGATCTGCATAAGTCCTGAAATTTTGCGCACTTCCGCTACTGTAGTCCATGCCGACACCAAAGTCGATAAGCTTCTTCTTTTTCACTATCTTCTTGTTATGAGACATTCATCCTCAACTGTTGCCATTTCTAATATAAATAAGTGTAAAATTCTTACTTATATCTGTCAGTAAACTCGCCATGAAAGCGCTAAAACATACCGGTGTAGTGAGTTTACAATATTCACCCGAGGAACTTTAGTTATTAGAGAGTTCTGGTCAGAGAGTTTTTTCACGGGGACACATTTCCGGCGTTGTTGTTGCACTAATGAGGAGATGCTGCTCCGTTATTGATTGAACAAAGATGGCGGAGAAAAGACGAAGGAGAGCCACATAAGTAAGACCGTCCACCTAACGACACATCTGGAAGCGTCTGTCAGAAAGCGGCTTTAAGATGATCTGTAAAACATCATCCATGCAACATTTTGACCAAAGAACCACCATTACATGTTATGTAGACCACAAGGAAGAGATTTACATTTAGAAAAACTAATAATAATAATATGACCCCTTTAATGCGCCTTAAAATCCGGTGCGCCCTATGGTTCGGAAGATACGGGTAGTGTGTTTTACCCCGAGTACTCGATTAATCCCACAAACTAATCCATATATTACCAAACAAATCGATAACTTGTGTACCCCGCCTTATGCCCGAATGCAGCCGAGCTAGGCTCCAGCGACCCCGAACGGGACAAGCAGTAGAAAATGGATGGATTGATGGATAATCGATTACTGCAGCCTGTAAGATTGTTTTGTTTTTTGCCATGTTTGGTCAGGTTATGTTTAGTTTTTTTGACATTTAGTTCTGTCTTTGCACTTCTTGGTTTGTTTTCGTCTCCATGCCAACCCATTAGTTTCACCTGGTCTCCTAGTCACGTCACTTTCTTCAGCCTCACACCTCTTTTCACTAATCATCACAGCTACTATTTAAGTCATTCTTTTTCTGTCTTCGTCCTGGCATGTTCACTTACCCATGCCGTTCCTACCTTCATGCCCTCGTTCACAGTTCCATGCCATGTAAGTTTTTGTTTATAGTTCACAGTTAATTGCCTTTGTGCTAAGTCTTTTGTTTATGTCCATAGTTTATGCCATAGAGCAGGGGTCGGCAACCTAAAATGTTGAAAGAGCCATAATGGACCAAAGATACCAAAACAAATCTGTCTGGAGCCGCAACAAAATAAAAGCCATATTACATACAGATAGTGTCATGAGATATAAACTGACTTAAGAGGACTTAAAGGAAACCAAATGAGCTCAAATATAGCTACAAATGAGGCATAATTATGCAAGATGTACATGTAGCTAGCCTAAATAGCATGTTAGCATCGATTAGCTTGCAGTCATGCAGTGACCAAATATGTCTGATTAGCACTCCACACAAGTCAATAACGTCAACAAAACTAACCTTTGTGCATTTACACACAACGTTAAAAGTTTGGTGGACAAAATGAGTCGGAAAAAGAAGTGGCATAAAACACGTCCTCAAAAGTCAGAGAAGGTTATACATGTGTAACCTATTTTTATGGTTTGCCTCTTTGTTATGTTTAGTTCCTGTTATACAGTATATGCCTTGAGCTCTTATTTTGAAGGGAGATAGAAGGGAAATGATGTCATCTTGGAGTGGAGCGGAGGTTTTTGAAAGGAACGAAAATAAAGTGGTCCTCGTGTGAAACTGGAGCCTCCGTGTTTGTTATTTTGTAGTGTGATACAGTCTAGGCGACTTATATAAACCCTCGGTTACATTGGCGGCAGCGGTGGGATGTAAGTCCCATGAAAGAAATAGATAGATAGATAGATAGATAGATAGTACTTTATTTATTCCGTCAGGAGAGTTCCTTCAGGAAAATTACAATTTTCAGCACAATCCCATTCAAGATCAGACAAACATTACAGGGAGACAGAACAGGATCGCTGACGGGTCTGCCGGCTTCCAGCGCCCCTTACAAAAAAAAGACGAGATACAGGTAAACAAGGGGGGGAATAGAAGATTAAAATAAAATAAAAAAATCGGTCTTAGCCTGGGCCCTGGAGAGGGGGTGCAGACTGAGGCCAAGGGAAAAAAACAACAACTCATAGCCATAGTACACATCCCTCTTCCATGTGTGTAAGAGGGAAACATCAAACATCAAAGAACACATAGGACATTAAAGACATTAAAGCAGCAGATACAACCAGACACTTCTACATACAGCTATGAATAAAAAGTAAAAGAAACATATCCACTGTGGTGGCCTCTGCGGTGTTCCACCCCATCGTCCGCTGGGGTGGAGGGAGGATGGCCAGAGACAGGAGCAGACCCAACAAGGCAACCAAGACAACCGACTCCACTCTCGACCAGTGTCCAGTCCGCGTGGATGAGCGAGGATACGTCCAAGGTGACTGAGGTGTCCGACACCTGCTCACCCAGCCAAGACACCGCGAAGCCTCTCCGTCCCAGCGCTCAGTGCCAGCTCCGCAGCCCTGTCCCCTCATCCGCATCTCCTCCAGTCCCTCCAAACCGACTCCGGTGTGGCAGAGACCCAGCAGCTGGTCTCCATGGCCAAAAGGCTCCCGGGAGGCAGATCCAGAAGTCCACAAAAAAAGCACCACAGAGGTCACGAAAGTGACACCCCTTAGACATCTAATTAACGTAAAGTCCGGAGAGTCAGCTAGCTTCATCTCAGTTAGCCGCAGCTAGCAACGGTGAAGCTTCGTCTGGTCAGAAAATACACAGACTTCTTTCATCTGGCTGCGATCTTCTGATGTGTGTGGAACATGTGGAATAAAAGCGAGGACCCACTGGACTATAGCTACAGAGAGCAACGTGGAGAAAGATCTTTCGCCAGCAATGTAAAGATTGAACTCCCACAGCCATTTTCTGGTGAGGAAAAACAAGGTTTCCCCTGCTGGGCCAGACAATATGAAGTAGCAGTGTATGCGCTGGTTGGAGGTACGGGCAGTAACTTTGACTATGAACTGGTGAGGATTTTACCCACGCGGCTTACAAAGGCTGCTTTTTTTCTATGGGACAGCTTGCCAACTGCCGTTCAGGCGGATTACGATCAGGTGAAAGAAAAATTGCAAGAGGCTTTCGGACAAAAACGTTTTCTAAACTGTTTCAGAGCAAACATCTCTGCCCGCCTCCGTGCTCCCGGAGAGAGTCTGGAAGTATATGCAGCAGACATAAGCAAACTCGTTCAAGAGGCATTCCCAGGCTACGGGGATATAGCTCAGAAAGAGGAGAAATTTCGCAGATTTCTGGCTGGACTCGACCCGGCTCTGAGAGCTAAATGTCATGAGCAGGGAGCGACTGAGTCGGAGGAGGCCCTGACCATCGCTGGCCGGTGTGAGATGGCAAGGGAGGCGTTAAGGATGGACTATGTCAGCACACAGGTGCACCAGCCTCCCACAGGAAGCGGTACAGCGGCCATGGTGCACTCCATATCCGATGATGGTGGTGGTTTGTATAGGACTATAGACAGACTTACTGCAGATGTGCGGGAAATGAGGATGGAAATGAAACGAATGGCAGAGGAAAACACCCGACTGCGATTCAGCTACTGGAAAGATGAACAGCGAGCACCTCATCCAGTACGTGGAAGTCAGTGTCAGTGTACTTGTGGGGAGCAAGGCTGTCCGTCCCGCACATGGGGTCAACAGAGAGGGCGCTCTCCTGACCGTGGATATGAGCAAAGAGGGCGTTCACCTGACCGCGGCTGGCGCGAGCGGCGCGCAGAAGGAGGGCCGAGAGAGAAACAGGACTATTGGGACCCCTACAACAACCGAGCTAATTCCCCAAGTTGGCGGGGTCCAAAACCTGCTAGGAGCCCCTCTAATGAGGAAACACAGAGACGGCGAGATGTGCATTTTCTCTCCCCCAGGAGGGAAGATGCCTCAAACCAGTCGGGAAAAGAGATGTAGCTGATGTTGCAGCCCAAACATCAGCTACAGAACCTATGGGCTCTATGGAGGGAGAGATGTTCATCCCCTCCATGAGTAAGGCAATGACACCGGACAAGACAGAACAGCGAACCTCATATGTGAGGGGAAGCATTGAAGGGACTGAAATTAACATATTGATCGATTCAGGAGCAACAGAGTCGTTTATCAGTGACAACTTTCGCATGTCTGTTCCAGCCCTGCACAAGCGACCCTTAACGGCGGATTTTATTGCTGCACGGACGGTGAATGGACAGTTGCTCGACAGACTGGGCACTATAACAGTTACCCTGCGTCTGGAGAAGACTTACCGGCAGCAGGTTTTCCACGTTATTAGGGGGTCCACACAAACAGCCCTACTGGGCTTGGACTTTCTTGTCTCAAATCACGCCCTCCTGGATTATGCCCGTGGCCAACTACACCTATGGGACACTATACTTCCACTCCTGAGTGGCAAAGACCTGATTCCGGAGTGTTGCAATGTTTCCATCGCCACTGCCCCCCCTCAGCGAGATGCTGGTGCCTGTGAGTGTGTTCCCACCCGGCCCCGTTGATCAGCTTCCTGACTTTGTGGGTTATTTATCACCCAACCTTAAAGGCAAAAGTGAGTGTGTCATAGCTCACACGTTGACATCTGTACAGGACGGAGTTACCACTGCCCGTGTGTTGAACCCTACAAATCAGGACATTATACTGAGAAAAGGCGTGCACCTGGGGGAGTTTTTCTCCATGGATGAGGCAGAAATTGTGACACTTCCTCAGGGTCCAACCGAGACCGTCTCGGCCATTTCATCCAGTGAGGTGCCTGTTGTGTCACTGGAAGAGTCTTCTGCCAGTCAGCAACAGAAAGCACAACTGGCTGCACTGCTAGCCGAGCATCAGGGGATATTCAACCCGTCAAACGAGGGGACTGGCCGATGCACACTTATCCAACATCACATCAAGACCGGTGATCAACCTCCTTTGCGGCAGCGCGCCTACCGGACTTCACCCGAAAAGAGAGAGGAAATAGACAGGCAGGTGACTGCCCTGTTGGCGGACGGAGTGATTGAGGAAAGCTGCAGCCCATGGGCCTCGCCCGTGGTCCTTGTAAAGAAGAAGAATGGTGAGTGGAGATTCTGCATTGATTATCGTCGTCTGAACAGTATAACCGTGAAAGATTCTCATCCGCTCCCCAGGGTGGATGAGACCCTGGATGCGCTGGCGGGCTCCCTGTGGTTTACCACATTGGACTTCACTAACGGATATTGGCAGGTCGAGGTCGCTAAGGGAGACAGGGAGAAAACTGCCTTCACCACGGGCCGAGACCTCTACCAGTGGCGGTCTATGCCGATGGGCCTTACTAAATCACCTGCAACATTTCAGCGCTTGATGGAGCTGGTACTCAGAGGGCTCCCATGGCAAGTGTGTATGGTGTACCTTGACGACGTTTTAATATACAGCCCCACCTTTGAGGCCCATCTCACCAGTTTGCGTGAAATTTTCTCCAGGATCCATGCAGCTGGCCTCAGGCTGAATCATAAGAAATGTCATCTGGCTCGAGATCATGTAGTGTTCCTGGGACATGTTTCTCGCCACGGCTTACAGCCCGACCCTCGAAACACGGACAAAGTCAGAACCTGGCCGACCCCACAGAACCCAACTGAAGTGAGAACCTTTGTGGGGCTTTGCTCTTACTACAGACGCTTTGTTAAAAACTTTGCCCAGTGTGCAGCCCCTCTACACCGCCTCACCTGCAAAGACACACCTTTTAAATGGACAAGTGAGTGTGACAAAGCCTTTGAGTACCTGAAGGGGGTGCTTACATCTGCTCCAATTGTCATCATGCCTGACTTTAACACTCCTTTTAAGGTGTACACAGATGCCTCCTTGGAAGCAGTGGGGGCGGTGTTGGCTCAGGACAAGGACGGACTGGAGCGAGTGGTGTCATACGCTAGCCAAGCACTCAGTTCCCCAGAAAAGCGCTGGTCTACATTCGACAGAGAGCTGTGGGCCGTAGTGTGGGCTACACGACAATTCAGACACTACATAGGATCAGCTACCTTTACCATCATAACTGATCACAAGCCGCTGTTGGGCCTGCGCGGCATGTCTGTTGACAAGGATCCCACGGGACGCAGAGCAAGATGGATACTGGAACTGGACCCTTACAACTGGAGTATGCAGCACAAAGACGGCAAACGGCATACTAATGCTAATGCACTCTCACGGCGTCCTCAAAACCCTGAGCCTAGTGTGGTAAACACAGGTGAGAAAACCACACACGTGAATGTCATAGGCTCAGATATAGAGCCCAGCGTTCCCCAACCAGTCACTCAACTGCTACAAACACCACACGAAAACCCCCGACCTTTGACCTACGTACAGGGGCGCAGCATGTGGAGAACAACAGTGGGGCGCAGGACTTGTCATTCAAACATGCACTTTCACATGATGGAACGGAACCGAGGGGGCTACAACGGGCCGACCCAGATATTAATCAGGTGTTGGACTGGATGGAAAGATGTGGCTCTCGGCCATCTAAGGGGCAGATGAAAGGTAGTTCCCAGTGGCTTCGAAAATGATGGACTGAATATCCCCGCCTCTCTGTTGTTAATGGACTACTCTGCAGGATGGTGAACTGCTCTGTGTCAGGTTGTCATGCCCTCCTTGCTTATCTCTGATGTGCTGCAGCATCTACATGGGGGCTCTGTATCGGCACATTTCTCAGTGGAACGAGTGTGGGAACGTGCAAGGGAAACTTGCTAATGGCCGTTCATGTTTAAAGATATTCAGCGGTGGTGTGAACAGTGCATCCCATGTCAAACACGCAAGGCACCGGTGCCTAAGCATCGGGCACCGATGGGGAGCGTTCATGCAACTCGGCCACTTCAGAGAGTAGCAACGGACATTCTTGAACTGCCAGTGACTTCTAAGGGAAATAGATATGTGTTAGTAGTGGAAGACTACTTTACCAAGTTTGTGAATCTCTATGCTCTCTCTGACCAGACAGCACGATCAGTAGCACAGTGTTTGTTTGATGACTATGTGATGGTGCATGGTGTCCCTGAAATGATTCATAGTGATCAGGGGCGGCAGTTTCAAGCCGAGAGTGTTCAAAGACTGTGTCAGCTCCTGGGAATTAAGAAGACACGCACTGCACATCCATCCATCCATCCATCCATCATCTTCCGCTTATCCGAGGTCGGGTCGCGGGGGCAGCAGCCTAAGCAGGGAAGCCCAGACTTCCCTATCTCCAGCCACTTCGTCCAGCTCTTCCCGGGGGATCCCGAGGCGTTCCCAGGCCAGCCGGGAGACATAGTCTTCCCAACGTGTCCTGGGTCTTCCCCGTGGCCTCCTACCGGTTGGACGTGCCCTAAACACCTCCAAGGGAGGCGTTCGGGTGGCATCCTGACCAGATGCCCGAACCACCTCATCTGGCTCCTCTCGATGTGGAGGAGCAGTGGCTTTACTTTGAGTTCCTCCCGGATGGCAGAGCTTCTCACCCTATCTCTAAGGGAGAGCCCCGCCACCCGGCGGAGGAAACTCATTTCGGCCGCTTGTACCCGTGATCTTATCCTTTCGGTCATGACCCAAAGCTCATGACCATAGGTGAGGATGGGAACGTAGATCGACCGGTAAATTGAGAGCTTTGCCTTCCGGCTCAGCTCCTTCTTCACCACAACGGATCGATACAACGTCCGCATTACTGAAGACGCCGCACCGATCCGCCTGTCGATCTCACGATCTACTCTTCCCCCACTCGTGAACAAGACTCCTAGGTACTTGAACTCCTCCACTGCACCTTATAATCCCAAATCAGATGGAATGGTTGAACGCTTTAACCGCACTCTGGTCGACCAACTGGCCAAATCGCTGCTCGCCTGCGGTGGTGAGTGGGATGATTATCTGAAACAGGTGGCTTTCGCCTATAACACATCTGTGCATGCCTGCACCAACTACAGTCCGTACTATCTACTTCACGGACGGGAGGCTCGTGTTCCAGTGGATGTGTTGGTGCCGTCTCATTTGGTGCGTTCGGACTTGCCTCTTTCTCATGCTGACTTTGTGGCCTCTTTAGCAGAAAGGCTGGGGACTGCTTTCGCTGGTGCCCGGCACGGTGGCGCCAACGCTCACGAGAAGCAAAAACTGTACCATGATGGAACCGTGCGTCACCGGCCGTATGCAGTAGGAGATCTGGTATGCCTAAGTAATCCGACAGAGGACAGGATGAAACTTGCTCCCCACTGGAAGGGGCCCTATAGCAGGGGCGCTCACACTTTTTCTGCAGGTGAGCTACTTTTCAATTGACCAAGTCGAGGAGATCTACCTCATTCCTATTTATAATTTATATTTATTTATTTATGAAAGAGACATTTTTTTAGAGGCTTCACGGTGGCAGAGGGGTTAGTGCGTCTGCCTCACAATACGAAGTTCCTGCAGTCCTGGGTTCAAATCCAGGCTCGGGATCTTTCTGTGTGGAGTTTGCATGTTCTCCCCGTGAATGTGTGGGTTCCCTCCGGGTACTCCGGCTTCCTCCCACTTCCAAAGACATGCACCTGGGGATAGGTTGATTGGCAACACTAAATTGGCCCTAGTGTGTGAATGTGAGTGTGAATGTTGTCTGTCTATCTGTGTTGGCCCTGCGATGAGGTGGCAACTTGTCCAGGGTGTACCCTGCCTTCCGCCCGATTGTAGCTGAGATAGGCGCCAGCGCCCCCAGCGACCCCGAAAGGGAATAAGCGGTAGAAAATGGATGGATGGATGGATGGATTTATTTATTTATGAAAAATACATTTTTGTTAACAAGTTAATGGTGTTTAATGATAATACAAGCATGTTTAACACACATAGATTCCTTTCTTTCATGAAGACAAGAATATAAGTTGGTGTATTTGATTCTGATGACTTGCATTGATTGGAATTAGACAGTGGTGCTGATAACGTCCGCATTTTCAAATGGAGGAAAAAAAAAGTCCTCCTTTATGTGCAATACCACATGAAAGTGGTTGGATTTGGCATCTCATTTGTCCAACTTGCATACTCGTTTTTAAACACTTTGTTATGAGAGTAGCATATGTGTGTGGCCCTTTAATGTCTGGCAGCAGGTGAGTGACGTCAGTGAGTGTGCGGGTGGGCAAGCAAGCGAGAAAGCGGTCGCTGAGGGCGGGGGAGAAATACATTGGCATCAAACTCCGTAGCTTGCTAGCTTGTGCACGCTAGCTTTCTGAGACTCTTATTTTGTTAGCACAGGCAGGATGAAACAGGTCTTTTATGGTGAAGACAGGAACCGTGGAGTCGGTCTTTAGAGTTTTGACAGTAGGTACGGAGTCTCTAGAAATAAAATGTGTTTCTCTGCGTCCGCCCTGTTAGTGATTTTTTTCTTATATATGAGCTCGCAGCAGCCAGCGTCATCTCACAAGATCCTCGGGTGCCGAGAATGTCAAACAACTGACGAAAGTGAAGTCTTGGTATGATTGCTGATTGCTCACTTTTATGTCTATTTTTTAATGCCTGGCTTAAGATCGACTGACACACCCTCCGAGATCGACCAGTCGATCGCGATCGACGTAATGCCCACCCCTGCCCTATAGGGTCCTGTCTGTGTTGGACTCTCAGGGAGAACCCGGACTTACCTATCATATTGGCAACCTTTGGAGTTTGATGGACGGGGGTTAGGTCGTCCATTATGATAGACTAAAACCATACACACTACCGATGGTTGCTGGTTTTTCAAGTGGCCCGCCTGCTTCTCCTAGTCAGGCTCCCTCGTTGCTGGACAAGGGGTCACTAGAGAGGGGTGTTGCGGCTGATGAGCTGTTGATCTCTGGTGACACAAGGACTGGTCAGATTACAGGCACCAGAAACCCACTAAAAATTGTTTCTCGTTCTGGGAGGAATGTTAGACAGCCAGGTCGTTTCAAGGACTTTGTCACTTTTGGTTAGCGGTTTAGAAAGGGAAGGAACATTAAACAGCACGAACAGGGGAATATTAAAGTTGGACTTTCAGTTGGAGTTTGTCAAGGTCACTTAACATGTTTCTTACTGTAATGGCACATGTTTCATCTGTGTATAGTATGTCTGGAGGCTATCAATCAATCAATCAATCAATTTTTACTTATATAGCCCTAAATCACTAGTGTCTCAAAGGGCTGCACAAACCACTACGGCATCCTCGGTAGGCCCACATAAGGGCAAGGAAAACTCACACCCAGTGGGACATCGGTGACAATAATGACCCAGTGGGATGTCGGTGACAATGATGACTATGAGAACCTTGGAGAGGAGGAAAGCAATGGATGTCGAGCGGGTCTAACATGATACTGTGAAAGTTCAATCCATAATGGATCCAACACAGTCGCGAGAGTCCAGTCCAAAGCGGATCCAACACAGCAGCGAGAGTCCCGTTCACAGCGGAGCCAGCAGGAAACCATCCCAAGCGGAGGCGGATCAGCAGCGCAGAGATGTCCCCAGCCGATACACAGGCAAGCAGTACATGGCCACCGGATCGGACCGGACCCCCTCCACAAGGGAGAGTGGGACATAGAAGAAAAAGAAAAGAAACGGCAGATCAACTGGTCTAAAAAGGGAGTCTATTTAAAGGTGTGTATGGTGTATCAGGATTTTGTATGTCTGGAGGCTATGGTGTATCAGGATTTTCTGGTGTACGTGGAAATAGTGGGGCATGCGTGATTGGGACTGTGCAATGGTGTGAGGGAAACATGCATATATAATTTTTTTGTTGTGGTTGTGTGTGCTCTGTATATTTGGGGGGACAGGTTAATATGTTTTTTTTAATGGTTGTGCCTCTTTGTGTTGTTTTTTGGCACATATCCTGTTATTGTGTTGAAATGAGGACGTTTCTTTTTGTAGGAGGGGAGGTATGTAACCTATTTTTATGGTTTGCCTCTTTGTTATGTTTGGTTCCTGTTATACAGTATATGCGTTGAGCTCTTATTTTGAAGGGAGATAGAAGGGAAATGATGTCATCTTGGAGCGGAGCGGAGGTTTTTGAAAGGAACGAAAATAAAGTGGTCCTCGTGTGAAACTGGAGCCTCCGTGTTTGTTATTTTGTAGTGTGATACAGTTTAGGCGACTTATATAAACCCTCGGTTACACATGTAAACCAACTACGGTGAGTTCAAGGACCGCCAAAATTAGTAGGACAAAACAGCGCCCGCCAAATACTCGAATCAGTGAGGCATTGTTAATTTCCCAGGAGTTTCTTCTTGAAAACGTTGCGTAATGATGACGTGTACGCGTGACATCACGGGCTGTTATGAAATATGAGCGCTGCACACACACACAGCTAAAAGTTGTCTGCTTTAACGGCATACTTACACAGTATTTTGGAAATCTGTGTTGCTGAATCTTTTGCAATTTGTTCAATTAATATTGGAGAAGTCACAGTAGAAAGATGGAGTTGGGAAGCTTTAGCCTTTAGCCACACAAACACACGGTGATTCCTCATTTAAAATTCCTGGAAGTGAAACTTTCCTATGTATCAGAGCGCGGTCAAGCCAACATGGATCCCTACCAAATGTCAACCAGCAGGTTTCAGTGAGAAAATTGTGGTTAAAAAGTCAGTTCTTACCGGAGAAAAGCTGAGCTTGTGCCGTCCATAGCTGCCGTCGACTCCCCTGAGACACTGCGCGTCAACACACCCGTGGACACACCCTTCCGACTATCAGGTACTATTTAACTCAATAAAACACTAGCAACACAACAGAAAGATAAGGGATTCCCCAGAATTATCCTAGTAAATTTCTCTAAAAACATCGGAATCCGTCCCACTGCAATCGCGTTTTTTTTTTTCTAATCCGTCGCTATCAATATCCTCAAACACGAATCTTTCATCCTCGCTCAAACTAATGGGGGAATTGTCGTCTTCTCGGTCCGAATAGCACTAATGTGAATATGTGAGGAGTCCCCACACGTGTGATGTCATCGTCTGCGACTTCCGGTAGAGGCAGGGCTTTTCTTTTTTAGCACCGAAAGTTGCAAACTTTATCGTGGATGTTCTCTACTAAATCCTTTCAGCAAAAATATGGCAATATCGCGGAATGATCAAGTATGACACATAGAACGGACCTGCTATCCCCGTTTGAATAAGAAAATCTCATTTCAGTAGGCCTTTAAAACAAACAGTGTGCTTTATAACAATTAGGAAGGTTTGTGTCATGTTTGTCCTTCTACAGAAACTAAATTAAAATAAAAAATATATTTTTTATATTTTATTTCCCCTCATCTCTTTCCATTTTTTCATACATTTTTGAAAAATATCTAGAGAGCCAAAAGGGCGGCGCTAAAGAGTCGCATGAGCCACGGGTTGCCGACCCCCGCCATAGAGCAAGTCTTTGTTTCCATAGCCAAGATTTGTACCTCCATTGTGAGCGCTTTTTGTTGGTCTTTTGTTAGTTATAGTGTTAAAATAAAAAGATGTACTCACATTCACGTCTCGCTCGTGCCAAATTCCCTCTGCGTCGGAGAAACAACACCAGTTCAAGTCCAAGTTTGACAGAGCTCTATAAATCGCTAACTTGTTGCTCCACTTTGGAGGGATGAGGCGCTTAAACGGTAGCTTTTGAAGCTCCAGGTTGTCGAAAACGTCATTAAGGAGCAGCAAGGCTACAATGAGGACGCCTTTAAAACAAACAAAAAAAAAAAAACAGGCTTCGCTACACATCTAAAAAATAAAGCCTTTTCTTCTTCAGCGAATAAACTAACCTTGCATATACTGTGAGCATTTTAAAATGTGTTTTTATTAAAGTTAAACACTAAATGTTTGTGTGGGACCTATGAGACATATTTGTAAATATTAAAGAATACTATGGTATCGGACTTTTAATGTCATTTTTAATTTATGTACATACTGTAAGTACATTAAGGTAATGTAATCTTGTCATATTTTACTGTCATCTTATTAAAGCTTGCATTATAAAGTCTTCCAGTATCGGACACTTTGTAAATCTCTCTTTTTAGTCCACACAAACATTTGCATGGAAAATAATCATTCTTTGGAATTATTTCACGTTTTGTGTTATTTTATGGTTTTCTTTAGAATGAGATTCCCATTGGAAGAAGGTAAGTCCAAGCGAGTGTTTGCAGAATTGTGGTTTAATTGTTAACTCTCCACTAGAGGGTGTCTAATCACCATTTTCTAAAATGTGTTCTTTGTTTTTATTGAGCTGTCCCTGCCACAGTTTACTTGACAAGAAAAAGTTGATATTATTGACAAGTGCTTTGGATTGGAAGCAACCAAAAATCATTTAAAAAAAACAGCAACATAACACCATAATGGATTTTTGGAAAAATAAGGTGTATTTTTTGTGTAATTTTTCGTCTTACTTACTCATTTTTTACCCCGATTTATCAAATTTAATAATATATATTATGCATTGAAATACATCGTTACATATATTTTTTTGTGTAATTTAAATTACTTCGAATGAAAATCATCATATATTTACTCACTTGATATAACCCCAGAAGAGAAATTAAATTAAATCAATGAATAATTAATTCATATTCAATTAAAAATTTTTTTTATCATCGTTAATTATTAATTACTGGTTTTAAATCCAGTCTTGCAGAACAAGCATATAGGATTTGATGATCAAAAACAAATATTTACCTAAGAATGAATTACTGTTGAAAATATAAGATAATTAATTATTGGTTTTAACACATAAACATACTATTTTATCAACCTTAAATTATACTATATATATATATATATATATATATATATATATATATATATATATATATATATATATATATATATATATATATATATAGATGTATTGTTTTTACTGCATTAACAATTAAGTTGTAGTTTCGAATACAATTTTGATATCTAACTATATTATTTGCTTTATGTACTTTTTATAATTGCAGAATGAAAATGGAATGAAATTATTTTAGAAACAGTATATTTATTATAAATTATTAATAATTACTTGCCACTGTATTATTATTGGATTTAGAATTAATTATCATTAAAATAATTCATTATTGGTCTTAAGGCATCAGGCTATTTTTCTAACAAGTTTGAGCATATATATATATATATATATATATATATATATATATATATATATATATATATATATATATATATATATATATATATATATATATATATATACACATTGGAAGGTATAGCTGGATATTTTTTTAAATATAAACCAATTATTTTATAATTTTAAATAAAATTAATATTGATTTCAATTAAGTTTATCATTTACTTACTTGTCAAAATCCCTGAAGGAACATTTAATTTAATTCTTATAGAACGAGTAAAAGGGATTCTTTTGCATGGTTATGATGAGAGTTTACACAATGGATGTCCAAATTTTGAGGCGGGGGCCACTTGTGTCCCCCAGCTGTAATAAAACATTATGATGGATCCCCCTGAATAGAAACATAACATAAAAGGTTTCAAGGAAAATTTAAATTATTACGGTCGTACCTCAATTTACGAGCTTGATTGTTTATGAGACCGAGCTCTTGACTCAAAACACTTGTATCCAGTTGATTCCTGATGCTTCACCCTTCCAGTTGTATTCATCTCCTCTGCTCTGGGTCCACTCCCTCTCCTTGTTCTTGTGGCTCTGTCCCGGTGCTGCCGTGTAGTGTTTATTTGTGTACGATTTCCGTTTCTCTGCACCTTTTGTGTGTGTCTTAAGTTGTTTTTCTTCACTCCTTTTGAATGCGCCTTCAGTTATAATTTTTTTTATTTCGTCTATCCGTCGGTGTCCTACTACTACTACTCTTTGGCAGCTACTTTCACTAAATCCGACTTACCCAATGCTTATCACCTGGCGAGAATTAAGGAGGGGTATAAGTGGAAGACCACATTTAACACCCCAATAGGGCCGTTTTTGTGATTTTCCGTTGCCCGAATCATGTTTTTTTTTTCAGGTTAAAGACTCCCTTAATTCTGTTTTCAGCACCCCTGGATTTAGTTTTTGGTTGCCATGGGTGCTGATTGTTTTCACCTGCCTCTGATTAGTGTTTGGGAAGCTCACCTGCTCCTGGGCACTAATCAGAGAGCTACATAGTTCTGTTTTCAGCACCCCAGGATTTGTGCTCCCTGTTCCCATTGGTGCTGATTATTTTCACCTGCCTCTGATAAGTGTTCAAAATGCTCACCTGCTCCAGGGCACTAATCACAGAGCTATTTATTCTTGCCTTTCGCCACACTAGGTCTGGCTGTTTTGTTTGCTTCACGCAACAAATTACATTAAAATAAATTTTGATTTCTGGATCTATGCTAAGTTCTCCCATTAGTTTTTCCTTTAGCTTCCCGTTGTCATAGCAGGGTTTTTGCAGCTTACTGCGAGGCTTGTTCTCCTGGGATGCAATCAGACTATTCCGGACAATGCTTGCAGATAGGAACATATTTAATTATTCAACTAACACTCAACAAAGAACAAAGCAGATAACAACCCGAAGACAAGCGTGCCCATCGCACGCGGAAGCCAAGGCAAAAAACATAGGACATGAAACATGAAACTATGGACATGAAAACCTCACTAAACTGTGGTATGAAACAAATAGCATTAACTACGGAATCGGTCATGAAAACGAACAGTGTGAACAATGGTATCTCATGAAACAAGCAATGACGCTTCCCGTTGTCGTAGCAGGGTTTTTGCAGCTTACTGCGAGGCTTGTTCTCCTGGGATGCAATCAGACTATTCCGGACAATGCTTGCAGATAGGAACATATTTAATTATTCGACTAACACTCAACAAATTACAAAGCAGAAAACAACCCGAAGACAAGCGTGCCTATCGCAAGTGGAAGCCAACGCAAAAAACATTGGACATGAAACATGAAACTATGGACATGAAATCCTCACTAAACTGTGGCATGAAACAAATAGCATTAACTATGGAATCGGTCATGAAAACGAACAGTATGAACTATGGTATCTCATGAAACAAGCAATGACGCTTCCCGTCTTCATAGCAGGGTTTTTGCAGATTACTGCGAGGCTTGTTCTCCTGGGATGCAATCAGACTATTCCGGACAAGGCTTGCAGATAGGAACATACTTAATTATTCAACTAACACTCAACAAAGAACAAAGCAGAAAACAACCCGAAGACGAGCGTGCCTATCGCACGCGGAAGCCAAGGCAAAAAACGTAGGACATGAAACATGAAACTATGGACATGAAAGCCTCACTAAACTGTGGCATGAAACAAATAGCATTAACTACGGAATCGGTCATGAAAACGAACAGTATGAACTATGGTATCTCCTGAAACAAGCAATGACGCTTCCCGTTGTCATAGCAGGGTTTTTGCAGATTACTGCGAGGCTTGTTCTCCTGGGATGCAATCAGACTATTCCGGACAAGCCTTGCAGATAGGAACATACTTAATTATTCAACTAACACTCAACAAAGAACAAAGCAGAAACCAACCCGAAGACAAGCGTGCCTATCGCACACGGAAGCCAAGGCAAAAAACGTAGGACATGAAACATGAAACTATGGACATGAAAGCCTCACTAAACTGTGGCATGAAACAAATAGCATTAACTACGGAATCGGTCATGAAAACGAACAGTATGAACTATGGTATCTCATGAAACAAGCAATGACGCTTCGCGTTGTCGTAGCAGGGTTTTTGCAGATTACTGCGAGGCTTGTTCTCCTGGGATGCAATCAGACTATTCCGGACAAGGCTTGCAGATAGGAACATATTTGATTATTCAACTAACACTCAACAAAGTACAAAGCAGAAACCAACCCGAAGACAAGCGTGCCTATCGCACGCGGAAGCCAAGGCAAAATATGTAGGACATGAAACTATGGAGATGAAAACCTCACTAAACTGTGGCATGAAACAAATAGCATTAACTATGGAATCGGTCATGAAAACGAACAGTATGAACTATGGTATCTCATGAAACAAGCAATGACGCTTCCCATTGTCATAGCAGGGTTTTTGCAGATTACTGCAAGGCTTGTTCTCCTGGGATACAATCAGACTATTCCGGACAAGGCTTGCAGATAGGAACATACTTAATTATTCAACTAACACTCAACAAAGAACAACGCAGAAACCAACCCGAAGACAAGCGTGCCTATCGCACGCGGAAGCCAAGGCAAAAAACGCAGGACATGAAACATGAAACTATGGACATGAAAACCTCACTAAACTGTGGCATGAAACAAATAGCATTAACTATGGAATCGGTCATGAAAACGAACAGTATGAACTATGGTATCTCATGAAACAAGCAATGACGCTTCCCGTTGTCATAGCAGGGTTTTTGCAGATTACTGCGAGGCTTGTTCTCCTGGGATGCAATCAGACTATTCCGGACAAGCCTTGCAGATAGGAACATATTTGATTATTCAACTAACACTCAACAAAGTACAAAGCAGAAAACAACCCGAAGACAAGCGTGCCTATTGCACGTGGAAGCCAAGGCAAAAAACGGAAGGACATGAAACATGAAACTATGGAGATGAAAACCTCACTAAACTGTGGCATGAAACAAATAGCATTAACTATGGAATCGGTCATGAAAACGAACAGTATGAACTATGGTATCTCATGAAACAAGCAATGACGCTTCGCGTTGTCGTAGCAGGGTTTTTGCAGCTTACTGAGAGGCTTGTTCTCCTAGGATGCAATCAGACTATTCCGGACAAGGCTTGCAGATAGGAACATACTTAATTATTCAACTAACACTCAACAAAGAACAAAGCGGAAACCAACCCGAAGACAAGCGTGCCTATCGCACGCGGAAGCCAAGGCAAAAAACGTAGGACATGAAACATGAAACAATGGACATGAAAACCTCACTAAACTGTGGCATGAAACAAATAGCATTAACTATGGAATCGGTCATGAAAACGAACAGTATGAACTATGGTATCTCATGAAACAAGCAATGACGCTTCGCGTTGTCGTAGCAGGGTTTTTGCAGCTTACTGAGAGGCTTGTTCTCCTAGGATGCAATCAGACTATTCCGGACAAGGCTTGCAGATAGGAACATACTTAATTATTCAACTAACACTCAACAAAGAACAAAGCGGAAACCAACCCGAAGACAAGCGTGCCTATCGCACGCGGAAGCCAAGGCAAAAAACGTAGGACATGAAACATGAAACAATGGACATGAAAACCTCACTAAACTGTGGCATGAAACAAATAGCATTAACTACGGAATCGGTCATGAAAACGAACAGTATGAACTATGGTATCTCATGAAACAAGTAATGACGCCAGCATTGCTGGCAAAGACAGGCTCAAATAATGGTCTCTTGATTAGAGCAGGTGCGTGTCCCGAACACCAGAGGCAGGTGAAACTAATAAGTCGCCATGGAAACTAAAACAAACAAGGGTGCACAAAAGCAGGAACTAATGGAGTCTTAAAACGAACAGAAAATAACAAAAACATGATCCGGACCACAGATCATGACACCCGTGCAATCGGCACACTTTTCTTGTGTTTGTTTGTATTTTCCTGATTTTTTGCATTAAGTACTGATTTTTGTAAAATAGATAATTGTCGAACCTGCACACTGGCTCCGGAGTTACGTCTGCATCTTGAGGAAACAACCAGCGTATTACCATGCGACCTGATCGTGACAGTTTTGAATATTTAGTCATGCCTTTTGGCCTCACTGATGCGTCTGCGGTATTCCAAAATCCAAATAACAATGTCTTCAGGGACATGATCAATCAATTCTGTTTTGCTGACCTTGGTGACATTATTGTTTTTTTTTTCAGAAATCTCCAAGAACATGTACGCCACGTCCGTCTGGTCTTACAGTGATTATTGGAGAATCGGCTATACGTCAAAGCTGAGAAGTGCAAATTTCATTGGCCATTGGTGTCGTTTCTGCAGTTCATCTCAGACCTGATCCTACCAAAAATGTAGGCGATTGTCGAGTGGCCATCTCCTACATCAAGGAAGCACTTGGAAAGGTTATTGCATTTCCTTTACTTCTATCGGCGATTTATCTGCAACTTTAGCCGCAAAGCTAGCCTATGTAGCCGAAGATCGAACCGCCAAGTGACCTGGCTTCGGCTGCCGCCCACCTTACATCACACGCGACCTCTATGGCCCCTGCTATGGGTGGTGAGCCCAATAGAGGGGGGACCCATGTTGCCCCTTCGGGCCATGGGAACAGGCCTGGCCACCAGGCGCTCGCCATCCCCCACCTCTGGGCCTGGCTCCAGAGGGGGGCCCCGGTGACCGGCGTCCGGGCGAAGGAAATCTGGGTCCTTTGTGTGTTTTTTTCATAAGAGGTCTTCGAGCTGCTCTTTGTCTGATCCCTCACCTAGGACCTGTTTGTCTTGGGAGACACTACCAGGGGGCATAAAGCCCACGGACAACACAGCTCCTAGGATCATTGGGACATGCAAACTCCTCTACCACGATAAGGTAGCAGCTAAGAGAGGAGTTACGGGTTATGACCGAAAGGACAAGATAATGGGTACTAGCGGCAGAAATGAGTTTCCTCCGCCGGGTGGCGGGATTCTCCCTTAGAGACAGGGTGAGAATGTCTGCCATCCGAGGGGAGCTCAAAGTAAAGCCGCTGCTCCTCCACATGGAGAGGAGCCAGATGAGGTGGTTCTGGTCAGGATGCCACCCGAATGCCTCCCTAGGGAGGTGTTTAGGGCACGTCCAACCGGTAGGAGGCCACGGGGAAGACCCAGGACACGTTGGGAAGACTATATCTCCCGGCTGGCCTGGGAACGCCTGGGGATCCCCCGGGAAGAGCTAGACGAAGTGGCTGGGGAGAGGGAAGTCTGGGCTTCCCTGCTTAGACTGCTGTCCCCGCGACCCGACCTCGGATAAGCTGAAGAAGATGGATGGATGGATTTAGCAGCAAAGCTGAACCTCCGGCAGGAGTTGGAGCAGTTCTGCCCCAGCATTCCCCGGTCGACCAGAGTCTTCACCCTTGTGACCTTCACGTGTTGCCTCGCAGCCATACTTGCCAACCTTGAGACCTTCGATTTCGGGAGGTGGGGGGTGGGGGGCATGGTCCTGGGTGGGGCGGAGGCATGGTTGGGGCAGGGGGCGTCGTTAAGAGGGGAGGAGTATACTTCACCAACTCGAGTATTTAATTTATATTTCATCTATATATATATATATATATATAGATAGATATACATATATGTGTATGTATGAAATACTTGACTTTCAGTGAATTCTAGCTATTTTTGTTTATTTTATTATATATATAAATAAAAAAAATAGTTGAATTTCCGACGGCACCTATCAAATACATAGTAACAAAAACACAGTTGTTCTACTAACTGTACTGTGCTTGCTGGTTACTAAAAAAACAACAACAACACTTACCTTTCACTATTTGAGTAACCTTTTTTCTGCTGTTTGCGTATTGGCGATCGATCTCCGAATCCGGGAACATATATCACGGATTGGTTGTAGACATCCGCAAATGACAACGGGATGTTGTCATTTGCCATCTTTGTCTCAGCATAAGATACACCATCGGTTCTCCATTTTGCAAAGTGGCTCATAGTACTGGGTTGTGAACGATGCTGCGCTGCAGACGCTTTGTGCTTCGATGACCGTTCATGGCTGAGTATATTCGTTCGACCGCCGTGTTCAATGAAGTCTGTTCTACAAAATTTACAGGCAACATACCCCTTCCCCTTCGAACTCTCCTGGATAAACTGAAATTCTTGTTTCCAATCATTCTGGAACTTGCAAGCGTATTTCTTCATTTTGCTCGTCGACGGTGTAACATATTGGGTTGGAGTCAATAACCAGGCGAGGTGATGAAGTTACGTCTCTTTACTGTGGGCTTCGGGACAGACTCCCTAATGCATGTTCCTTGACTGCACTTAAATGTAGAATATAAGTAGAATATATTTCAATTCTATTCTATTTTATGTACAGTAGATGGGAGTATTGTCCTGTTTAAGAGGGTCACAACATTGCTGAGTCAGGTTCTCATGGAGCTGGAGGGGGCGTGGTTTCTAGCTCCGCCTGAATTTCGGGAGATTTTCGGGAGAAATTTTGTCCCGGGAGGTTTTCGGGAGAGGCACTGAATTTCGGGAGTCTCCCGGAAAATCCGGGACGGTTGGCAAGTATGCTCGCAGCGGGTATGATGGAATTAGCGAGATACTGGCCATCGTTCACGTGCGACAAAAGTGGAGACACTGGTTGGAGACGACTGATCCTGGTCGTCACTGATCATAAGAACTTGGCATAGTTAAGGGCTGCTCAAAGACTTAACTCTTGATATTCATCCAGGATGTCTCTGTACTCTGCCTCTATCCTAAATAGTCTCCCAGCTCCTGTTCCTGAAAACTATCCCCACAGCATGATGCTGCCACCACCATGCTTCACTGTAGGGATGATATTGACCTGGTGATGAGCGGTACTTGGTTTCCTCCAATCATGCCGCCTGGCAATCCCCTTTGTCTCATAAGACCAGAGAAATTTGTTTCATACGGTCTGAGAGTCTTTAAAGTGCATTTTGGCAATCTTTTTACGATTAAATATCTTCCGTCTGGCTATTCAATCGTACTGGCCTTATTGGTGGATTGCCGCAGTGATGGTTGTCCTTCTGGAAGGTTCTTGTCTGGTCACAGAGGAATGCTGTAGCTCTGACAGAGTGAGTTATTGGTCTCTTCCCTGACAAGACTTAGATGAATGCAGCAATATGCAGAAACATCCTGGATAAAAAACAACGCTTCCCATCCTACCTGATGGAGCTGGAGAGGTGCTGCAAAGAGGAATGGGCGAAACTGATCAACGACGGGTGTGCTAAATTTGTGGCATTGTGTTCAAAAATAAATGTAATACATTTGATAACCTTTTCACATTATCGGTTATTGTTTGCAGAATTTTAAAAACAAAAGTGAATGAATTCCATGTTGGAATAAGGCTGTAACATGACAAAATGTGGGGAAAAAAATAAACACTTCCCAGATGCACTGTATGTATTTATTTCTTTGTTTTTATGCTGCTGGAAAAATTGACATGCTTTGGGTGAGGTGTCTTGACTAGACTACAGGGTCTTCTTAAAGGGGAACATTATCACCAGACCTACGTAAGCGTCAATATATACCTTGATGGTGCAGAAAAAAGACCATATATTTTTTTAACCGATTTCCGAACTCTAAATGGGTGAATTTTGGCGAATTAAACGCCTTTCTGTTTATCGCTCTGGAGGCGATGACGTCAGAATGTGACGTCGCCGAGGTAATACAGCCGCCATTTTCATTTTCAATACATTGTAAACATTGGGTCTCAGCTCTGTTATTTTCCGTTTTTTCGACTATTTTATGGAACCTTGGAGACATCATGCATCGTCGGTGTGTTGTCGGAGGGTGTAAAAACACGATCAGGGAGGGATTCAAGTTGCACCACTGGCCCGAAGATGCGAAACTGTCTGCCGCCAGACCCCCATTGAATGTGCCAGAGTGTCTCCACATTTTACCGGCGATGACAGACATGGCACAGAGATGTATGGATAACCTGCAGATGCATTTGCAACAATAATGTCAACGAAATCACAAAGGTGAGTTTTGTTGATGTTGACTTATGTGCTAATCAGACATATTTGGTCGCGGCGTAACTGCCAGCTAATCGATGCTAACATGCTATTTACCGGCGGTTCTAAAGCAGATATGGCACAGAGATGTATGGATAACCTGCAGATGCATTTGCAACAACAACAAAATCACAAAGGTGAGTTTTGTTGTTGTTGACTGCTAGCTTATCGATGCTAACATGCTACGCTAATCGATGCTAACATGCTTTTTACCGGCGGTGCTAAAGCAGACATGGCACAGAGATGTATGGATAACCTGCAGATGCATTTGCAACTATATTACGTTTCCTTCCACCCACATTTAATGCGAAAAAAACACTTACCAATCGACGGATTTAAGTTGCTCCAGTGTCACAAGATGCAAAAGTCCTGATCGTTTGGTCCGCACATTTTACCAGCGATGCTAACGCAGCTATTCGGCCATGCTATGGCTATGAATAGTGTCAATAGCTATTCGCTCAAAAGCTTCAGTTTTTTCTTCAATACTCTCATAATCTAACCATCCGTTTCAATACATGCGTAATCTGTTGAATCGCTTAAGACGCTGGAATCCGAGTCTGAATCCGAGCTAATGTCGTTATATCTTGCTGTGCTATTCGCCATTGTTTGTTTACATTGGCAGCACTGTATGATGTCACAGGGAAATGGATAGTCGCATCGCAAATAGCGAAAATCAAGCACTTTAAAGCTTTTTTTAAGGATATTCCGAGACCTTTAAAAGTTTGAAAAAAAACTTCTAAAAATACAACAAGCCACTGGGAACTGATTTTTATTGTTTTTAACCCTTTTGAAATTGTGATGATGTTCCCCTTTAACCTATCCCGCACATCATTTTGCTTTACAATGTACATTGTTCTTTTTTTTCCTTCCCAGTGTGTGCGCAAATAAGAATAAATAAAACAACCAGATGAGGCAGTTCCTGAAGGAATTACGTGTGAATGTTCCAATGCTGAAGTTGAACTGAAATGCTGCAATTGTTTTTAGAACTGTTGAAGTAGAGCACATCATTCCCAAAGATGCTGGATATTTTGAAGTTGGAACACTTTGAATGGCCGTGGATGAAGTGTTGGCTGTCCACAGTCTGGATCTGGGGCTGGACCGCTGGCTTGTGCATCGGTTGGGGACATCATTGCACTGCTGAACCGTCTCCGCTCGGGATGGTCTCTTGCTGGCCCCACTATGGACTGGAATCTCACTATTATGTTAGTTCCATTGCATCCGGTCTCCCCTAGAGGTGGGGGTCACCCACATCTGCGGTCCTCTCCAAGGTTTCTCATAGTAATTCACATTGGGTTGTGAGTTTTTCCTTGCCCTTTTGTGGGCTCTGAACCGAGGATGTCGTTGTGGCTTGTGTAGCCCTTTGAGACACTTGTGATTTAGTGCTATATAAATAAACATTGATTGATTGATTGACATTGATTGATTGAATCAGATGAAAAATGTGGGAGTTGTGGAACTTTGAAGAAGGTCCCATTGATTTCAAAGGGAATTTTTTTTTAAAAAGTGGGAATTTTGGGAAACGCAGGAATTTTTGGGAAAATGGTAAAAAAATGTAATGGTCTGAACGAGAAATGTTGAAGTAGTAACATGTTAAATTGAAGAATGGTATTACAGAATTCCTGAAATTTCGAGAAACCCGGAATTTTTGCAGGTTAAGTAGCAATTTTGTTTTTTGTCCTAATTAAGAGAAATGTTTTGACGACGAAACGGTTGAAGTGTATTGAAAAATGTGGGGGTAGTAGTTGGCAGGAAAAAGGGTGGAAATAGGGCTTTGGAAAATCAGGAATTCTGGAAAATCCAAGACAAGCTCGGAGATCCGTGAGACGGGTGTCGGAATAATTGTATCTAAGTTATCACAAAAATTTGGGTTTCAATGAGCAGACAAAAGCTGTCTTTAATCCTATCAAGCAAAAGGCTTGTAAAACTCCACTGTGTAGGATGGGAAGCAACATGAAGGTGTTCTGTTTCTTTCATGTATTGTAATCAACAGACAGATATTGTCTTGACCCGAGAACTACAAAGCGTAGAGGAAGCCGGACCTGATTCCCCTACAGGGACTTCTTTGTTACGACCTTTTCTGTGAACTGTTTACAACTTTTTCTTCAAACTGTTTTGTAACCAAAGGCGATGACTGTTTACAACCCCCTCCCTTAGAAAAAGCTGTTGCCATGTAATCAGGGAAAGTCCAAATAAAAGAGGAGGCGTACAATCTTTTGTCAGGGGCGTGGGACGCCATTGTACAGGGGCACAGTGTCTACGCATCTCTCCTCAATTGAGCCAAATTTAATTCTGCTTCTGTTTAATTCCTTGCTTCTTGTCATGTTTAATAGATGTCATCAGTGTTTGAACCTGACAACAGGCAGGAAGTTGGGGGCAATAGGTCGGCGTCAAAGTCTGTGTCCGGACGGGAGGTCGAGATCCAAGAGGCAGCCAGGGAAGCAGAGGGAATACGGGGAGACGAGATACACCTCTTGACGCGGAGACGGAGGACACGAGACAAAATGAACACGACAGGGGAGAAAACACAGAGAGAGAAAGGATGCATGGAGCTTGACAGGTTTGGCTTACTGTAGAGGACAGGTAGCACTGGCTTAAGAAGCCCAGGAAGCTCATCAGCGACAGGTATGATGAGTGCTGATTGATTGCAGCTGTTCACCAGCACAGCTTCTGTAGGAGTGGAGCTTGGAGGTGCGCTCTTGGAGATGCGCACTTGGACTCCACTCTTGGAGGTGTGCTAGCGCACCGATGAGTGCGCATTGGAATGCGCCCGGGTCGTGACATAGTTTAGAGATATTTTAGTGTCACGGCGCTGGCTCGATTTCGCTTGTCATCTGCAGCAATGGCAGCCAGCACCTCCGTTGGCATCACACCAGGATATGTCCCTGCTTGCGCTGGCCGCATCACGGCCACACGCCGGCAAGGCTGTGGGCGATCAGCAATCAACACACTTGGGACTGGAAAGGGCGAGCTGTATAAGGACCAGTGGACCCAAGGATCCTGGGTCCACTGATCCTATGTTACGTATGCTTCCTGTGTCTTCCATCGTCGAGCTGTGCGCCTCGACTCTTCTGTGGACTGCCTCCCTCGATCCTCGACCCCCTGCTTGGACACGGACGCTTTGGACACTTCGCTCTATTCCCCGACAACCTACCTGTCTCATGGATCTTCTTCTGCTTAGCCACTTTGGACTTGTCTGCTTCCTCATCCAACAATTAAGGTAATACTTAACAGCTAATCATTCATACACTTAGTCTCCCACCATACACAATTTTTGTTAATTAATTTAGATTATCGTTTGTTATTATACATATGTTACAGACTTCTCAAGCCGTCGTGCGGGTTCCAAGGACCGTCAAGAAAGGACATAGGGGCGACACGTTTAGACTTCTTTATTTTTCAATAAAGACTGCTTTTCAGCTGCATCGTCTGCCTTCCGCTTCGAGCGTCGTCGCCTCTCTCGCGCTTGCGCTCTCAGTCTCTCTCTCTCAGCTTCCCTCTGGCTCCTTCTCGTCTCTCCGCCTCTCTCTCTGACGTTCACGGCTGTCGCCCTTATATACAGTACGAGAGGATTAATCAATTGTCCCCAGGTGCGCGATCCACGCACCTGAACTCCCGGTGTGCCCCGCCTTGCCACTCGCTCGCCGTCTATGCTTCATCGCCGCCATCTTGGGCTGGCCTACGGTGTGCCTTGCCTCACTGTCGGTCTGCCGGCTCCGCCTCTTCAAAATATATATGGTGGATATATATATATATATATATATAATAAAATACATAGAGCTATACCGCCTCCTTGTAGAACTGTGCCGTCACTACTCCTCCTGTAAATATAACAGAAAACAAATAAAACAATACTTTTATCTTTAATTATGATCATGATCTCTGTTATGTTATGCCAGCAAGGACTTCTCTGACGGCCCACCATGACCAGATATCACACTACAACATTTTTCTTTGTTACTTGGCCCGTAAAGGTTATGATGAGATGTTTTTTTCTTCAATCTCAACCGACAGTTTATTGGCTCTTGGTGGACGACCCTGACTTAAAACACCAGCTCTAATAGTTTATTGGTCTTACCTCACCGGACGATTGCGCAGTACAAGCGGCGTGTTGCTCATCTCGGTGCGGATTTATGAGCCGGAAATGTGGACGTGTCGTCTTGTGCATCAGGAGATGAGCAGCTGACCAAGTCTATGACTAGACGACCCACTCTGGAACATGAATGGGGGTTATGACCAGCTGAGCTTTGTCCATTAAGGCATCAGTAAGAGCATGTTCAGGATGAATCCCCTTTTTATGACTTCCCTGTAATTTAATTAAAACAACGGGGATATAGACGCACGCTCGGCCGCCCTCCAAATGGAGCGGACATTAACCTTTGGATTCAACTGCTTTGCCCTCTAAAAGCTTTTGCGGCCTTGAGAAAGGAGAGTGAAATTTGTAGGGAACCTGATGCTCCTGTTGCAAACGACAGCCCATATTTTATTTTAGCGGTTGACTCCTGGTGTCTCGTCATCGTGAGCAGCATTTGAAACGGACGCCATTAAATACTGTCACTTTTTGTATCTGCTGGACACAAAATCCAACCAGGATAACATCATTTGCTTTTTAGGCTTGTTTTTTTTCTTCCGGTCAGCTGGGTTGAATAATTGCTCTTGTCATTTTCGCTCTAATTAAAAGGCATAGGAGTCTTTCTGTAGGCTGCAAGACCGAAGAGTCATGAAAAATGAATGGACCAGCTGGAGGAGGGGGACTGAGTAAACATCTATGATGATGGGACTGGAGCACAGTCGCAATTATAATGGCAATGATAACAAAGCGGCATGTACAGTGGAAGGGTGAAAAGGTTTCAGCTGAACTGCTGAGCGGGTGAAAAACCCGCAAGAAGGTGTGCTTATTCTATTAACCTTTAGTGATGGGACAGAGAAAGTAGGCGGTTGCAGGTATAGCAAAATCTCATGATGGAGTTGCCTTAAAGGAAGCAGAGAAGGACTTCTTTAGCAGGCTCGATAGAATGTGGACGTGCTTAGCATAAACCCGACTCTGTCATGTCTTGTGATCATGTTTTGTTTAGTTATGTTCGGCTTTGCTTCCTGTTTTTTCACTCAGTTGTTTTCGACTCACGCACCTGATTCATTTGAACTCACGCACCTGTTTTCAAGCACCACAGCAACATTTAAGCCTGTAGTTGCCAGGCAGTCACCTTCTACTCACCCGCAACACCCCCATGTTATCCATGCCGATGATCCATGTTCCTTTCTCGTTCCAATACAATTAAAATATGTCATTACCTTCACGTCGTGTCCGGTCCAATCGCTTTGCCCCACGGGAAAACAAACCGCACCACAGTCCAAGTCTTGACAGACTTATGCCAAGAGACTGCTGGAAAGCCGTTCAGCAAAACATTTTAACCATTTCATTTCACCAAATCAAAGTATGGAAATAGACAATACATAGTAATTTTAGACCCAAAAATAAAACGCAAGTATGCTCAAAAAGGTTCATAATGTCTTCTGATCCATAAATGTGGAGGGAAAGTGCAGTCACCGCTGCTTGTAGGAGGAAAAGTCACCGCCTCTGCCAATGGTACTGAGGACGAGCACCATGTGCTGACGGCGAGACACAGCTGGCAGGTGATTAGATTTCACAGGCGTTACGTGTTAATCTAATCATCTGTTGTCTTTAAGAGTAAGAGCCCGGGAGCAGAGCGGGAAGGAGGGGAGCAGTGAGCAGCAGCGGTGGCCGCACTCGAGAATCTATTTTTTTTTTTTTTTTGGTGATTTAACCTCCAATTCCAACCCTTGATGCTAGGTGCCAAGCAGGGAGGTAATGGGTCCCATTTTTATCGTGTTAGGTCTGAACTCACGACCTACCGATCTCAGGGCGGACACTCTAACCACAAGGCCACGGAGCAGCAAATAATGAGCGTTAAAAAAGTACGTTATTACATTTCGAGAAATTTTCAGGAGAAAATTTGTCCCGGGAAGTTTTCGGGAAAGGCGCTGAATTTCGGGAGTCTCCCAAAAAATCCGGGAGGGTTGGCAAGTATGAACTCAGGACTTCTCAGGACCTTCATATTGGGAGGTACATGCACTAACCCCTGTTCCACCGTGCTGCCAAAACAATCAATCAATCAATCAATCAATCAATCAATCAATAAATAAATAAATACATGGGTTGTACTTGTATAGCGCTTTTCTACCTTCAAGGTACTCAAAGCGCTTTGACACTACTTCCACATTTACCCATTCACACACACATTCACACACTGATGGAGGGAGCTGCCATGCAAGGCGCCAACCAGCACCCATCAGGAGCAAGGGTGAAGTGTCTTGCTCAGCACACAACGGACGTGACGAGGTTGGTTCTAGGTGGGATTTGAACCAGTGACCCTCGGGTTGCGCGCGGCCACTCTACCACTGCGCCACGCCGTCCCAATCAATCAATCAATCAATCAATCAACATGTAATTATATAGCCCTTAATCAAAGGTGTTTCAAAGGGCTGGACGTCGAGTGGATCTAGTTAATAGCGTGAGAGTCCAGTCCCTAGTGGGGCCAGCATGGAGCCTGCAGTGCCTCAGACTGGAAGTCTCTGCAGAGAGTGGTGAGGACATCAGGAATCCTCTTCCTCCTATCCAGGAGATCGCAAAAAGCCGCTGCCTGACCAGGGCTCAGAAAATCTCTAGAGACTCCTCCCACCCCCACCAAGGACTGTTTCCACTACTGGAGTCTATAAAGAGGTTTTGCAGCATCTGTAGCTTCTTCCCTCAGGACTCTTGAACGCATCAAAATAATCCCCTCAATCCCCCCCAAAACGGATTAACTCGCTGGAATATAAAGACAATATAACATACATCCATAAACGTGGAAGCGTATGCAAAAGTGCAATATGTTTATCTGTACAGTAATCTATTTGTTTATATCTGCACCTTATTGCTCCTTTATCCTGCACTACCACGAGCTAATGCAACAAAATGTTGTTCTTATTTGTACTATAAAGTTAACATTTGAATGACATTATAAGGAAGTCTCTAAGTCTATCTTGAGTGGAGACAAGTCAGCAGCGCAGAGATGTCCCCAACTGATGCACAGGTGAGTGGTCCACCCCGGGTCCTGACTTTGAACAGCTAGCACGTCATCCGTGGTCACCTAATAACATCTCCGAGCAGGAGACGGGGGCAGAGCAAAAAAGAGACGGCAGATCAACTGGTCTAAAAGGGGGATCTTTTGAAAGAATGGCGTGTGGACCTGTCTGGATTTGTGACCACTAGATGTCGCAAAAATACTTCACTTCAAAAGCATGTATCTGTCATATAGGCACTCTTGCCAACCTTGAGACCTCCGAATTTGGGAGATGGGGGGTTGAGGGGGTGTATATATTTTCAATTATTTTTAATAATTATATATATGTATGAACTGATTTTATTTTTTCCCAATCATTTTGGAACTTGCAAGCATACTTCTTCTTCTAATTCGTTGTTGCCATGTTTCGTCTTCGTTCTTCTGCTTTGTCGGTGTTGTGTTTTTGGACATTACTACTTGCCGTAGTTTTGAAGCACTGCATGATGGGAATCCAGATGTTGTGTGTCAGTGTATCAACGTGCCGGCTGGAATAAACACAAGCTGCCTACTTTATGGATAAACCTACGGATAACGAAGACATATAATAGTCTCGTTTTCAGGTGAGAGAGGACGCTAAAGGCAGTGCCTTCAAGGCACGCCCCCAGTATGTTTGTCCGGGTGGAAATCGGGAGAAATTCGGGAGGGGCACTGAAATTCGGGAGTCTCCCGGGAGAATTGGGAAGGTTGGCAAGTATGCATATACTGTAGGTGGGACTCCCTAATGATTCGATTTGATTCCAATTCCTGGGGTGACGATTCGATATGGAATCAAATCTCGTAATATCAAATAAAATAAAACCTTTTCGAAACGGGTTACAAGTTACAAAAGCTGTCCTTGGCTACTGACGGATGACTTACACGCGCAATATCGGCCTATAAAACATCTTAGTTAAAAGACATTATTTACAAAAAGCCATGGCAACTTATTCAGGGTGTACCTGCCTTCCGCCCAACTGCAGCTGGGATAGGCTCCAGCCCATCCGCGACCCTGAAAGGGACAAGGGATCACAATGTGTGGATGGATGGATGGAAAATCACTAGGGGTGTCAACGTTAATGCACGTGAATAATAAAATAAAAATATTGCATTATCATAAATGACTGAAGATTAATCACAGTGTTGGTTTTGACCGGCCGGAAGGTCAGTGATGACAGTTAGAGCGATGTGCTCTGCACCTTTCAAAACAAACTCAGGCGAAACTTTAGATAAATCTGAGGTACTTAGTTGGTATTGAAACAACAAACTTCCATATATTATTGGTGCAGATCAATTTTAAAATACTATCTTAAAGCGACATATGAAAGTGAAACTGCAAATTTCAGAGTATATTTTATGTTGTGTGCAGCCTAAGGCACACCTGTGCAATAATCATGCTGTTTAATCAGCATCTTCGACGAATGCTGATTAAAGAGCATTCGGAGTATCTTTGCAAAAACGAAATGCTCACTAACACAGATTTGTGAATAACATTTGAGAGGAATAGATGTCAGAATAATTGTATCTACGCTATCACTAAACTGTGTTTCGAAGAGTTCCCGGCGAGAAGACAAAAGCTGTCTTTGATCCTACCAAGAAGAAGGCTTGTAAAACTCCACTCTGTAGGATGGGAAGCAACATGAAGGTGTTCTGTTTCTTTGATGTATTGTAATCCACAGAAAGGTTTTGTCTTGACCCGAGATCGACAAAGCGAAGAGGAAGCATGATCTGACTCCCATCCAGGCACCTTTTATTTGAAATGTTTTACGACCTTTTCTTTGACCTGTTTTGTAACCAAAGGCAGTGGCTGTTTACGACCCCCCCTCCCTTAGAAACAGCTGTTGCCATGTAATCAGGGAAACTCCACATAAAAGAGGAGGCGTACAATCTTATGTCAGAGCGTGGTGAGATTGTACTCTTGTACAGTCCAGAGGTCTCTCACAATTGAGCCAAATTTAATTCTGTCTCTGTTTAATTCCTTGCCTCTTGTCTTGTTTAATAGATGTAATCAGTGTTTGAAACTGACAGTTCATCTCTTGTGTAGATAGTAAAAGTTGCAGCTCTTTGAGTTAAACTCATGAAAAATGGGAACGAAAACAAAAGTGTTGCGTTTATATTTTTGTTCAGTGAAAATTTTACATGCCACCGAATTCAATACAACTTACCACTCGAGGCGGTGGCGTAGGAACACAAAGGTTAATTAGTATCTCTATTATTAAAAAGTTTTTTGGAATGTGTGTGACTCAATGGGTTTACAAATTATTTTTTTAGCTGTATTTTAACAAACTCAAATTTGTTCCCAAATGTATATTACAATAAATAGCCAGCATTATTTGATGTAATAAAAATGTTACACTCACAAAATGTGAAGGTAATCGTATTTCCCAAACTATAAAACGCACTTAAAATACCTTTTTTCCCTCAAAACTCGACAGTGCTCCTTATAACAGTGCCTCAAATGTAAGGAACACATTTGGTTGAGCTTACCCACATCGAAGCTATTTTATTTTGTACAGAGTGTAATTTAAATGGTGACCAGTAGATGGCAGTCAAACATAAGCGATATGTGTAGGCTGCACTATGATGGCAATATGACTCAAGTAAACAACTCCAACATTTTATATGTACCATTTAAAATATAGAACATTACACACGGTGCTCAAAAATCCATCAAAATGTTTTAGTACGACTTTGGTAAGCTATGAAGCCGCACCGCTTGATGGATTGTACTGTGCTTTAACATAGGTGTATTATTACGGTGTGTGTTGTCACGACCCGAATAGGACTCTGGACACGGATGCAGGATTTCGGATACAGATATTTATTCGGACAAGGGAAGGGGTCCAAAACGGGAGAAACAAAAACAGGCTATCAAAAACAGAACTAAGCTGACCTCAAAACTACCAAAAATATCAATAACTCAAAACGCTCCGCCTGCAGAGGGAAAGAGGTGCTAAGAACAGACCACATCAAATACAACAAAAAGCGCTCCAATGGAGGCCATGCTAGGAAGCGAATCTTGACTGAAAAACAATTGACAAAAAAAGAATCTCCCGTAAATAAAAAAAGTACAAAAAAACGTGACAATGGCTGTGGAAAAGACTGTGGCACAGGAATGCTGGAGGTACGCACAAGAAGATACGAAACACTCTGGCACAGGACAAGAGGAGGACGAGACAATTATACACATGAGGGAAGGTGACACAGGTGGGCGCAATCGAGCAATCAGGAGAGACATCAGACCAGTGAAACAGGAGGAAAGGCAAGTGATCTGAAACAAGAGGGAGAGTTAACACCATACACCCCTACAAGGGGGCGGTACAGCTCTATGTATGATATATATATATATATATATATATATATATATATATATATATATATATATATATATAAGAATCTGGGTATTATCTTCGACCCAACTCTCTCCTTTGAGGCACACATTAAAAGCGTTACTAAAACGGCCTTCTTTCATCTCCGTAATATCGCTAAAATTCGCTCCATTCTGTCCACTAAAGACGCTGAGATCATTATCCATGCGTTTGTTACGTCTTGCCTCGACTACTGTAACATATTATTTTCGGGTCTCCCCATGTCTAGCATTAAAAGATTACGGTTCTACAAGCTTTATGGCTGGCTCACATCGTGGTCACTCCGTGATCACGTACGACCGCCAGACACTTCTGGATGTGGACATATCGGGCCGTTTTGGACTGATAGACGCGTGCTTGCTAGACCTGCTAACTAGCACGGGAATACTACGACGGCTAAAACCAGCGGCCAGTGAAGCAGGGGAGTATAGTAGCAGCGGGGGCCGTCTACGGAGCAGACGCCAGCGGTGTGATCGGAAACGTGGATGCCGAGCGGGGCTAAAAATAATGCAGAAGGCTAATCCCCAGAGAACACCACTTCCCTCCATCCTGAAGCCGGATTTAGATGGAAGATGCGAGACTACTGGTCTGGGTAAGGAGTCAGTTAAATTAGAACATGTTTTTTCTGCTTTGAGTGTTTCAGAGTTGGACATGTGTTTTACTGAGGTGGCTAAGTATGATGCGTGCAGTTTATCAAAGCAACAAACAAACAATCGGAAAATTCCCGTCGTATCAATTCCTAGATATGTTCGTAATTATACTAAATGCACTGGGCATAATAAACACAACATCATTAATATTGCTACTACGGATAATTTGATCAAAAATTCCCTAAAACAGCCCACTACCTATAATATAGTTTTTTTAAACATAAGATCATTGTCTCCCAAAACGTTGTTAGTTAATGATATATTCAGAGACAACAATCTTAACGTCATCGGTCTCAGCGAAACCTGGCTTAAACCAAACGACTTTTTTGCGCTAAACGAGACATGTCCTCCTAACTTTACACATGCGCATATTGCCCGTTCTCTTAAAAGGGGTGGGGGGGTCGCACTAATATACAACGAAAACTTTAACCTTAGTCCTAACACAAATAATAAATATAAATCGTTTGAGGTGCTTACTATGAGGTCTGTCACACCGCTGCCTCTACACCTGGCTGTTATCTACTGCCCCCAGGGCCCTATTCGGACTTTATCAATGAATTCTCAGAGTTCGTTGCTGATCTAGTGACACACGCCGATAATATAATCATAATGGGGGACTTTATTATCCATATGAATACCCCATCGGACCCACCGTGCGTAGCGCTCCAGACTGTAATTGATAGCTGTGGTCTCACACAAATAATAAATGAACCCACGCATCGCAACGGTAATACGATAGACCTAGTGCTTGTCAGGGGTATCACCGTCTCCAAAGTTACGATACTCCCGTCTACTAAAGTATTGTCCGATCATTACCTTACAAAATTCGAGGTTCAGACGCATGTTCGGCAAACTAATAATAATAATAACTGCTATAGCAGCCGCAACATTAATACGGCCACAACGACAACTCTTGCTGACCTACTGCCCTCGGTAATGGCACCATTCCCAAAGTATGTGGGCTCTATTGATAACCTCACTAACAACTTTAACGACGCCCTGCGCGAAACCATTGATAACATAGCACCGCTAAAGTTAAAAAAGGCTCCAAAAAAGCGTACCCCGTGGCTTACAGAAGAAACTAGAGCTCAGAAATTATTATGTAGAAAGCTGGAACGCAAATGGCGCACGACTAAACTTGAGGTGCACCATCAAGCATGGAGTGATGGTTTAATAACTTATAAACGCATGCTTACCTTAGCTAAAGCTAAATATTACTCAAATCTCATCCACCGTAATAAAAACGATCCTAAATTTTTGTTTAGTACGGTAGCATCGCTAACCCAACAAGGGACTCCTTCCAGTAGCACCACCCACTCAGCTGATGACTTTATGCAATTCTTTAGTGAGAAAATTTAACTTATTAGAAAGGAGATTAAAGACAATGCGTCCCAGCTACAACTGGGTTCTATTAACACTGACACGATTGTATATACGGCGGATACTGCCCTCCAAAATAGTTTCTCTTGTTTTGAGGAAATAACATTAGAGGAATTGTTACAATGTGTAAATGGAATAAAACAAACATGTTTACTTGACCCACTTCCTGGGAAACTGATCAAGGAGCTCTTTGTATTATTAGGTCCATCAGTGCTAAATATTATAAACTTATCACTCTCCTCGGGCACTGTTCCCCTAGCATTCAAAAAAGCGGTTATTCATCCTCTTCTTAAAAGACCTAAACCCGATCCTGACCTCATGGTAAACTACCGACCGGTGTCTCACCTTCCTTTTATTTCAAAAATCCTCGAAAAAATTGTTGCGGAGCAGTTAAATGAACACTTAGCGTCCAACAATCTATGTGAAACCTTTCAATCCGGTTTCAGGGCAAATCACTCGACGGAGACAGCCCTCGCAAAAATGACTAATGATCTATTGCTAACGATGGATTCTGATGCGTCATCTATGTTGCTGCTCCTCGATCTTAGCGCTGCTTTCGATACCGTCGATCATAATATTTTATTAGAACGTATCAAAACACGAATTGGTATGTCAGACTTAGCCCTGTCTTGGTTTAACTCTTATCTTACTGATAGGATGCAGTGCGTCTCCCATAACAATGTGACTTCGGACTATGTTAAGGTAACGTGTGGAGTTCCCCAGGGTTCGGTCCTTGGCCCTGCACTCTTCAGCATCTACATGCCGCCGCTAGGTGACATCATACGGAAATACGGTATTAGCTTTCACTGTTATGCTGATGACACCCAACCCTACATGCCCCTAAAGCTGACCAACACGCCGGATTGTAGTCAGCTGGAGGCGTGTCTTAATGAAATTAAACAATGGATGTCCGCTAACATTTTGCAACTCAACGCCAAAAAAACGGAAATGCTGATTATCGGTCCTGCTAGACACCAAACTCTATTTAATGATACAACTCTAACATTTGACAACCAAACAATTAAACAAGGCGACACGGTAAAGAATCTGGGTGTTATCTTTGACCCAACTCTCTCCTTTGAGTCACACAATAAAAGCGTTACTAAAACGGCCTTCTTTCATCTCCGTATTATCGCAAAAATTCGCTCCATTCTGTCCACTAAAGACGCTGAGATCATTATCCATGCGTTTGTTACGTCTCGTCTCGATTACTGTAACGTACTACTTTCGGGTCTCCCCATGTCTAGCATTAAAAGATTACAGTTGGTACAAAATGCGGCTGCTAGACTTTTGACAAGAACAAGAAAGTTTGATCACATTACGCCTGTACTGGCTCACCTGCACTGGCTTCCTGTGCACTTAAGATGTGACTTTAAGGTTTTACTACTTACGTATAAAATACTACACGGTCTAGCTACATCCTATCTTGCCGATTGTATTGTACCATACGTCCCGGCAAGAAATCTGCGTTCAAAGGACTCCGGCTTATTAGTGATTCCCAAAGCCCCAAAAAAGTCTGTGGGCTATAGAGCGTTTTCATTTCGGGCTCCAGTACTCTGGAATGCCCTCCCGGTAAAAGTTCGAGATGCCACCTCAGTAGAAGCATTTAAGTCTCACCTTAAAACTCATTTGTATACTCTAGCCTTTAAATAGACTCCCTTTTTCGACCAGTTGATCTGCCGTTTCTTTTCTTTTTCTCCTATGTCCCACTCTCCCTTGTGGAGGGGGTCCGGTCCGATCCGGTGGCCATGTACTGCTCGCCTGTGTATCGGCTGGGGACATCTCTGCGCTGCTGATCCGCCTCCACTTGGGATGGTTTCCTGCTGGCTCCGCTGTGAACGGGACTCTCGCTGCTGTGTTGGATCCGCTTTGGACTGGACTCTTGCGACTGTGTTGGATCCATTATGGATTGAACTTTCACAGTATCATGTTAGACCCGCTCGACATCCATTGCTTTCCTCCTCTCCAAGGTTCTCATAGTCATCATTGTCACCGACGTCCCACTGGGTGTGAGTTTTCCTTGCCCTTATGTGGGCCTACCGAGGATGTCGTAGTGGTTTGTGCAGCCCTTTGAGACACTAGTGATCTAGGGCTATATAAGTAAACATTGATTGATTGATTGATTGATTGATATAGCACTATCCTGGAGGAGAGACTCCATTTCTATCTTTAACGTCAACTTACAAGTTATCTGTTGTAGAGATGTCCGACAATTTTTCTTTTACCGATATCCGATATTCCGATATTGTCCAACTCGTAATTACTGATTTCGACATCAACCGATACCGATATATACAGTCGTGGAATTAACACATTATTATGCCTAATTTTTTTGTGATGCCCCGCTGTATGCATTAAACCAGGGGTGGGCATTACGTCGATCGCGATCGACTGGTCGATCTCGGAGGGTGTGTCAGTCGATCTCAAGCCAGGCATTAAAAAATAGACATAAAAATGAGCAATCATCAATCATACCAAGACTTCACTTTCGTCAGTTGTTTGACATTCTCGGCACCCGAGGATCTTGTGAGATGACGCTGGCTGCTGCAAGCTCATATTTCAGAAAAAAATCACTAACAGGGCGGACGCAGAGAAACACATTTTATTTCTAGAGACTCCGTACCTACTGTCAAAACTCTAAAGACTGACTGCACAGTTCCTGTCTTCACCATAAAAGACCTGTTTTATCCTGCCTGTGCTAACAAAATAAGAGTCTCAGAAAGCTAGCGTGCACAAGCTAGTAAGCTACGGAGTTTGATGCCAATGTATTTCTCCCCCGCCCTCAGCGACCGCTTTCTCACTTGCTTGCCCACCCGCACACTCACTGACGTCACTCACCTGCTGCCAGACATTAAAGGGCCACACACATATGCTACTCTCATAACAAAGTGTTTAAAAACGAGTATGCAAGTTGGACAAATGAGATGCCAAATCCAACCACTTTCATGTGGTATTGGACAGAAAGGAGGACTTTTTTTTTCCTCCATTTGAAAATGCGGACGTTATCAACACCACTGTCTAATTCCAATCAATGCAAGTCATCAGAATCAAATACACCAACTTATATTCTTGTCTTCATGAAAGAAAGGAATCTATGTGTGTTAAACATGCTTGTATTATCATTAAACACCATTAACTTGTTAACAAAAATGTCTTTCATAAATAAATAAATATAAATTATAAATAGGAATGAGGTAGATCTCCTTGACTTGGTCAATTGAAAAGTAGCTCACCTGCAGAAAAAGTGTGAGCGCCTCTGCATTAAACAATGTAATAAGGTTTTCCAAAAAATAAATCAACTCAAGGTATTGAAAAAAATGCCAACAGGGCACTGCCATATTTATTATTTACGTCACAAAGTGCATTATTTGTTTTAACATGCGTCAAAACAGCAGGTTTTAATTTGGGACATGCTCTCCCTGAGAGCATGAGGAGGTTGAGGTGGAAGGGGTTGGGGCAGCGGGGGTGTATATTGTAGTGTCCCAGAAGAGTTAGTGCTGCAAGGGCTTTGGGTTTTTGTTCAGTTGTGTTCATGTTGTGTTACGGTGCGGATGTTCTCCCAAACCGTGTTTGTCATTCTTGTTTGGTGTGGGTTCACAGTGTGGCGCATATTTGTAACAGTGTTAAAGTTGTTTATACGGCCACCTTTAATGTGACCTGTATGGCTGATGAGCAAGTATGAATTGCATTCCCTTGTGTGTGTGTGAAAAGCCGTAGATATTATGGGATTGGGCCGGCATGCAAAGGCAGTGCCTTAAAGGCACGCCCCCGATATTGTTGTCTCGGTGAAAATCGGGAGAAATTTGGGAGAATGGTTGCCCCGGGAGATTGTCGAGAGGGTCGCTGAAATCCGTGAGTCTCCCGGGAAAATCGGGAAGGTTGACAAGTATGACTGGGAGACGCAACTGCTCTGTACTTCTGCCTACGTCCGTGTACCACTTCTTACAGCGGCGTTTGAAAAAGTAAAAATTCGACTTTCCGAAACCGATACCGATAATTTCCGATATTACATTTTAAAGCATTAACAACCGATAATATTGCAGTCCGATATTATCGGATATCTGTAATCTGTTGTCTTCCCAGTCACTACACACGAACATCTCCTTTACGTGGTCAGGTTGTGCTGTCCAGACTTCGCACACACCCTGACAGACAAATAAGGGATATAAGACTGATGAGTTTGGTTTCTCCAAGTTAGGAGTCCTTCATTTTTCACCTGAGCTCCTCCTGGTACTGCAGACCTGTTTAATGATGCTTGCTTGTAATAAAGCAACTTTTTGTTCAGCAAAGCGTCTCCGATGTCTCTTTTGATCTAGCCGCACTGAAGTGTGGCCCTTCTGCCCGGTGTCATGATCCATGGTCCGGATCAAATTTTTGTATTTTTTGTTAATTTTGGACTCCTTTAGTTCCTGTTTGTTTTGGTTGCCATGGTTATTCATTGTGTTCACCTGTCTCTGATTAGTGCTCGCCCACTCACCTGCTTCTCAAGCACTAATCAGAGGCAGTATTTAAGCTTGTCTTTGCCAGTCATTCGGCCTGGCGTCATTGTTCGATTCATGCCGTGTCGATGTCAGTGTTATTGGTTTCATGCCACAGTTTCATGTTGTTCCATGCCATAGTCCATGCTAAGTGTTTAGCTTCTATGTTTCCTGCTTTAAGTTTTTTTGTTCATTAGTGTCAGAGTTTGTTTGTGACAAACCCCGAGATGCAGAGACGGAGGCAGGCATTGAACAGGAAAACATGATTTAATTAAAATATTACAATAAGAACAAACAAAAGGGTACTAACAAAGGACGCGCACGAGGCGGATAACAAACAAAGAGAGCTAGCATGGAAACAAGAAAATAAACAGAGCTTAGCATGGAAGCTAGCAAAAATAAAAAGGGGCCTTGCGTGGAAGCTAGCGGGTAGCAAACAGGAAAACAGAAGTCATTACTTGTAGAGTGAAAACAAAACGGAAGCAGTGAACAAAAAACAATAAGCTACAAACAGATACCGAAAGATATCTTACCGCTATGCTGCAATGACTCGACATGAAACGACACGACAGGAGCGACAATACGGAAGTCATCGACAAGATAATAATCCACCACTCGACTGAAAGACGAAACAGGTTCAAATAGGAGTGGGCTGATTGACAGGTGTGGCCAGGTGCCAATCAGCCGCAGCTGAAGGAAAACAGCGCGCAGGGAAAAAAACAGGGAACAGACAAAATAAGAGCGCCGACAGGAACTTAAAACAGGAAATACTAAACATACACTAGGGAAAAACTAAAACACAAACATTAGCTTCTAATGTGATCGGCACACTTTTCTTTTGTTGGGTTCCTGTCTTGTCAATGTGTAGGATTAAATGGTAATTAAACATGTTCCTACCTTTTACCGTTGTCCGGAAAAATCTGTTTGCATCCTGGAAGAACAATCCTCGCAGCAAGCCACGACCCCCCCTTCATGACACAAGGGAGGAAGTGATGAGACCAGAACTACACATTTGTATGAAAAGCGCTTCATAAATAAAATTTGATTTGATAATTGCGCCAATTGAGAGTTTAGCACTACGCTAACAGAGTGGTTTAGCCACTTTATACTTTTAAGTTTCTTCTATTCAGTTCAGGTTTAGTTAAGTAGATATGTGTTTACCTTCTTCCATCTCCGCAATAGCGGTAATATGTGTTCCATTTTGTCCACTAGCGACGCTGAAATCATTACTCATGCGTTTGTTATGTCTCGTCTCGATTACTGTAACAAATTTTTTTCGGGTCTCCCCATGTCTAGCATTAAAAGATTACAGTTGGTACAAACTGTGGCTGCTAGACTTTTGACAAGAACAAAAAATTTTGATCATATTGCGCCTATACTGTATTTACCTTTATATACCTATATATGTATACTCTAGCCTTTGAATAGACTCCATTTTTAGACCAGTTGATCTGCCGTTTCTTTTCTTTTTCTTCTATGTCCCACTCTCCCTTGTGGAAGGGGTCCGGTCCGATCCGGTGGCCATGTACTGCTTGCCTGTGTATCGGCTGGGGACATCTCTGCGCTGCTGATCCGCCTCCGCTTGGGATGGTTTCCTGCTGGCTCCTCTGTGAACGGGTCTCTCGCTGCTGTGTTAGATCCGCTTTGGACTGGACTCTCGCGACTGTGTTGGATCCATTATAGATTGAACTTTCACAGTATCATGTTAGACCCGCTCAACATCCATTGCTTTCCTCCTCTCCAAGGTTCTCATAGTCATCATTGTCACCGACGTCCCACTGTGTCATTATTGTCACCGATGTCCCACTGGGTGTGAGTTTTCCTTGCCCTTATGTGGGCCTACCGAGGATGTCGTAGTGGTTTGTGCAGCCCTTTGAGACACTAGTGATTTAGGGCTATATAAGTAAACATTGATTGATTGATTGATATACTGTACATACCTATACAGGCTCACCTGCACTGGCTTCCTGTGCACTTAAGATGTGACTTTAAGGTTTTACTACTTACGTATAAAATACTACATGGTCTAGCTACATCCTATCTTGCCGATTGTATTGTACAATATGTCCCGGCAAGAAATCTGCGTTCAAAGAACTCCGGCTTATTAGTGATTCCCTGTCATGTCTTGGTGATCATGTTTAGTTTGGCTATGTTCTGTTTGGTTTTTGAATTCTGTCAGTTCCTGTTTTTTCACTCCCTGTTTTGTTTCCCTGAAAACCCATTATTTTTCACCTATCCACATGACACGCACTTGATTCATTTGGACTTGATTAACCTGTAGTTAATCACTATTTAAGCCTGTAGTTGCCAGACAGTCAGCCTGGCGACATCACATTCATGCTCTGCACTCTTGACACTCTGTCCAGGTCATAGTTCATGCTGCTCTTTTTTTGCCATGTAAGTTTTTTTGTTTATTCAAGCCACAGTTTAGTGAGTTTTTTAGTTCATGTTTTCAAGTCCGTAGTTTACGTTATAGTAATAGTTTTTTGTTTTATTAGCCAAGTTTTGTACCTCCTCTGTGAGCGGCGTTTGTTTTCACTTTTTGATAGATCAATTAAAAGATGTCATTACCTTCACGTCGTGCCCGATTCAGTCGCTTTGCACCACGGGAAGACAAACCTCACTAAGGTCCACTTGATGACATTCCCAGAGCCCAAGAAAAGTCTGCGGGCTATAGAACGTTTTCTATTTGGGCTTCAGTACTATGGAATGCCCTTCCGGTAACAGTTAGAGATGCTACCTCAGTAGAAGCATTTAAGTCCCATCTTAAAACTCATTTGTATACTCTAGCCTTTAAATAGACCCCCTTTTTTAGACCAGTTGATCTGCCGTTTCTTTTCTTTTCTGCCCCCGCTCCCTGCTCGCTTGTGCCCCACCATTGACTGTACGCTCACTATTATGTTAGATCCACTATGGACTGGACTTTCACTATTATGTTAGATCCACTATGGACTGGACTCTCACTCTTGTGTTAGATCCACTATGAATTGGACTTTCACAATATTATGCTAGACCTACTCGAAGTCCATTGCATCCGGTCTCTCCTAGTGGTCCTCTCCAAGGTTTCTCATAGTCATTCACATTGACATCCCACTGGGTTGTGAGTTTTTCCTTGCCCTTATGTGGGATCTGAACCGAGGATGTTGTCGTGGCTTGTTCAGCCCTTTGAGACACTTGTGATTTAAGGCTATGCAAATAAACATTGATTGATTGATTGACACTGCGATGAGGTGGCGACTTGTCCAGGGTGTACCCCGCCTTCCGCCCGATTGTAGCTGAGATAGGCGCCAGCGCCCCCCGCGACCCAAAAGGGAATAAGCGGTAGAAAATGGATGGATGGATGATTGATTGACATTGATTGATTGAATCAGATGAAAAATGTGGGAGTTTCAAAGGGAAATTCCCAAAAATGCGGGAATTTCGGGAAAAATTTAATTTTTGGAAAAATGGTAAAAAATTTGAATGGTATGAACGAGAAATGTTGAAGAAGTATTAAGGAATTCCTAAAATTTCGGGAAAACCAGGAATTTTTTCAGTTGAAAAAACAACTTTGTTTTTTTTTGTCCTCGTTAAAAGAAACGTCTTGACGGTGAAACGGTTGAAACAGGTTGAAAATGTGGGGGGAGTAGTCGCCAGGAAAAAGGGTAGAAATAAGGCTTTGGAAAACCAGGAACTCTGGAAAATCCTGACATTGTTTTGAACTTGGAAAAAAATATAGTTTGAATTTCCAGAATGGTGGAATGGTTTGAATCGGTTGAAAAATGTAAAAATGGTGGAAATTTGAAAAATGGCCAAATCATTTTGAATGGGAAAAATTGATTGATTGATTACCTAAACCTTGTCTGAATAGAAGAAACTAAAAGCAAATCCATTAAGAAGACACAATGAATCTTTTCTGAGCTATTTCTTCTTTGTCGTGTATATATATATATAATGAAACATTTTACACAGCAAGTCAATACGCCTCAAAGTGGGATGATTAAGATACAACACACTGCCAGGATCTCTTTTCCGAGTATGATTGTCACCTTCAACTACTCAAGTGTGAAATATGCCGCCACTTTGTTCCGCACAGTTTGCCCTTTTCTAATTTTGTACCCGCTGAGATGAATTTTATCGAGCAACACTTCAACGCATCTGCCGGAATAACAAAAACAAAGAAAGTCCGCCGTGAAGAAAAAACACCATAAATTGATAAGAATGACAAACATCTCCGAGATGTTTCATTTTGGGTATTTTTGGGGAAATTGATGAATGACAGCAGAGGCTGCCCACGGGGAGGAAAAGTGTTTATGAAGTTGGCGGCCACCACTGCACTTGAATATAAAAAAAAGGCCTGCTTATTTATCCAGTGCCATTCAGGGTGATTTGCATTGCATAGAAGAGGGTTTGGCGACCCAAAACGCTGAAAATGCCATATTGGATCCAAAGATACAAAAAAACAAATCTGTCTGGAGATGCAAAAAATTCAAATCCGTATATAAGTCTTATAATGAAGACAACACATGACGTAAGTGTCTATATTTGCTATAATAAATAGCCTACTATCAGAATGTCTGTGTGGCAGGCTGAAGCAAATCTTTGTTTACAGAAATTGCAAAATGTAATATTTATTCTAAACATTTTTACAACATTAGAAAACCTTTAGTAAGGTATAGATGTGTGTGTCGAAGTTGAAGGAAACAGCAGACTGTCTTCTTTTAATAGATTAATCCCAATCTTTGGCGAGCTGGGTAATGGTTGCTGTGGTCTGGAACATCATGGCACACAAACAACTATCTGAAAATGGAGCCAATATTACATATAAAACAAAATAGGTGTGCTGATTGCTGATTGCCTGCAACTCCGTCGTTGTGTAGGCGTGAAGCGCCCAGCGCGAGCAAGGACGTGTACTGGCATGCTGCCAAAATTGGAGGTGGAAGAACTTGCTGCTGAGGAAAAGCGGGTCCGAGATGCAAAACAAACGTGTATACAAAGAGGATACAAGTAAGGGATATAATGAGCTCAAAAAAACCTACAAATAAGGCTTAATGATGCAATATGTACATACAGCTAGCCTGACTAGCATGCTAGCATTGGTGAGCTTACAGTCATGCTCTGTCCAAATATGCCTGATTAGCACTCAAACAAGTACTGTAAATGACATCAACAAAGCGCACCTTTTTGCATTCACGCACAGTATAAAACGTTTGGTGGACAAAATGACACAAAGAAGGAGTGGAAGATTTTACATGTAAACTAAATGTTGTGTCACAGTCCGCAATGTAGTGAGATCAAGAACCACCGAAATGAGGACAAAACGAAACCAAATAGTGGACCAAAAATACAAAAAAACTAATCCGTCTGGAGACACAATTTTTTTTATAATGAAGACAACAAATTACGTAAGTGTCTATATTTGCTGTAATAAATAGCCTACTATCAAAATGTCTTTGTCGCAGGCTAAAGCAAATCTTTGTTGACGGAATTTTTTATTTATTTAATATTTAATCTAAACATTTTTACAACATTAGAAACCATTAGTAAGGTATAGATGTGTGTGTCCAAGTTAAAGGAAACAGCAGACTGTCTTCTTTTAATAGATTACTCCCAATCTTTGGCCAGCTGGGTAATGTTTGCTGTGGTCTGGAACAACATTGCACACAAACAACTATCTGAAAATGCAGCCAATATTACATATACATAATGTGTCATGAGACATGCAAAACAAACTTATATACAAAGAGGATACAAGTAAAGGATATAACAAGCTAGAATCTACCTACAAATAAGGCATAATGATGCAATATGTACATACAGGTAGCCTGACTAGCATGCTAGCATTGGTGAGCTTACAGTCATGCACTGACCAAATATGCCTGATTAGCACTCCAACAAGTCGATGACATCAACAAAGCGCACCTTTATGCATTCGCGCACAGTATAAAACATTTGGTGGACGAAATGACACAAAGAAGGATTGGAAGATTTTACATGTAAACAAACTGTTGTGTCACAGTCCACACTGTAGTGAGATCAAGAACCACCGAAATTAGGACAAAACAAAACCAAATACTCTCATCAGTGAAGCATACACACAAACATATCAAACGGTGGGCTTTTTAACAATAGGGAAGGTTTGTGCCATGTTTGTCTTCAAACAAAAAACATACTAAAAAACAATATATCGACAAACACTTCCCCAAAGGCAACACCCTAAGAAAAATATTCAACAAGAACAACATTAAATTGAGCTACAGCTGTATGAATAACATACAACAAATCATTTCAAACCACAACAAAGCAATTGCAAAAGGACTGCCTACCCCCAGACTAAACGACTCTGAAACCAATAAGGAATGTAACTGTCGCAAGAAACCTGATTGTCCTCTCAACGGAGGGTGCTTACAGACATCAGTCGTTTACCAAGCAAAGGTAATACGCAAGGACATTAACACATCCGACACGTACGTAGGATTAACCGAAGGAGCGTTCAAAACAAGATGGAATAATCACAACGCCTCCTTTAGAAACCAGACTTTGCGGAATTCTACAGAACTCAGCAAGCACATTTGGAACCTCAAAGACAATAATGTTGAATATTTAATAACATGGCAAATTCTTGCATCCCGCACAACTTATAACAGTGGTAATAAAAGATGCAACCCATGCTTAAAAGAGAAACTGTTTATTATATATCATCCAGATCTATCATCCCTCAACAAGCGCAGTGAAATCATTTCAACATGCCGCCACAGACGGAAACACCTCCTAGGTAACACATGAGCCAATCGCCACACCCTACGCCTGCCTGTACCCACCCACTCTGTGCCCTATATAAACCATTGTATGTGAATGCTTCCATTAAAATCCCCTGATGATTGAGGGAACCCCTCATGAAACAATTCTGTAGAGATGAAGTAGTCTTGTGATTTTTCCCACACCTATATATATATATATTCCCCCCCCCCCCCCCCCCCCCCCCCCCCATTATTTTCCAATTTCAATCCTTTTTCAAAAATGCTCCAGGGAGCCACTAGTGCGGCGCTAAAGAGCTGCGGGTTGCGACCTCAGGCAATGAACATTGAGATAGCATTTGAAAGGAAATTAGAGGTATCGCACTCAAGGGCTGTTTGAAAAGAACTTAAAGATGTTGCATACATCTGTCTGTGCAGCACACATTTCATCCATGAATATAAGTCACTGAAAACTAAAGGGTTCAGCTGTTTTGGGAAGTTAATTCATTTTATTCTTATCTTTGGTCATGAATGGAGGGGATTGATGACCCTGATTGCCAAACAGGTTGTGAGAATTGGAAAGCACCAAAGGAGCGCCACATGTTGTTCTGAAGGTGTTTTGGCAATAAGACGCAATGCAGAATTTCAAGTGCTTTATGCCGCACGTTTTGTGTCTCTCCGGGCCCGACAAAACAAGCTGCACTTGTGTTTTGTTGTACAAACCCAGTTTCCATATGAGTTGGGAAATCGTGTTGGATGTAAATATAAACGGAATACAATGATTTGCAAATCCTTTTCAACCCATTGTTACGACTCGGAGTAAGGAAAGGACCCAGATGCAGAGAAGAAGTGAAAAAAAAAATAAAGCTTTTATTTTGAAACAACTTTTTACCTCCAATGCAAAAAGTTTTTCACAAGAATAATCAACACGCGGAAAAATAATTCAGAGGATAAACAATTAACTTAAAATCACTCCACAAAAATAAGGAGGAATACTAATCTAAGGAAATTCTAACAAAAAAAGAATATCAATAAGAATAAACGAAAAGCGCTCCAACAGGAGGAAAAAACACCAAAACGACCTATATATAAACACTAACTATAAATAACAAAAAAATCACTCAATCAATGAGGCAATAAATTCGAAATTTGGAAAAACAAAAACTCACCAATTAGGAAGACGAATGATAACCAAGGACGCTCAAAGGAGGAAAAAGTAAACTCAAAATTACAGCAAAAACTAGGGTACCTAACACGGTGGCGAGGCATAATGGATGCGTGTTGCTACCCCAGGGATGCAAGAGGACCAGGACAGGCAGGAGTTGCAGGTAAGATTAGATTTAATACAAAAACAAAAATAATACTGGTACAAAATACAAAGAAAAGGCGTGCCGAATGCACGGAGAGCTATGCTAATAATTAGCAACGAGAGCAGAGTACAGGAATAGAGGTGCAGAGCGCACGCAAAGCTAAGGCGAGACTTAGCAATAGTGATTAAAAAAATAAGAACCAACGTGCGTGTTGCAAGTAGCAAACAAACCAACCAGAAGGAACTGAGGTAGCAGGCAGGACTAAATACTAAAGCAATCAATGAAAAACAGGTGTGCTTCGAAAACAAGGGGAGGTGGAACCAATGTGAAACCATGGAGACCAGATAAACAGGAAGTGCTCAAACTAAGGAACGGAAGAGTCCAAAATCCCAACAGTACCTAGGAAAACAGGAGCAAGACAAGGAGCTAATCAAGGACATGGACATGGACGCTAGAAAGGCACGATAGACGAGACGATCTGGCAAAGGACAAATGGAGAAGTGAGCTTAAATAGGATGTGGGAGTGATGGGGAACAGGTGGAAACAATCAGGAATCAGGGATGACGCCAGACTGCTGACACAAGAGGAATATTGTGTCAAAATAAATGCAACCCTCTGAAACAAGAGGGTAGCTTTTCAAAATAAAACACGTAAATCACAAGACAGAAAAACCAAGACAAGACTTCCCTCACCGCGGTGTGACAAAAATATTCAGTTGAATATGCTACAAAGACAACATATTTGTTGTTCAAACTGATAAACATTTTTTATTTTTTTTTGCAAATAATCATTTACTTTAGAATTTGATGCCAGCAACACGTGACAAAGAAGTTGGGAAAAGGTGGCAATAAATACTCATAAAGTTGAGGAAGGCTCATCAAACACTTATTTGGAACATCCCACAGGTGTGCAGGCTAATTGGGAACAGGTGGGTGCCATGATTGGGTATAAAAACAGCTTCCCAAAAAATGCTCAGTCTTTCACAAGAAAGTATGGGGCAAGGTACACCCCTTTGTCCACAACTGCGTGAGCTAATAGTCAAACAGTTTAAGAACAACCTTTCTCAAAGTGCAATTGCAAGAAATGTAGGGATTTCAACATCTACGGTCCATATTATCATCAAAAGGTTTAGAGAATCTGGAGATTTCACCCCACGTAAGCGGCATGGCCGGAAACCAAGATTGAATGACCGTGAATTTCGATCTCTCAGACCGCACTGTATCAAAAACCGACATCAATCTCTAAAGAATATCACCACATGGGCTCAGGAACACTTCAGAAAAAAAAAATACAGTACGTCGCTACATCTGTAAGTGCAAGCTAAAGCTCTACTGTGCAAAGCGAAAGTCATTTATCAACAACATCCAGAAATGCCGCCGGCTTCTCTGGCCGAGATCATCTAAGATGGACTGATGCAAAGTGGAAAAGTGTTATGTGGTCAGATTAGTCCACATTTCAAATTGTTTTTGGAAATGTTCGACATGGGTGTCATCCGGACCAAGGGGAAGCAAACCATCCAGACTGTTATCGACGCAAAGTTCAAAAGCCAGCATCTGTGGTGGTATGGGGGTGCATTAGTGCCCTAGACATGGGCAACCTACACATCTGTGAAGGCACCATTAATGCTGAATGGTTCATACAGGTTTTGGAACAACATATGCTGCCATCTAAGCGCCGTCTTTTTCATGGACGCCCCTGCTTATTTCAGGAAGAAATGCACATGTTACAACAGCGTGGTTTCGTAAAAAAAAGCGTGCGGGTACTTTCCTGGCCCGCCTGCAAATCAGACCTGTCTCCCATCGAATATGTGTGGCGCATTATGAAGCGTAAAATACGACACCGGAGACCCCGGACTGTTCAACGACTGAAGCTCTACATAAAACAAGAATGGGAAAGAATTCCACTTTCAAAGCTTAAATAATTTGTTTCCTCAATTCCCAAAACGTTTATTGAGTGTTGTTAAAAGAAAAGGTGATGTAACACAGTGGTGAACATGCCCTTTCCCAACTACTTTGGCACGTGTTGTAGCCATGAAATTATAAGTTAATTATTATTTGCAAAAAAAAAATAAAGTTTATGAGTTTGAACATCAAATATCTTGTCTTTGTAGTGCATTCAATTGAATATGGGTTTAAAAGGATTTGCAAATCATTGTATTCCGTTTAGGTTTAGGCCCTGTGATGAGGTGGTGACTTGTCCAGAGTGTACCCCGCTTTCCTCCCGATTGTAACTGAGATAGGCACCAGTGCCCCCCGCGTCCCCGAAAGGGAATAAACAGTAGAAAATGGATGAATGGATGTATTCCGTTTATGTTTACATCTAACTTAATTTCCCAACTCATATGTAAATGGGGTTTGTAGTTGTGGTCTGTAAAAAAAAAATAGGAATCCAAATGCAGATCCGTAACAAATCTTTATTTAATAACATAAATCAGTTTAACGAAAGATCACCTCCAGGAAAACCAGGTCAAAAGTCTGTCCTCCGCCTGAGGAAATACAAAAACAGGAATTAAAAAAAGTTCAGGGCAAAAGTCAGAGTTAGTGAGCTCAGGGCCAGATTGTACCGCAGGCAACGGACGAACTGGCACCGGCTGAGTGGAGATCCAGGGTTTAAGTCTGGTAGTTGATTAGCAACAGGTGGACTCGGATGACTGGCAGCACACCTGGAACTAATGACAGGGTTGCAGACACAATAGGGGAGGGAAGCAGGAAAACAAGCGGAAAAAAAGGCAGGGGGAACCGCCCTCATGACATTATGAGAGCCAACTAACATAATTAAACCTCACTTACTGTACAATGTCTGCTGTCACAGGGACTGTCACTGTCACTCATGGCTCATTTGGACATCACGTGGACACCATGCGTCATTTGCATTAATATGAAGGCCCGTTTCTTTATTCATCCTTGCATCCACTAGCCTTGACTGTGAGCTTTGTGTGGAAGTCATCCTGAGAGACTATCTATCCATACTATCTACTAGGGTTGTACGGTATACCGGTATCAGTATAGTACCGCGATACTAATTAATTATATTCGGTAATATACCGCCTCTAAAAAAGACCGGTTCCCCACCCCTACGCCGCCCCGTCGTCGTCATGTCATGTCATTGCTCGTTTACAAGCAGATGAGCATGTTCGGCAGCGCACAATCACTGAGTACTTACAAGCAGACACAGTTTGTGGACAGAAAAGGGAGAACGGACGCATTTTGATCTAAAAACTATATAATACTGAAACTGTTACATTCAACAGGGGTGGAACGAGACGACACCACAAGGAAGATCAGGTTAACCTGTTTATTACAACCTTTGATGAGTGTGTGGGATGTGTATGCTACTCTCTGTGTTTGGTGCAGGACAATGTGTAAATTTAACAATGTCAATGTTACCAAGGGAGTGTGTGTTGGATAGAACCTTCGTCAGTCCAGAGGGGCGAGGCAATGAGAGTGCCTCTGGGCAGGCGAGCAGTCAGGGGACAGAGAGAAGCAACGAGGTCCGTGTCCAAGTGAGGGTCGAGGATCGGGCAAAGAGGTCCAAATTCCGAAGGGAGGTCGAGATACAAATCTCGAGCACACGGCACAGGGAGGGTACTGTGGGAAGCACAAAGGACCTGAGACGCGGTAAAACAAGGAGGACAAGAAGAGCAAGTACACAAGGGAAGCCAGAGACGAAATGCTTACTGCTTAGAGTTAACAACGTTCCGGCGTAGGCTCCAAGGGTCCACTGGTCTTTATGCTGATGTCTGGATAAGTTTCGGGTGTGCTGATTGCAGATTGCCTGCAGCGTTGTCGTTGTGTGAGCAGGGGCGGGTCCTGGCATGCTGCCAAAATTGGAGCTGGAAGAACTTGCTGCAGAAGAAAAGCGGGTTCGAGACCGCGCCGTGACAGAAACTCCTTCGGGAAGAGGTACTTTAGGACATTGCTAGTTAGCTAGCGGCTAAAGTCCATTTTAGTCAGCAATTGTTCAATCAATTAATTTGTATAGCTCTAAATCACGAGCGTCTCAAAGGGCTGAACAAGCCTCAACCACATCCTCGGCTCAGATCCCAGCAGCGTTTTAGTTACTTCTAAATCAGTTATCCTCGCCTACATTGCAACAAAGTATCATCCCTGCAGGATGAGGAATAGCTAAACATGCTTCACTACACACCGTAGCTCAACGTCGTGACAATGTAAACAAACGCCATTGGCAGATCTATACCTAACATCCACTGTAATGATACCAAGTACAGGAGCGTATCTAGTCGATACTACTATGATTTCATTGAAATTTTTTAGCATCACAAAATCTTCTTTCGTTTTTATTTGTATTATTGTTTTAATATTATGTTTATAAACTCTGGAACTACAGCCCTGGACACATGAAGATTTTGAATATGACCAATGTATGATCCTGTAACTACTTGGTATTGGATTGATACCAAAATGTGTGGTGTCAACCAAAACTAATGTAATGCATCAAACAACAGAAGAAGAAGAATTGATTTTTACATTTCAACATAAGTGTAGATAGAACATGTTAAAAGAGAAAATAAGCAGATATTAACAGTAAATGAACAAGTAGATTAACAATTTATTCTCTACCAGTACCTAAATAGTGTTGACAAGATAATAGAACGATAAATGACACAATATGCTACTGCATACGTCAGCAGCTAAATTAGGAGCCTTTGTTAGCTTATTTACTAATAAAATACAAGTTGTCTAGTGTGTTCACTATTCTATTTAAGGACACACTTGCAATAAAAGAATATATGTTTAATGTACCGCCGGTATGGAAATGTACCGCAAATTATTGAAATACACTTTGGTACCAATAATGGTACCAAAATACTGGTATTGGGACAATACTACAATTGACTCATAGGGACAATATAGGCAGATTAGTCCGGCTTCACAAGTGGCTAGCTAGGGACTAACGTTTATTCATAATTGACCCTCTTTCTGGGGCAAACCGGGGCTGCTTATGAGGTACGGCCTTCACCCTAACCAGGAAGGTGCCATCATCCTCTCTAGAAACATAGATTATTGTTTGAGTCACACTTGATTAACTACACTAGAGCAAGCCCGGTCACAGGCAATTACAGAGTCTGTTAGTCCTGCTTAGGAGTCAGTTAAGCTAGGCTGGAAAATCCCTGCAAACATAGCATTTCTCGTAGAATAATACACAACTCACATGATGTTTTTTTTCTGCAGGGACTGTGCCAGAGGTGGAAAAACGGTTCAGTGTATCGCAGCAAACAATCTGAATATTCCCGTCATATCAATTCCTAGATATGGTCGAAATTATTTAAAGCGCACTACGCAAAATAAACGCACACACTACTACGGATAACTTTAGCAAAAAATCCGCAAAACAGCCCATTACCTATAATATGGGCTTTTTCAACAAAAGATCATTGTCTCCAAAAATGTCATTTGTTAATGATGTCAGTACAGACAATAATCTTAACGTCATTGATCTCTGCAAAACCTGGCTCAAACCAGACAATTTATTTGCGCTGAAAGAGGCATCTCCTCCTAACTATCTGAATGCACATATTGCTCGTTCCCTTAAAAGGGGTGGGGAGGGGCGCAATAATATACAATGAAAACCTTAACCTTACTCCTAAACTAAGTAATAAATATAAATCATTTCAGGTGCTTACTACGAGGTCTGACGCACCGCTGCCTCTCTACCTGGCTGTTATCTACGGCCCCCTGGGCCCTATTCAGACTTTATCAGTGAATTTTGAGAGTTTGTCGCTGATCTAGTGATGCACGCCGACAATACAATTATAAAATGGGACTTTAATATCCATATGAATACCCCATCAGACCCTTCGTGCTGGGCGCTTTAGACTTTAATTGGTAGCTGTGGTCTTACACAAATAATAAATGAACCCACGCATCACAACGGTAATACGATAGATGTGGGTTCTTCCGAGGATGTCGTAGTCGTAGTGGTTTGTACAGTCTTTTGAGACATTTGTGATTTAGGGCTATATAAATAAACATTGATTGATTGATTGATTGATCCAGTGCTTGTCAGGGGTGTCACCTCCCAAGTTTTAAAATTTGAAGTTCTGACAAGCTAATAATAGTAATAACTGTTTTAGCAGCCGCAACATTAATGCTGTCACAACGATGACTCTTGCTGGCCTACTGCCTCGGGTAATGGCACCATTCCCAAATTATGTGGGCTCTATCGATAACTTTGCTAACAATTTTAATGACGTCCTGCACGAAACCATTGATAGTACAGCACCGTTAAAGTTAAAAGGGCCCCTAAAAGGCGTACCACATGGTTTACAGAAGAGCTCTTAAATTATCATGTAGAAAGCTGGAAGGCAAATGGCGCGTGACTAAAATTGAGGTTTTCTATCAAGCATGGAGTGATAGTTTAATAACTTGTAAAGCTAAATACTACTCAAATCTCATCCTCCTCAACAAAAATGATTCAGAATATGTGTTCAGTACAGTAGCATCGCTAACCCAAAAAGGGACTCCTCCCTGTAGCTCCACCCACTCAGCAGATGACTTCATGAATTTCTTTAATAAGAAAATTGAACTCATTAGAAAGCAGATTAAAGACAACGCATCCAAGCTAGAACTGGGTTTTATTAATACGGATACGATTGTATACACAGGGGATATTGCCCTCGAAAATAGTCTCTCTCTTTTAGATGAAATAACATTAGAGGAACTCTAATTTAGGGTTATATAATTAAACATTTATTGATTGATTGATTGATATATATATATATATATATATATATATATATATATATATCATATATATATGTATGTATGTGTATATGTATATATATGTATATGTATGTGCATATATATATATATATATGTGCATATATATATATATATATATATATATATATATATATATATATATATATATATATATATATACATATATATATATATATATATATATATATATATATGCTGTGCTTGGTGTATTGCGTGAGTATGAACATGAGTCATTGGTAGTTTGCGTTACGGTTATTATTGGGAAGTCGATATAAAAGTTTTCTTTGGAAGACACTTGTCACATTCCGGTCAAAAACAGCTGGAATGATGTAATTAAGTGCACGCCTTGGCTGCAACCAGTTTCAACGAGGCCTAGGTTGAGCAACCCTTCCAGGCAACTTCCTCCTGCTCACAGTGAACCAGTACTAAAAGAAACATTCATAGAGATTTAGTGATTTCATGAAATCAAAATTATATATATATGTATATATATATGTATATATATACGTGTGTGTACATAATATATTAATATAATAGATTTATAATTAATTCATTTTGAATGTTAAGAGTATGTTAAAGTTCGACTCTTCCCTTGTTTACTTCATTGAAGTCCTCCTTAAAGTTTTTAGTTTTTGTAGTCAATCAGAAATATTAGGCAGCTAAAATGGGGAAAACATAGATGAGTAAAGAATGTTCAGAATTATTATCCATCATGCATTGTAATGGGTGTAATTTTGAATTTTTTTTACGGTGTGTTCTTTTTTTTTTAATGATCTATCGGCCAGATGACAGCTAACGTAGGCTCCAGAGTCCAGCCTGCACTTTGTCAAAAGTAACGCTACAGACACCAAATGAATGTCCAAATAGGCTGCGTACTGTACGTGGGCTAACTGGAAGGTCACATGAAGTTTGGAGCTCTGTAGCAACTGACCGTGCAGAAAGTCTTTGCACAATGCGCTTCAGCATCCGCTGACCCCTCTCTGTCAGTTTACGTGGCCTACCGCTTGGTGGCTGAGTTGCTGTTGTTCCCAAAATCTTCACTTTTCTGATAGTAACGTTGACTTTGGAATATGTTGTGTTTTTAGTCTTTTCCTGCCTTCTCCTTTCTCTGCACCTGTGCTTTTAGTGATTCGTCCTCGGCGAGGGGCGTACCTTGAGGCACACCTGTTCGCAATTAGCATACAGGTACTTAGGCTCGTCACTGTCAGCTTGGCCTCGCCGGTTATTGTCTCCAGTACTCCTGTGGCGACTTACTGCCGGCAATGCGAACCAAGCTCTGCCACTGATCGTACAGGGAACGGACCGCCACAATAAGACAGTCCGACACCCCATACTCTCTGAGCACTCCCCACAGGACTTCCCGAGGGACACGGTCGAATGCCTTCTCCAAGTCCACAAAGCACATGTAGACTGGTTGGGCAAACTCCCATGCACCCTAGGGAGGTGTTTAGGGCACGTCCAACCGGTAGGAGGCCACGGGGAAGACCCAGGACACGTTGGGAAGACTATGTCTCCCGGCTGGCCTGGGAACGCCTCGGGATCCCCCGGGAAGAGCTAGACGAAGTGGCTGGGGAGAGGGAAGTCTGGGTTTCCCTGCTTAGGCTGTTGCCCCCGCGACCCGACCTCGGATAAGCGGAAGATGATGGATGGATGGATGGACTCCTGTGGCGCATGCATCTACTTTTTCGCTCCTTTGTCCTGAATTCCCTAACCTCCTGCGTGTTAATCTCCTAGTCCCCCTGAAGTAAAAAGGATAAGTTTTGTTGGACTCTTGCCCAGCTCAGTGTGCCCTGGCCCTTTCTCCTGCCGACCGCTGAGGAACCTTTTTTCTGTCCAGATTTCATGGTGTGCGTTTTTTGTGCCCCATTGCCTTAAGTTATCCTTTTTTTGTCTAATTAAATGTTTTCATTTTTTAAATTCCACCCCGTCTCCCGTCTCTGCATCCTGGGGTCACCCCCACTTCACCAAGACCGTAACAGATTTTTTTTTTTTAATAAATCAACAGAAAAAACACAAAATATACTTTCAATTAGTGCATCAACCCAAAAAAAACCTCCCTCCACCATTCACACTCATCCACACCCACTCACACAAAAAGGGGTTGTTTCTGGCTGCTACCAATATTCTGGTTCCCGCAACATAAACAACTCAGTCTGAAAAGGACAAAGTCCCTGAAGCACACATGATTACATTTTCATTAATTACTATTTTTTATGTTTTTTTTTTATATGGTTTTACTTTGTTTTTTATCCAAGAAAAAAAAGGACCTTATCTCCACCAGACCAGGTTGTTAATGAAATTAGATTTGTTCAAAGCGTTTTTAAAACCAGGTCCAGTCCAGATAATATCCAATGCAACACACATGTACACTGAAAAAATAGGGAAACAACAGATTGCATATAATTAATAAACCAAAATTATATTCTCAAAATATGTGTGTAGTCCAGATTAGGTACTGGTCGGACTCAGTAACACACCTTCTTTTTTGTGACTTTGGAATATTTAGGAAATTTGACGACTGGATTTGTTCATCATATGACAGTTCCATGCTGGAAATCACTGAAAGCGGCCCAATCTTTCACAAATGTCTCCGTGCCTAAGTGCTTGATTTTATACACCGGGCCAAGTGATTAGGGCACCTGATTCTCATCATTTGGATGGGTGGCCAAATATTTTTGGCAATATAGTGTAAGTCAGGGGTCACCAACGGCGTGCCCGCGGGCACCAGGTAGCCCGTGAGGACCAGATGAGTCGCCCGCTGGCCTGTTCTAAAAATAGCTCAAATAGCAGCACTTACCAGTGAGCTGCCTCTATTTTTTGAAATGTTATTTAATTACTAGCAAGCTGGTCTCGCTTTGCTCGAAAATTTTAAATCTAAGAGAGACAAAACTCAAATAGAATTTGAAAACCCAAGAAAATATTTTAAAGACTTGGTCTTCACTTGTTTATATAAATTCATTTTTTTTTTTCATTTTGCTTCTTATAACTTTCAGAAAGACAATTTTAGAGAAAAAATACAATCTTAAATATGATTTTAGGATTTTTAAACACATATACCTTTTTACGTTTTAAATTCCTTCCTCTTCTTTCCTGACAATTGAAATCAATGTTCAAGTAAATTAATTTTTTTTATTGTAAAGAATAATAAATACATTTTAATTTAATTCTGCATTTTAGCTTCTGTTTTTTCGACTAAGATATTTGTGAGATATTTTTTCAAACGTATTATCAATAAAATTCAAAAAAATTATTATGGCAAAATGTAGAAAATCTGTTAAATCAAATTTAAATCTTATTTCAAAGTATTTTGAATTTGTTATGACATTTTTGTTCTGGAAAATCTAGAAGAAATAATGACTTGTCTTTGTTGGAAATATAGCTTGGTCCAATTTGTTATATATTCTAACAAAGTGCAGATTGGATTTTAACCTATTTAAAACATGTCATCAAAATTCTAAAATCAATCTTAATCAGGAAAAATTACTAATGATGTTCCATAAATTTTTTGGGGAATTTTATCAAAAAGATTCGAATTAGCTAGTTTTTCTCTTCATATTTTTCGGTTGAATTTTGATTTTTGAAGAGTCGAAATTGAAGATAAACTATGTTTCAAAATTTAATTTTCTTTTTTTTTTTGTGTGTGTTTTCTCCTCTTTTAAACCGTTCAATTAAGTGTTTTTTTTCATCATTTATTCCCTACAAAAAACCTTCCGTAAAAGGAAAAAAAATGTACGATGGAATGACGGACAGAAATACCCATTTTTTTAAATATATATATAGTTTTATTTATTAAAGGTAAATTGAGTAAATTGGCTATTTCTGGCAATTTACTTAAGTGTGTATCAAACTGGGGGCACTTCACATTAATCAGTACCCAAGAAGTAGCTCTTGGTTTCAAAAAGGTTGGTGACCCCTAGTGTAAGTAATCTAGAAACAGCAATTCATGATTTATATTCATAATGAACATTCTTAATGCATACTAATAAAATAATTGCAATAAATGTAAAAAATATGATAACTCTGTAATTATCTATCTGTGTTGGCCCTGTGATGAGGTAGCGACTTGTCCAGGGCGTACACCGCCTTCCGCCCAAATGCAGCTGAGATAGGCCCCAGCGACCCCCCGTATCTCCAAAAGGGACAAGCGGTAGGAAATGGATGGATGTTTTTTTATTGTAGCAAAATGGTGGTTAAAGCTTTGGAGACTTGTGTAGGGGTGTACATGTTAATATATCCATCCATCCATTTTTTACCGCTTGTTCCCTTTGGGGTCGCTGGTGCCTGTCTCAGCTACAATCGGGCGGAAGGCGGCGTAGACCCTGGACAAATCGCCACCTCGTCGCAGGGCCAACACAGATAGACAGATATCCATCCATCCATTTTCTACCGCTTATTCCCTTTTGGGGTCGCGGGGGGCTATATATATATATATATATATATATATATATATATATATATATATATGTAGGTGTGGGAAAAATCACAAGACTACTTTATCTCTACAGAACTGTTTCATGAGGGGTTCCCTCAATCATCAGGAGATTTTAATGGAAGCATTCACATACAATGGTTTGCTTCCATTAAAATCTCCTGATGATTGAGGGAACCCCTCATGAAACAGTTCTGTAGAGATAAAGTAGTCTTGTGATTTTTCCCACACCTATATATTGCGCTTTACCACGGTATCGAGCACTATTCTCTGGATAATCCAATCAAGACATATATATATATATATATTTATATATATATATATATATACTGTATACTTATATCATTTAACCCAATGCGGGCCCCGATTCAAAAAGTTTGGGGACCCCAGATTTAAAGTCAAAAACTAAAATATAATAATCATACGTAATTCAAATGAAATTACGGGAGGGAGATTTGAAAAGCAAAAGGTCTCGACGTTTTGGTGTCATTCGAAATGAAAATAACTTGACTGTCAAATGCCTCCAAAGCGAGGCTATAACCTTAAAAAAAAAAACGATTCCCTTTTACAATTCTGAATCCTGAGAGGGTTTTTTTGAGAACTCAATTGCTTGGTTGAAGAAAGCCTGAAATCAGCCATTTCCCTCTCCGTAAAATCATCATTTCAGTGTCTGCATTGGAAATCCACTATTGTCGCGACTGGGTGAAAAAGCGGCCTTCACCTTGTCCCGCTTTATCTTAACTTATTTGTCCAGCTGTCCATCATCCTTTCTACGCAGGGCTACTCGTTAATGATTGATGGATTGTGACGGGATGAACAGCCTGCTGCGGGACGGGACTGGCTTGAGTTACCCATCCTGCCCGACAACAACCAACCGCCTCTCACCGCCACTCCCCGTGCGGCGTGAGTCCGCCGATGGAGGAACAAAGGCACATTCAACAGAAGCTCCGTCATCAATAATGTACAACTACGGGGAGGGCGGCGGTGGAGAGGCGGGGGTCTTCTGCTGAAGGAGCTGTGGTGGTGGTGGTGGTGGTGGTGGTGGTGTTGAGGTGAGGCCATGGGCTGTGACTGGTGTATAGCGTGTATGACATACTTGCCAACTCTTGACGATTTCCCGGGAGACTCCCGGAATTCAGCGCCTCTCCCGGAACAAATTTTTTCCCGAAAATCTCCCGAAATTCAGGCGGAGCTGGAGGCCACGCCCCCTCCAGCTCCATGCAGACGCAGACCTTACTCATTGTTGTGACCCTTTTAAACAGGACAATACTGCCATCTACTGTACATTGAATAGAATGTAAATATATTCTACATTTAAGTGCAGTCAAGGAATTAGGGAGTCTGTTCTGAAGCCCACAGTAAAGAGACGTAACTTCATCACGTCGCCTGGTTATTGACTCCAGACCAATATATTACGCCGTCGACGAGCAAAATGAAGAAATACGCTTGCAAGTTCCAGAACGATTGGAAACAAGAATTTCACTTCGGTCTTTTCACTTCAGAATTTCAGGAGAGTTCGAAGGGGAAAGGGTTATGTTGCTTGTAAATTTTGTATAACAGACATCTCCTTTGACCACGGCGGCCGAACGGATATACTCAGCCGTGAACGGTCAGCGAAGCACAAAGCGTTTCCAGTATTATGGCCCACCTCGCAAAATGGAGACCCGATGGTGTATCTTATGCTGAGACAAACATGGCTATGCTGATAGCTGGAAGCAACATCCTGTTCTCATTTGCGGATGTGTACAACAAATCCGTGAAGGATGTTCCCGGATTCGGAGATCGCTCGCCAATACGTAACTGGCAGAACAAAAGTTACTCAAATAGTGAAAGGTAAGTGTTGTTGTTGTTTTTTTTTTGTAACCAGCAAGCACAGTACAGTTAGTAGAACAACTGTGTTTTTATTACTGTGTATTTATTTTTATTTATATATATATAATAAAATAAATATATATAGTTAGAATTCACGGAAAGTCAAGTATTTAATACATATATATATATATATATATATATATATATATATATATATATATATATATATATATATATATATATATATATATATATATGAAATACTCGAGTTGGTGAATTATACGCCACCCCTCTTAACCACGACCCCCACCCCAACCCCCCGAAATCGGAAGTCTCAAGGTTGGCAAGTATGGTGTAAGAACATGAGTCATGGATGACCTCATGCTTTCATTGGTAGTTGGCATAACCGTCATTATCGGGAAGTCCTCATAGAGGTTTTCTTTGGAAGACACTTATCACATTCCAGTCCAACAAAAGCTAAAAATTATGTAATGGAGTGCACTACTTGGCTGTAGCCAGCAGAGGCGCTGTTTCAACGAGGCATAGGTTGAACAACCCTTCCAGGCAGCTTCCTCCTGCTCACATTGAAACACAAGTAAGAAAACTAAGATTCATATTCACATTCCATCATTTCATGAAATATAAATAATCATATGAATTTTCATGAACAAACATACAAACCCCTTTTCCATATGAGTTGGGAAATTGTGTTGGATGTAAATATAAACGGGGTTTGTGAAGAAATTTGGCCATAATTCACGCTTTGTGAGACAAAAACACACGTTGTTGTTTTCTCTTGTGTTCTAAATAGTAAAAAAACTGTTAGCAAGAGGCAGCAATGCAGGGGATGGGAATAGGCCTATTAATTCACCTGTAAAATAATTTAAAACTAGACTCTCACTATTTTGTTGTATCCACTATGGACTGGACTCTCGCTATTATAATAGATCCACTATGGACTGGACTTTCACAATATTATGTTGGATCCATTATGGACTGGACTCTCACAATATTATGTTAGATCCACTATGGTCTGGACTCTCACTATTAAAATAGATCCACTATGGACTGGAATTTCACAATATTATGTTCGATCCACTATGGACTGGACTCTCACAATATTATGTTAGATCCACTATGGTCTGGACTCTCACTATTATAATAGATCCACTATGGACTGGACTCTCACAATATTATGTTAGATCCACTATGGACTGGACTCTCACTCTATTATGTTAGATCCACTATGGACTGGACTCTCACAATATTATGTTAGATCCACTATGGACTGGACTCCCACAATATTATGGTAGATCCACTATGGACTGCACTCTCACAATATTATGCTAGATCCACTATGGACTGGACTCTCACAATAGTATGTTAGATCCACTATGGACTGGACTCTCACAATATTATGTTAGATCCACTATGGACTGGACTCTCACAATATTATGTTAGATCCACTATGGACTGGACTCTCACAATATTATGTTAGATCCACTATGGTCTGGACTCTCACTATTATAATAGATCCACTATGGACTGGAATTTCACAATATTATGTTCGATCCATTATGGACTTGACTCTCACAATATTATGTTAGATCCACTATGGACTGGACTGTCACAATATTATGTTAGATGAACTATGAACTGGACTCTCACACAATATTATGCTTGATCCCCTATGGACTGCACTCTCACAAAATTATGTTGGATCCACTATGGACTGGACCTCCACAATATTATGTTAGATTCACTATGGACTGGACTATCACAATATTATGTTAGATCCACTATGGACTGGACTCTCACTATATTATGTTGGATCCACTATGGACTGGACTCTCACAATATTATGTTAGATCCACTATGGACTGGACTCCCACAATATTATGGTAGATCCACTATGGACTGGACTCTCACAATATTATGGTAGATCCACTATGGACTGGACTCTCACAATAGTGTGTTAGATCCACTATGTACTGGACTCTCACAATATTATGTTAGATCCACTATGGACTGGACTCTCACAATATTATGTTAGATCCACTATGGACTGGACTCTCACTATTATAATAGATCCACTATGGACTGGAATTTCACAATATTATGTTCGATGCATTATGGACTTGACTCTCACAATATTATGTTAGATCCACTATGGACTGGACTATCACAATATTATGTGAGATCCACTATGGACTGGACTCTCACTATATTATGTTAGATCCACTATGGACTGGACTCTCACACAATATTATGCTTGATCCCCTATGGACTGGACTCCCACTATTATGTTAGATCCTCTATGGACTGGACTCTCACAAAATTATTTTGGATCCACTGTGGACTGGACCTCCACAATATAATGCTAGATCCAGTTTGGACTGGACTCCCACTCTTATGCTAGATCCACTATGGACTGGACTCTCACTATATTATGTTAGATCCACTATGGACTGGACTCTCACACAATATTATGCTTGATCCCCTATGGAGTGCACTCTCACAAAATTATGTTGGATCCACTATGGACTGGACCTCCACAATATTATGTTAGATCCACTATGGACTGGACTCCCACAATATTATGGTAGATCCACTATGGACTGGACTCTCACAATATTATGGTAGATCCACTATGGACTGGACTCTCACAATAGTGTGTTAGATCCACTATGTACTGGACTCTCACAATATTATGTTAGATCCACTATGGACTGGACTCTCACAATATTATGTTAGATCCACTATGGACTGGACTCTCACTATTATAATAGATCCACTATGGACTGGAATTTCACAATATTATGTTCGATGCATTATGGACTTGACTCTCACAATATTATGTTAGATCCACTATGGACTGGACTATCACAATATTATGTGAGATCCACTATGGACTGGACTCTCACTATATTATGTTAGATCCACTATGGACTGGACTCTCACACAATATTATGCTTGATCCCCTATGGACTGGACTCCCACTATTATGTTAGATCCTCTATGGACTGGACTCTCACAAAATTATTTTGGATCCACTGTGGACTGGACCTCCACAATATAATGCTAGATCCAGTTTGGACTGGACTCCCACTCTTATGCTAGATCCACTATGGACTGGACTCTCACTATATTATGTTAGATCCACTATGGACTGGACTCTCACACAATATTATGCTTGATCCCCTATGGAGTGCACTCTCACAAAATTATGTTGGATCCACTATGGACTGGACCTCCACAATATTATGTTAGATCCACTATGGACTGGACTCTCACTATATTATGTTGGATCCACTATGGACTGGACTCTCACAATATTATGTTAGATCCACTATGGACTGGACTCCCACAATATTATGGTATATCCACTATGGACTGGACTCTCACAATATTATGGTAGATCCACTATGGACTGAACTCTCACAATATTATGCTAGATCTACTATGGACTGGAATTTCACAATATTATGTTCGATCCATTATGGACTTGACTCTCACAATATTATGTTAGATCCACTATGGACTGGACTATCACAATATTATGTTAGATCCACTATGGACTGGACTATCACTATATTATGTTAGATCCACTATGGACTGGACTCTCACAAAATTATGTTGGATCCACTGTGGACTGGACCTCCACAATATTATGCTAGATCCAGTATGGACTGGACTCCCACTCTTATGCTAGATCCACTATGGACTGGACTCTCACAATATTATGTTAGATCCACTTTGGACTGGACTCTCACTATTATGTTAGATCCACTATGGACTGGACTATCACAATATTATGTTAGATCCACTATGGACTGGACTATCACTATATTATGTTAGATCCACTATGGACTGGACTCCCACTATTATGTTAGATCCTCTATGGACTGGACTCTCACAAAATTATGTTGGATCCACTGTGGACTGGACCTCCACAATATTATGCTAGATCCAGTATGGACTGGACTCCCACTCTTATGCTAGATCCACTATGGACTGGACTCTCACAATATTATGTTAGATCCACTTTGGACTGGACTCTCACTATTATGTTAGATCCACTATGGACTGGACTTTCACACAATATTATGCTAGATCCCCTATTGACTGGACTCCCACTACTATGTTAGCTCCACCATGGACTGGACTCTCACTATTATGTTAGATCCACTATGGACTGGACTTTCACACTATTATGTTAGATCCACTATGGAATGGACTCTCACTATTATGTTAGATCCACTATGGACTAGACTCTCACAATATTATGTTAGATCCATTATGGACTGGACTCTCACAATATTATGTTACATCCACAATGGACTGGACTCTCACAATATTATGTTAGATCCACTTTGGACTGGACTCTCAGTATTATGTTAGATCCACTATGGACTGGACTTTCACACAATATTATGCTAGATCCCCTATTGACTGGACTCCCACTACTATGTTAGCTCCACTATGGACTGGACTCTCACTATTATGTTAGATCCACTATGGACTAGACTCTCACAATATTATGTTAGATCCATTATGGACTGGACTTTCACAATATTATGTTAGATCCATTATCGACCGGACTCCCACTATTATGTTAGATCCACTATGGACTAGACTCTCACAATATTATGTTAGATCCATTATGGACTGGACTTTCACAATATTATGTTAGATCCATTATCGACCGGACTCCCACTATTATGTTAGATCCACTATGGACTAGACTCTCACAATATTATGTTAGATCCATTATGGACTGGACTTTCACAATATTATGTTAGATCCACTATCGACCGGACTCCCACTATTATGTTAGATCCACAATGGACTAGACTCTCACAATATTATGTTAGATCTATTATGGACTGGACTTTCACAATATTATGTTAGATCCATTATCGACCGGACTCCCACTATTATGTTAGATCCACTATGGACTAGACTCTCACAATATTATGTTTGATCCATTATGGACTGGACTTTCACAATATTATGTTAGATCCACTATCGACCGGACTCCCACTATTATGTTAGATCCACTATGGACTGGACTCTCACAAAATTATTTTGGATCCACTATGGACTGGACCTCCACAATATTATGCTAGATCCACTATGGACTGGACTCCCACTCTTATGTTAGATCCACTTTGGACTGGACTCCCACTATTATGTTAGATCCACTTTGGACTGGACTCTCACTATTATGTTAGATCCACTATGGACTGGACTTTCACACAATATTATGCTAGATCCCCTATTGACTGGACTCCCACTACTATGTTAGCTCCACTATGGACTGGACTCTCACTATTATGTTAGATCCACTTTGGACTGGACTTTCACACTATTATGTTAGATCCACTATGGACTGGACTCTCACTATTATGTTAGATCCACTATGGACTAGACTCTCACAATATTATGTTAGATCCATTATGGACTGGACTTTCACAATATTATGTTAGATCCACTATGGACTGGACTCCCACTATTATGTTAGATCCACAATGGACTGGACTCTCACAATATTATGTTAGATCCACTATGGACTGGACTCTCACTATTATGTTGGATCCAGTATGGACTGGACTCTCACTATTATGTTAGATCCACTATGGATTGGACTCTCACTATTATGCTGGATCCACTATGGACTGGACTGTCACAATATTATGTTGGACTCACTCGACGTTGATTGTTTTCCGTCTACCCTAGAGAGGGGTTGGTGTTGCCCACATATGCGGTCCTCTCCAAGGAGGTGTTTATGGCATGTCCAACCAGTAGGAGGCCACGGGGAAGACCCAGGACACGTTGGGAAGACTATCTCTTCCGGCCGGCTTGGGAACCCCCTTTAAGATCCCCGGGGAGGAGCTGGACGAAGTGGCTGGGGAGAGGAAAGTCTGGGCTTCCCAATTCTTAGGCTGGTGCCCCCGCCACCCGACCTCGGATAAGCGGAAGAAGATGAATGGATTTTTGAGCGAAAGAGTTTTTGTGGAACAGACTTGAAACTTGTATAGATGTCTGTTACATAGACTCAACCTAATGTAGCTGAGTTTTTCTGTTAATCCAAATAAAATTTTGGAAGTTATTCGATTTTTATTTATGAACGTTTCTTTTGTGTCACCAACAGCTGGCTAAGATGTGCAGCTTTGCCCTCCCACCCCCCAATTGGTCGCTGGCCACTGGGGAGCCTGTGGGGATTATGCTTTATAATTCATTGAGGGAAGCAGACATCCGTAAAGAGACGAGCCCCCGAGCATGTAGGAGGGGGGGATTGAGAAGCTTGCCAGGTTTTAAAGCATCTTTTTCCTGTCAAGTATCAACACCGAGCTGCAAATGTCAGTTATTAGCCGAGCTGCATCACTCGGAGCTGTCAGGACGTACTTACAGTGGGGCAAAAAAGTATTTAGTCAGCCACCGATTATGCAAGTTCTCCCACTTAAAATGATGACAGAGGTCTGTAATTTTCATCATAGGTACACTTCAACTGTGAGAGACAGAATGTGAGAAAAAAATCCAGGAATTCACATTATAGGAATTTTAAAGAATTTATTTGTAGCTCTCACTGATGGAAGGAGGTTTTGGCTCAAAATCTCACGATACATGGCCCCATTCATTCTTTCCTTAACACGGATCAATCGTCCTGTCCCTTTAGCAGAAAAACAGCCCCAAAGCATGATGTTTCCACCGCCATGCATCACAGTAGGTATGGTGTTCTTGGGATGCAACTCAGTATTCTTCTTCCTCCAAACACGACGAGTTGAGTTTATACCCAAATGGATACATGGATGATACAGCAGAGGATTGGGAGAATGTCATGTGGTCAGATGAAACAGAAATATAACTTTTTGGTATAAACTCAACTCGTCGTGTTTGGAGGAAGAAGAATACTGAGTTGCATCCCAAGAACACCACACCTACTGTGAAGCATGGGGATGGAAACATCATGCTTTGGGGCTGTTTTTCTGCTAAGGGGACAGGACGGTTGACCCGTGTTAAGGAAATAATGAATGTAGCCATGTATCGTGAGATTTTGAGCCAAAACCTCCTTCCATCAAGCTTTGAATGGTTGACCAAATACTTATTTTCCACCATAATTTACAAATAAATTCTTTAAAATTCCTACAATGTGAATTCCTGGATTTTTTTTTCTCAAATTCTGTCTCTCACAGTTGAAGTGTACTTTTGATGAAAATGATAGACCTCTGTCATCATTTTAAGTGGGAGAACTTGCACAATCGGTGGCTGACTAAATACTTTTTTGCCCCACTGTAATTGCGTAAAAAAAAAAACGTCACGCGGTGAAGAAGATGTACCGTACGCGGAGGTCAGTGATTAAAGGGGAACATTATCACCAAACCTATGCAAGCGTCAATATATTCATTGCTGTTGCAGAAAAAAGACCATATATTTTTTTTAACCGATTTCCGAACTCTAAATGGGTGAATTTTGGCAAATTAAACGCCTTTCTGTTTATCGGTCTTTTAGCGATGACGTCAGAACGTGACGTCACCGAGGTAACACACCCGCCATTTTCATTTCCACATTACATCTCAGCTCTGTTATTTTCCATTTCTTCAACAATTTTTCGGAACCTTGGAAATATCATGCCTCGTCGATGTGTTGTCGGAGGGTGTAACAACACTAACAGGGAGGGATTCAAGTTGCACCACTGGCCCGAAGATGCGAAAGTGTCTGCCGCCAGACCCCCATTGAATGTGCCGGAGTGTCTCCGCATTTTACCCGTGATGACAGACATGGCACAGAGATGTATGGATAACCTGCAGATGCATTTGCAACAATAAAGTCAACGAAATCACAAAGGTGAGTTTTGTTGATGTTGACTTGTGTGCTAATCAGACATATTTGGACGCAGCATGACTGCCAGCTAATCGATGCTAACATGCTATGCTAATCAATGCTAACATGCTATTTACGCTAGCTGTATGTACATTTGAAACTAGATACCCACATTTAATGCGAAACAAACACCCACCAATTGACGGATTTAAGTTGCTCCAGTGTCACAAGATGCGAAAGTCCTGATCGTTTGGTCCGCACATTTTACCGGTGATGCTAATAAGGCAGCCATGCTATGGGCCACTTCATTTGGTACACCCATGCTATGGCCGAATAGCGTCAATAGCTATTCGCTCAATAGCTTCAATTTCTTTAATTTCATTTTCGCTATCTGCCTCCATACCCCGACCATCCGTTTCAATACATGTGTAATCTGTTGAATCACTTAAGTCGCTGAAATCCGAGTTTGAATCCGAGCTAATGTCGCTATATCTTGCTGTGGTAACCACCACTGTATGACGTCACAGGGAAATGGACAGTCGCGTCGCAAATAGCAAAAATCAAGAACTTTAAAGCTTCTTTTAGGGATATTCTGGGAGGTGTAAAATTTTGAAAAAAACTTTGAAAAATAAAACAAGCCACTGGGAACTGATTTTTTCCGTTTTTAACCCTTTTGAAATTGTGATAATGTTTCCCTTTAAGAGGGATGAGCCAGAAAACCGCCAGGATGCAAACGGGTTTGATAAATCCCTTTCGCGAGACTTTGATGCGGCGACAAATGCTAAAGGGAGGCAGGAGATGAATTTAATGACGGCACTTTGGAGCGGGAACTTTGTAGGTGTGAGTTATTATTTTGGCAAGCGGCGTCGTTTACCCAAAGCAGACACTTTTATTTTTTTTCACTCAGATGTCACACCAATTAATGCGGCGAAGAGTACTGGCTTCTTGTAAGGTTTTTGCATGCGCGGCTGAAATGATACAACAGCAGTTTGGAGGAGGGTGATGTGAAACAAAGCATTAGCATGTGTTGATGATATGCAATAGTGATGTAACTAAATAGAAGTCGGCCCTTGACCATCGCTAATGGTTTGTTGTCTCTTTGCTACAAACCCCGTTTCCATATGAGTTGGGAAATCGTGTTAGATGTAAATACAAACGGAATACAATGGTTTGCAAATCATTTTCAACCCATATTCTGTTGAATATGCTACAAAGACGACATATAAAAAAAATTCTGCAAATAATCATTAACTTTAGAATTTGATGCCAGCAACACTGTCAGGGTTATTTGGTGTCGAACCCCAATGTGCAGAGATGGAGGCAGGCATGGAGTAAGCAAACATGATTTTAATATAAATACTAAGTCAAAACCAAACAAAGGGTTCAAACCAAAGGCGCGCACGTGGGCGGATAAAAAAACAAAAGGCCTTTAGCATAGAAGCTAACAAGAAACAAAAATGAACTTTAGCATGGAAGCTAGAGGATCACAAACAGAAAAATTGGAAATAGCTATGGCTAACAAAAACAGCTTACCGCTACGACGACCAGGACAAGATGTAGCACGACAGGTAATAGCTGTAACAAAACGACAGGTAGCACGACAAGAGCGACATGAGGCAACGACAATACAAATGACAATACAATGATCCAGCAACTGACACAAGACAAAGGAGGTACGAATAGGAGCCGGCTGATTGGCAACAGGTGTGGCCAGATGCCAATCAGCCGCAGCGGAAGGGGAACACAGCACTCAGGGAACAAGACAGGAAGCTGACAAAATAAGAGCACTAAACAGGAACTAAGGACAGGAAATACTAAACACACTGAGAAGGAACACAGCACTCAGGGAACAAGACAGGTAGCTGACAAATTAAGAGCACTTGACAGGAACTAAAAGACAGGAAATACTAAACACAGAGGAAACAGACAAATGCAAAGGAAAAAACTAAAACATAGACAAACTGTCAGGGGCAAGCCTGACAAACACGTGACAAAGACGTTGGGAAAGGTGGCAATACATACTGATAAAGTTGAGGAATGCTCATCAAACATTTATTTGGAACATCCCACGGGTATGCAGGTTAATTGGGTATAGGTGGGTGCCATGATTGGGTATAAAAACAGCTTCCTGAAAGAAAGGATAGGGCGAGGTACACCCCTTTGTCCACAACTGCGTGAGCAAATAATCAAACAGTTTAAGAACAACGTTTCTCAAAGTGCAATTGCAAGAAATTTAGGGATTTCAACATCTACGGTCCATAATATCATCAAAAGGTTCAGAGAATCTGGAGAAATCACTCCCAAAAGCGGCATGGCCGGAAACCAACATTGAATGACCGTGACCTTCGATCCCTCAGACGGCACTGTATCAAAAACCAACATCAATCTCTAAAGGATATCACCACATGGGCTCAGGAACACTTCAGAAATCCACTGTCACTAAATACAGTTTGTCGCTACATCTGTAAATGCAAGTTAAAGCTCTACTATGCAAAGAAAAATGTTACTGTTCAGACTCCGGCCAGCGCCGCTCGTCCGTCTGTGCGCACCTCGGGACACGTTCATGGGCGTGCAGCAGTCGTCAGCTGCAATCAATCACTGGCAATCTTCACACCTGACGATAATGACGGAGCTGCCTTCATAAACCTGGACAAACTGCCATCACTGGCCGGATTATATTCTTCTGTACAAGTGTAAGCATTCTGTATCTGGCATCCATCCCACATGTCTCGCTCTTCCCCTGCGACTTCCGTGTTTCCATTGGTTCTGATGTTTCCTGTTGTCTTCCCGTAGCACTCCACGTGTTCTCCTGGATCCCCTGTTGTTTCCTTTGCCTCCCAGACTGCCTTTTGGATTCTCGACCTTCCGCTTGGACACATTTTCCCACGGACTTCCGCGTTCCTTCGCTCTCGGCAACATTTTGGTAAGACACACCTCAGCTAATCTACACACATAGCCTTACACCATACACACTTGAGTTTTTGTCACACTTCATTTCCTTGGTTTATTCATTAGTATTGTTTATATTCTTATTATGTACATATATCTACTTTATATAAAAATATAAACTCGAACCTGGGTAGATATTTTGGACATTTTTGGGACTTTCGCCGACTTTTCCAACTTTTATCCTCCCCTCCCCGTGGGACTCAGCTGGGTGTGTTATGGACATTTTGGGCGTCCCGGGACTTACGCAGCCGGCGGTCGGGACCTGTGAGACTCGAACCTGGGTAGGTATTTTGAACATTTTTGGGGACACCGGCGAGGTTAAGCCGTATAAGTCCCGGGATGCAAAAAATGTCCAAAACGCGCCCAGCAAAGTCCCACGGGAAGGTGGGGAGAAAAGTGACACAATTCGGTAAAATGTTAAAAAAAATCACACCAGGGCACTCCATGTGGGACTCGAACCTGGGTAGGTATTTTGAAAATTTTGGGGACTTTTGTCGACTTTTCTCACTTTTCTCCCCCACCTCCAGTGGCACTTTACTGGGTGCATTATGGACATTTTGGGCATCCCGGGACTTACGCGGACGGCGGTCGGGACCTGTGAGACTCGAACCTGGTTAGGTATTTTGAACATTTTTGGGGACCCCGGGGAGGTTGCAAAAAATGTACAAAATGCGCCCAGCAAAGTCCCACGGGAAGGTGGGGAGAAAAGTGAAACAATTCGGTAAACCGTTCAAAATACCACAAGTCTTAAGACTTGTGGCACTCCATGTGGGACTTGAACCTGGGTAGGTATTTAGAACATGTTGGGGACTTTTGCCGACTTTTCTCACTTTTATCCCCCACCTCCCGCGGGACTTTACTGGGTGCGTTTTGGAAATTTTTTGTATCCCGGGACTTATGCGGCTTAACCTCCCCGGGACTGGAACACGGGGAGGTTATTTTGGACAAAATTGGGACTTTTTACCATGTTGTCCCCTTTTTCCCCTTTTCTTCCCCGCCTTCCTGTGCACACTGGGTGTGTTTTGGACATTCGGACAAAAATAGTTTCAAGCATGTTTTACTCAATATAGGTCATAAAATCTTAGCAACAAGCTGTAATATCTTACTGAGATCACTTAGGACCAAAAGCCTCTAATACTTGAACATAAAATCTTATGTAAGGCCGCACAAGTCCCAGGATGCCCAAAATGTCCATAACACACCCAGCCAAGTTCCCACGGGGAGGGGGGGTAAAAGTTGGAAAAGTTGGCAAAAGTCCCAAAAATGTCCAAAATACCTACCCAGGTTCGAGTGCCACAAGTCCCGCCGCCGGCAGGGATGCGCAAGATCTCCAAAACACGCCCAGAAAAATCCCACGGGAAGGTGGGGAGAAAAGTGAGAACATTCGGTAAAATGTTCAAAAATCACAGGTTGGAGTCCCACAAGTGGGGCGGTATAGCTCGGTTGGTAGAGTGGCCGTGCCAGCAACTTGAGGGTTGCAGGTTCGTTCCCCGCTTCCGCCATCTTAGTCAATGCTGTTGTGTCCTTGGGCAAGAGACTTTACCCACCTGCTCCCAGTGCCACCCACACTGGTTTAATTGTGACTTAGATATTGGGTTTCATTATGTAAAGTGCTTTGAAACACTTGAGGAAAAAGCGCTACATAAATATAATTCACTTCACTTCACAAGTCCCGCCGCCGGCAGGGATGCCCAAAATGTCCAAAACATGCCCAGCAAAGTCCCACGGGAAGGTGGGGAGAAAAGTGAGAAAATTTGGTAAAATGTTCAAAAATCACACCCGGGAGTCGAGTGCCACAAGTTTTGTCCATGCGGGACTCGAACCTGGGTAGGTATTTAGAAAATTTTTGGGACTTTTGCAGACTTTTCCAACTTTTATCCCCCCCACCCCGTGGGACTCGGCTGGGTGCGTTAAGGACATGTTGGGCATCCCGGGACTTACGCGGCTGGCGGTCGGGACCTGTGAGACTCGAACTTGGGTAGGTATTTTGAACATTTTTGGGAGGTTAAGCCACATAAGTCCCGGGATGCAAAAAATGTCCAAAACGCGCCCAGCAAAGTCCCACGGGAAGGTGGGGAGAAAAGTGACACAATTCGGTAAAATGTTCAAAAATCACACCAGGGTTCGAGTGCCACAAGTCTTAAGACTTGTGGCACTCAAACCCTGGTGTGATTTTTGAACAAGTCTTAAGTGCCACAAGTCTCACTGCATGTGAGACTCGAACCTGGGTAGGTATTTTGAAAATTTTGGGGACTTTTGCCGACTTTTCTCACTTTTCTTCCCCATCTCCAGTGGGACTTTACTGGGTGCGTTTTGGACATTTTTTTGCATCCCAGGACTTACGCGGCTTAACCTGGAACATGGGGAGGTTTTTTTGGAAAAAATTGGGACTTTTTACCATTTTGGCCGCCTTTTCCCCTCTTCTTCCCCACCTTCCTGTGCACCATTGCTGGGTGTGTTTTGGACAATTGGATAAAAATAGTTTCAAGCATGTTTTACTCAATATAGGTCATAAAATCTTAGCAACAAGCTGTAATATCTTACTGAGATCACTTAGGACCAAAATCCTCTAATACTTGAACATAAAATCTTATGTAAGGCCGCACAAGTCCCGGGATGCCCAAAATGTCCATAACACACCCAGCCAAGGTCCCACAGGTGGGGGGTTTGGGGGGGGAGGTAAAAGTTGGAAAAGTTGGCAAAAGTCCCAAAATTGTCCAAAATACCTACCCAGGTTCAAGAGCAATAAGTCCCGCCGCCGGCAGGGAAGACCAAAATGTCCAAAACTCACCCAGCAAAGTCCCACGGGAAGGTGGGGAAAAAAGTGAGAAAATTAATTTTGACAGATGTTTGAGTGCCGCATGTAATGTTCTTTATTTTCAATGGTGTTATGAGTCGACAAATGGGAAAGAGACAGCACGACAACAGAAGCTCTAGCTCAACAGGTTTTATTGAGCACTTGATGATTACGTGTGGTGGTATGTGTGTGAATGGAAATTAACCGTATGTAAATACCGGAGGGTGTGTTGGGGTGCGTGTTGGATGTGGCAGCGACCAAGTCCAGAGGGGGAGAAGAAAAGGGGTCCGTGGTCCAAGCAGGGTGGTGCGGCAGGAGAGAGGCGTCCAGAAGTCCGAGCGTGGGGTCGAGGATCGGGGGAGCCAATCAAAGTCCTGGGGGGGGGATGAGCAGCAGCAGAAGCGCACAGCTAAAGCTGAGACACGGAGTATGTACACAGGTTTACGTTCCGACAAGGAGAAGTCAGTGGCGAGGCTCTTTGTACTGTCGCTTTTCATTAGGACCAGGTGCGTAGATTGAATATTGCCTCCAGCTGTGGTGGCGCGTGGGCGCGGTCTGCGCAGCGAGCGCGGGGGCGTGTCTAACGGAGCTCACAGTGGAGCTTCTCGGAAAAGGGAGAATCGGACTGCGCGTGTGCCATAACAAACGGAACATTTAAAGTTTTGGTGTTGTTTACTAGCGTCATATTGCTGTCTACTGTCGTGGAAATTTCTTAAAGACGATCCTTTAGTGACAAATAGCTTTAAAATGATTTATTAAAGTAACAAACAAATTATAAAAAGCTTTGCAAAGCAAGACCAAACCAGAACGACACATCCGTTCGTTCCAGCTTGTTCTAACTCCTTTAGAATTTGACATGACAATTATACATTCTCAGAAGTCCCACCCTCCATGCTCATTTACATACAGTACACCAGTGGAATGAATACCCAAAGTCCTGTGAAGAAGGAGAGGGTGTCGTTTGCCCAGAAGGGGCGGGGGGGGGATTTTCCAGAATTATATTAGTAAATGTCTCTAATTACATCTGAAAAGCTCCCACTGCCGCCGCCTGGAGCCGTCGCCTTTTTTTTTTTTTTTTAGTGCTTCACTCTAACTTTCTTCATCCACAAATTTTTCATCCTCGCTCAAATTAATGGGGAAATCGTCGCTTTCTCGGTCCGAAATGTTCTTACCACTGGTGGCTCACATTATAAACAATGTGAGGATGTGAGGAGCCCTCACACCGGTGACGTCACACGCACATCGTCTGCTACTTCTGGTACAAGCAAGGCTTTTTTATTAGCGACCAAAAGTTGCGAACTTTATCGTCGAAGTTCTCTACTAAATCTTTTCAGCAAGAATATGGCAATATCGCGAAATTCTCAAGTATGACACATAGAATGGACCTGCTATCCCTGTTTAAATAAGAACATCTCATTTCAGTAGGCCTTTAAGTACGCCTTGCAGTCCGAAAAATACCGTAAATTACAAAAAAAATGGTGAAATGGAATTCTGACATGCACAAACTTGAATCAGATAAAAATAGGTTTAAAGGGGAACATTATCACCAGACCTATGTAAGCGTCAATATATACCTTGATGTTGCAGAAAAAAGACCATATATTTTTTTAAACCGATTTCCGAACTCTAAATGGGTGAATTTTGGCGAAATAAACGCCTTTCTATTATTCGTAGTCCATCCATCCATCTTCTTCGGCTAATCCGAGGTCGGGTCGCGGGGGCAACAGCCTAAGCAGGGAAGCCCAGACTTCCCTCTCCCCAGCCACTTCGTCTAGCTCTTCCCGGGGGATCCCGAGGCGTTCCCAGGCCAGCCGGGAGACATAGGTAGTCAATCCGCCATTTTCTCAAACACATTACAAGCACCAAGTCTAATCAGCTCTGTTATTAGGGACGGCGTGGCGCATTGGGGAGAGTGGCCGTGCGCAACCCGAGCGTCCCTGGTTCAATTCCCACCTAGTACCAACCTCGTCACGTCCGTTGTGTCCTGAGCAAGACACTTCACCCTTGCTCCTGATGTGTGCTGGTTGGCGCCTTGCATGGCAGCTCCCTCCATCAGTGTGCGAATGTATGTGTGAATGGGTAAATGTGGAAGTAGTGTCAAAGCGCTTTGAGTACCTTGAAGGTAGAAAAGCGCTATACAAGTACAACCCATTTATTTATTTATTTATTTTCCATTTTTCGACTGTTTTCCGTACCTTGGAGACATCATGCCTCGTCGGTGTGTTGTCGGAGGGTGTAACAACACGATCAGGGACGGATTCAAGTTGACTTACGTGGAGTGTGCATCGATTAGCACGGCATGCTAATTGAAGCTAACATGCTATTTAGGCTAGCTGTATGTACATTTGTAGCTATATTTGCATCCAGCCTTTCCCTCCACCCACATTTAATGCAAAACAAACACTTACCAATCGACAAATTTACGTTGCTCCAGTGTCTCAAGATGCGAAAATCCCGATCGTTTGGTCTGCACATTTCACTGGCGATGCTAAGGCAGACATGGCACAGAGATGTATGGATATCCTACAGATGCTTCTCCAACGATAAAGTCAACGAAAACACAAAGGTGAGTTTTGTTGATGTTATTGACTTATTTGCTAACCAGACATATTTGGTCACGGCATGACTGCCAGCTAATCGATGCTAACATGCTATTTAGGCTAGCTGTATGTACATTTGTATCTATTTTTGCATGCAGCCTTTCCCGACCCCCACATGTAACGCCAAACAAACACTTACCAATCGACGGATTTAAGTTGCTCCAGTGTCACAAGATGCGAAATTCCCGATCGTTTGGTCTGCACATTTCACCGGCGATGCTAAGGCAGACATTACACAGAGATGTATGAATATCCAGCAGATGCATTTCCAACTATAAAGTCAACGAAATCACAATGGTGAGTTTTGTTGATGTTACTGACTTATGTGATAATCAGACATATTTGGTCGCGGCATGACTGCCAGCTAATTGATGCTAACATGCTATTTAAGTTAGCTGTGTGTACATTTGTAGCTATATTTTCATCCAGCCTTTCTCTTCACCCACATTTAATGCCAAACAAACACTTACCAATTGACAGATTTAGGTTGCTCCAGTGTCACAAGATGCGAAAGTCCCGATCATTTGGTCTGCACATTTCACCGGCGATGCTAAGGCAGACATTGCACAGAGATGTATGGATATCCTCCAGATGCATTTCCAACGATAAAGTCAACAAAATCACAAAGGTGAGTTTTGTTGATGTTATTGACTTATGTGCTAACCAGACATATTTGGTCACGGCATGACTGCCAGCTAATCGATGCTAACATGCTATTTAGGCTAGCTGTATGTACATTTGTAGTTATTTTTGCATCCAGCCTTTCCCGGCACCCACATTTAATGCCAAACAAACACTTACCAATCGACGGATTTAAGTTGCTCCAGTGTCACAATATGTGAAAGTCCCGATCGTTTGGTCTGCACATTTTACCGGCGATGCTAAGGCAGACATGGCACTCAATCGTTGGTTAGAAAGCGATCGCTGAATAGCGTCAATAGCTGTTCGCTCAATAGCTTCAGTTTCTTCTTCCATACTCCAACCATCCGTTTCAACACATGCATAATCTGTTGAATCTCTTAAGGCGCTGAAATCCGAGTCTGAATCCGAGCTAATGTCGCTATATCTTGCTGGGCTATCCGCCATGTTGTTTGTATTGGCCTCACTGGATGACGTCACAGGAAAATGGACGGTGGCTTCGCAGATAGCGAAAATCAGGCACTTTAAAGCCTTTTTTCGGGATATTCCATGATGGGTAAAATTTTGAAAAAAACTTCAAAAAATAAAATAAGCCACTTGGAACTGATTTTTATGGGATTTAACCCTTCTGAAATTGTGATAATATTCCCCTTTAGGAATACGCTTGCTGTAGCAGCTTACACGCTGCAGTGTATACAAGATGGAGGAAGACTTGAAACCGATCGGTATTGAATTCTCCGTCGATTCATGAGTCCAATTAAATGGCTTCATAATCAAGGCTGCAACAAATAATTGATTAGCTCGATTAGTAGAAAGCTTTGGATTTGTATGTTGCTGCTTCGTTTAATGAGTGTGTTATGTTTCGATGTAGGTGCTGTTTGCCGTGACCCCGGGACGTAGAGCATCGATTGGGTTAGTCCGTGGCAAGCTCTTTAAAATGTCATTGTGCGTCAGAGAGGTGTCCGTAAACACACGAGGGACGAGGCTGAGCCAAGGAGGATTCCCTGTGCTTCGCCCGTCAGAAGCAGAGAATGGCAAACGGCCGTAACAAAGGTGGTATTGTCTCAAATATTATACTGGTATTCATTTCATTTATTTATTTATTTCAGACATGAAAAAAAAGCACAAAGTTGACAACACATAATATAAATTAATATAGTGCAAAAGGTAATGTACAGCAGTGTTTCCCCCAGAATATTTGTTCGTTAAGGTAGTGTCTCTCCAGGGGTAAGGGGACTACAAACTGTGGTGAAGTAGGCCGGCTTCGTCGCGTGAAGAATGTGCTGAATGGCAATATACGATATATATCTCGATATTTTTTCCGTAAAGTAAAAACTAAACCCAAAACAGTCACCTCAAGGACTGCGAGCGAGCTGAGCTGCCGCTTATACTTCTAGAACGTCAGCGGGCTCATAGTGATGTTACCAGTAGTTGACTTGGAAGTGTTTATTATAATTTGAGGAGAGTCCGCTGCAGTATAGTCACCTGCTGAACACCATCCCTCCTCTCTGCCTGCAATGAGAACTGACTCCATGCACTCTGAATACTCACTGCTGATTGGCTGTTACCGCTCTGCGTGTAACCAATCAGGTTGTGTGGGTGGGACAATGCTGGGTGCTGCAGAGACGTACTGACAGAGGCGGAGGCAGTACGAAGCGTAGCAGCTTGTTAAGACTTTAGTTTAGCCCCAAATGATAATATAAATATATATAATAAAGTCAAATACAAATAAGGCAACAAGTGAAGTATCCTACACTTATCTTATGTATAGTAAACCTGAACAAATTATATATATATTTTAAAAAAAGTTTTTTTTTAAGAGTTTAGTTTAGGCGGTGGTTCTTTGTTGTTAAGGCGGCCACCTTAACAATAAAAGGCTGAGGAAAATCCTGTACAGTATGCAAGCATGATTGTCCTGTTTTGCCTGAAAGGGAGTAGGAAGAAGATTACTTATTTAATCCCACTCCCAGTTGTATTACCTATAATACCAATATACCGCCCAACCCTAAGAACATTTTTCCCACACATTGTCTCTTTTGGTGCCAAATTATTTATTTGGGTTTTTTTTTTTCATTTTATTTTTATTAACATCTAGCATCAGACATTCCTATCCATTACAAACCCCATTTCCAAATGAGTTGGGAAATTGTGTTGGATGTAAATACAAACAAAATAAAATGATTTGCAAATATTTTTCAACCCATATTCAATTGAATGCACTAGAAAGACAATATATTTGATGATCACACTCATAAACTTAATTTTTTTTTTGAAAATAATAATTATCTTAGAATTTTATAGCTGCAACACGTGCCAAAGTAGTTGGAAAGGGCATGTTCACCACTGTGTTACATCACCTTTTCTTTTAACAACACTCAATAAACGTTTGGGAACTGAGGAAACTAATTGTTGAAGCTTTGAAAGTGCAATTCTTTCCCATTCTTGTTTTATGTAGAGCTTCAGTCGTTCAACAGTCCGGGGTCTTCGCTGTCGTATTTTACGCTTCATAATGCGCCACACATTTTCCATGGGAGACAGGTCTGGACTACAGTGGGCCAAGAAAGCACCCACACTCTTTTTTCACGAAACCATGCTGTTGTAACACGTGCTGAATGTGGCTTGGCATTGTCTTGCTGAAATAAGCAGGGGCGTTCATGAAAAAGACTGTGCTTAGATGGCAGCATATGTTGTTCCAAAACCTGTATGTACCTTTCAGCATTACTGGTGCCTTCACAGATATGTAAGTTACCCATGCCTTGGGCAATAATGCACCCCCATACCATCACAGATGCTGGCTTTTCAACTTTGCGTCAATAACAGTCTGGATGGTTCGCTTCCCCTTTGGTCCGGATGACACGATGTCGAATATTTCCCCCAAAAATTTGAAATGTGGACTCGTCAGACCACAGAACACTATTCCACTTAGCATCAGTCCATCTTAGATGATCTCGGGCCCAGAGAAGCCGGCGGCGTTTCTGGATGTTGTTGACAAATGGCTTTCGCTTTGCATAGTAGAGCTTTAACATGCACTTACAGATGTAGCGAAGAACTGTATTTAGTGACAGTGGTTTTCTGAAGTGTTCCTGAGCCAATGTGGTGATATCCTTTAGAGATTGATGTCGGTTTTAGACATCAGGGATCGAAGGTCATGGTCATTCAATGCCACTTTACGTGGAGTGATTTCTCCAGATTCTCTGAACCTTTTGATGATATTATGGAGCGTAGATGTTGAAATCCCTAAATTTTTTGCAATCGCACTTTGAGAAACGTTGTTCTTGAACTGTTTGACTATTTGCTCACGGAGTTGTGGACAAAGGGGTGTACCTCCCCCCATCCTTTCTTGTGAAAGACATAGTTGACCCAGTTTTCTCAGTATGAAGTACATCCATCCATCCATTTTCTACCGCTTATTCCCTTAGGGGTCGCGGGGGGCGCTGGTGCCTAGCTCAGCTACAATCGGGCAGAAAGCGGGGTACACCCTGGACAAGTCGCCACATCATCGCAGGGCAGTATGAAGTACATTTCTCCAATTTATAATTAATAAAGGCAGTTATCTTCTCCATTTTATATGTCTATTGTGAATTCCCACAATTTCTCCAACAGGCAGGGTGAGCTGGTCCAAGTCCAATGACATTTCCATCTTATAGTCCATTCTTTCTCAGATATAGTCATCCCTCCTCCCTTCTCCCATTGTGTTTTAATATATGAAGTTGAGTATGATTTCATATTCGACAGACCCTTATACAAGAATGAAACAGTTCTATCAATAATTTCTGAATTGTAGGTGTTAGGGTTGCTGAGGGGAGATGACGGCAACAGACACCAGGGAAGGTGTAGTTCTAAGTATTTCTTATATATAGACACTATATATAAATGATAAATGATAAATGGGTTGTACTTGTATAGCGCTTTCTACCTTCAAGGTACTCAAAGCGCTTTGACACTACTTCCACATTTACCCATTCACACACACATTCTCACACTGATGGAGGGAGCTGCCATGCAAGGCGCTAACCAGCACCCATCAGGAGCAAGGGTGAAGTGTCTTGCTCAGGACACAACAGACGTGACGAGTTTGGTACGAGGTGGGGATTGAACCAGGGACCCCCGGGTTGCGCACGGCCACTCTCCCACTGGGCCACGCCGTCCCTATAAATATATATATAATAAACAAACAATAATAATTAAACTAACCAAGGAAATGGAGCGTGACAAAATGCAAGAATGTGTATGGTGTAAGACTATGTGTGTAGATTAGCTGTTGAGTGTTACCGTAAATGTTGAATGAGAGCGAAGGAACATGGATGTCCGTGGGGCAGGCAGATGATCCAAGGCGAGCGACAGACGTAGAGAGAAACGTGTCCAAGCGGACGGTAGAGAATCCAAAAGGGCAGTCCGGGAGGCAAGGGGAACAACAGTGGATCACGGGAGAAAACACGGGAAGCGCTGCGGGAAAACAACAGGAACATCAGACACAACGGAAACACGGAAGTCACAGGGGAGGAGCGAGTTCAGGCATGGCAGGTTGCGCGGGGTTAAGAAGGCAGGTCGTTCATTCCAGGCAGGCGCACTGATTGCAGATCTCCTGCAGCCGTGCAATCAAACATATACTCGTCTTTGTGATACTTTTCACCTTCATATTAACAAAATACCGAAACTGCAAATATCAATAGAAGTCTGGGTTTTCTAGTATATATATGTCCTTTTAATAGTATCAAAAATAAGCATTTGTTTATGTTTCATTACACTATATAAAGCTGTTATACCCTTGGATATCCAGTCCTTAAATTTTGAGTCTAATTTATTAGATGTATTCTCAGTTTTTTATAAACAAAAATGTGTTAAACACATCTTTGTCGGGTAATTTAAAAAAAAATGTTTATATTGTATCTTAAGTATCGGGAGTCCTATATTGTTGTCATGAGCTCTCATGATGATTATTCTTAGCTTTGTTTTATTTCCTGTCCAACGCTCTTATTTTTTTTTCCATTCCCTGTTTGCCTCCTTGTGCCACTGTTTCACCTGTCTGGGCGATGGCTTCCTCACCTATCCCTGATTGGCAATATGGTCAGACCTGTTCTTGGTCACCAATCAGGATGCTGTATATTTGTACCTCTATGCTGCATAGCTTTCCTAAGCTTCCTGTGCGCTACCCTGCTGCACTACGTTTTTGTCTTGCCAGTATATGATAATAATAATAATACATTTGATTTATTTTTTTGTGTTTTGAGAAGGCTTTTGAAACTAGGAAGGTCTGAGTGACGGATGGGTTTGGCAAGAGAGTTCCAGAGGGGTGGGAGCAGTGATGGAGAAGGCTCCATTACCCCAGGTCCGGAGGTTGGTTCTGAGTTGGGGGGAGAGGAGGTTGGTATCAGTAGAGCGGAGAATGCGTGAAAGGGGTATGGTGGTGAAGCAGGTTGGTTAGGTAGCAGGGGGCCTGGTTGTGGAGGGCTTTGTGGGTGAGTAGGAGGATTTTAAATTGGATCCGGTGAGGAACGGGGGAGCCCGTGGAGTTACTGAAGGACTGGGGTGGTGAGCGGGTGTGGGTGAGCAAGCGGGCGGCAGAGTTTTGAATGTATTGGAGTTTATTGAGAATTTTGCAAGGTGAAATAATAAATATTTTTTACTTGCACATTGCCTGCTGTCTGTGCATCCTGGGGTCACGACCAACCACGTCCAGGACCAGATTGTAACAGTCGTGTATCGTACCGTGTCGTGACTTGACGATATCATGACAACCTTAAAGGCCTACTGAAATCCACTACTACTGACCACGCAGTCTGATAGTTTATATATCAATGATCAGAATCAGAATCAGAATCAGAATTATTTTTATTTGTCCGTTCCAACATGTACAAGACACATCAGAACTGAAATTATATTTTCGGCACAGTCCCGCTAAGAGCAGACAAATGTTACGGGGGAGACAAGACGAGACCATCGACGGATCAGCCGGTTACAGCGCTCCTTAAAAAGAAAAGAAAAGGGTGACATTAGGAGAGGGGGGGAGTAAAAAAAATATCAGTCCAAGGCTAGACCCTCAGGAGAGGTCTAGCCTGAGTCCAAGAAAAAACCTCACATAGCATGGCACACATTAAAGATACATATATCACACCAACTTGCAACAGAGGGAGGGGTGGGTTTGCACAGGCCCGCTGTTCGCTTTGTAGCGCCGCTCAGCCATCCACAACCCCAGAGGAGATAAGGGGTGGTGAGGGTGTTGATTCAAGGGTAGGGGTCATGTGTGTGCGTATATGCCCAATTAACTCGGGAGAGGTGGTGAATGTTTTTGTAAAGTTCGGCTACAGATGTTGTTGACAAAAAGGAAGGTCAAAAGCGTCTATCTTGAGGAGTCCTCGGGAGATTTCCTTCAGGACAGCCTTTTCCATGCCAAGCCCATTCAGGGAGTCCAAATCGTTGTTTTCCTTCGAGAAGACAAAATATTGACTTATCTTCTCTGTTGTCCATGCTGTATCTCTTTCAGTTCCAATGAATTATTCCTTCTCTGCAAACTTTTCCAAGATGAGATCCATTTTGCGATTCAACTCAGAAATCGCACAAGTCTGTGGGAGAGATGGTGAATGCTTTTGTATGGATGAGGCCGATAAAGTTCGGCTACAGATGGTGTTGACAAAAAGGAAGGCCAAAAGCGTCCATCTTGAGGTGTCCTCGGAAGATTTCCTTCAGAACAGCCAGTTCCATGCCAAGGCCATTCAGGGAGTCCAAATCGTAGATAAAAAGTAGTTTTCTTTCGAGAAGACAAAATATTGATTCATCTTCTCTGTTGTCCATGCTGGATCTCTTTCAGTTCCAATGAATTATTCCTTCTCTGCAAACTTTTGCAAGATGAGATCCAGTTTGCGATTCAACTCAGAAATCGCACAAGTCTGTGGGAGAGATGGTGAATGTTTTTGTATGGCTGAGGCCGATAAAGTTCGGCTACAGATGTTGTTGACAAAAAGGAAGGCCAAAAGCGTCCATCTTGAGGAGTCCTCGGGAGATTTCCTTCAGAACAGCCTGTTCCATGCCAAGGCCATTCAGGGAGTCCAAATCGTAGGTAAAAATTAGTTTTCTTTCGAGAAGACAAAATATTGATTCATCTTCTCTGTTGTCCATGCTGGATATCTTTCAGTTCCAATGAATTATTCCTTCTCTGCAAACTTTTCCAAGATGAGATCCATTTTGCGATTCAACTCAGAAATCGCACAAGTCTGTGGGAGAGATGGTGAATGTTTTTGTATGGCTGAGGCCGATAAAGTTCGGCTACAGATGTTGTTGACAAAAAGGAAGGTCAAAAGCGTCTATCTTGAGGAGTCCTCGGGAGATTTCATTCAGAACAGCCAGTTCCATGCCAAGGCCATTCAGGGAGTCCAAATCGTAAGTAAAAAGTTGATTTCCTTCGAGAAGACAACATTTTGACTTATCTTCTCTATTGTCCATGCTGGATCTCTTTTAGTTCCAAATAATTCTTCCTTCTCTGCAAACTCTTCCACGATGAGATCCATTTTGCGATTCAACTCAGAAATCGAACCAGTCTGTGTTCCCACAGCCCGACCCAATCCTTCCATTGCGTTGAACAGCCGTTGGGCCCCTTGAATGGCGGCCATCGTCTTCCGAATTTGTCGATACACCAGAGCAATGCCCAGCCCAATCAGCAAGTGCCCCGCGATCACAGCTCCAAATAGGTAGATGTCTTCAACGTTCTCGACGGAAAGAGCTGAGAGGCACATGATCCTCCATGAGTTCCAGGAGTCCCGCACGTAACCCGCAGCGATGGTTCCATCAGGGCAGCCAGGCTCCCCCGAACCTCTTTTTCTTGTCAAAAAGACTGTGTCAATTCTGTCAAGAGTCCAGCTGATCATATTCATATTGAAATTTGGATTAGAGGACAGCGCAAAGAAAGAGGCTTTTAAAAAGTTCAGAAAAGGACAAAGGCAAAGAGAGCAAGCAGGGAAGGAGGGAACGGAGAATGCGACCGCCCTCACCAGAGGCTAGGATGAAAAAAATAAAATAAAAATGATGAAATATTAACATTGCAACACAGGCCAATACTGGCTTTTTAGTTTACTAAATTGCAATTTTAAATTTCCCGCAAAGTGTCGTGTTGAAAACGCCGCGGTATGATGACTGGTATGATGACGCGTGCGTCTGACGTCTCGGGTTGTAGCGGACATTATTTTCCAGCCCGATCCAAGCTTTAAGTAGTCTGCTTTAATCGTATACTTCCACAGTATTCTGGACTTCTGTGTTGCTGAATCTTTTGCAATTTGTTCAATTAATAAAGGAGACGTCAAACTAGAAAGATGGAGGTGGGAAGCTTTTAGCCTTTAGCCACACAAACACAGTCGGTGTTACCTTGTTTAAAATTTCCCGGAGGCGAAGCTTTACTATGGATCTGTGCGGTCAAGCGAACATGGATCCCGACCAAATGTCAACCAGCAGCTTCCGGTGAGAAAATTGTGGTGATAAGTTTGCTCTTACCGGCGACATTGGTGTGACTTGCCTCAAAGACACTGGGTCAACACACGTAGCCGTGGCCACACCCCTCTGACTTTAGGTACTATTTAATCTCACTGAAACACTAACACAATGGGCAGATAAGGGATTTTCCAGAATTATCAGACCAAATGTGTCACGCCTATGGTTCATGTTTTGTTTTGGTAATGCTATGTTTAGTTTTTTTGGACATTTAGTTCTGTTTTGCATTTCCTTGTTTGTCTCGTTACCATGCCTACTGATTTAGTTTTCATCTGTCATGTCTGATCATGAGTTTTGTATGGCCGTACTACCCTGAGCATCCCCAATCTCATCTGTTCTCAAAGCTAAGCAGTGTCTGGCCTGGTTAGTACTTGGATGGGAGACTGCCTAGGAATACCAGGTCCTTTGGACTCTAAGTCCCTTTTTTTTTCACTACCTGTTTTGTTACCATGACGACCAATCAGTTCAGCTGTCTTGTCTCACACCTGTTTTCACTTATCATGTTCATTATTTAAGCCACAGTTACCAGGTAGTCAGTCTGGCAACATCACCTCCTTCACGACCTCGATTATCTGTTTCATGCCTTGCTATGCTGTGCATTTTGTCCACATAAGTTTTTGTCATTCATGCCAAGGGTGTCAAACTCTGGCCCGCGGGCCAAATTTGGCGCGCCTTGTAATTTCATTTGGCCCTTGAGGCAATATCAAATTAACATTAAAGTTGGCCCGCCGCTGTAACACCACATTCACCGCTAATACTCATACTCGTCAACACTCCCAATTTTCCCGGAAGACTCCCAAAGTTCAGTGCCCCTCCCGAATTTCTGCCGATTTCCACCCGGACAATAATATTGTGGGCGGACCGTAAAAGCACTGCTTTTGGCGTTCTCTACATGTCGCCACGTCCGCTTTTTTCCATAAAAAACAGCGTGCCGGCCCACTCACATAATATATGCGGCTCATACACACGCACAAGTGTATGCCATGCATACTTGGTCAACAGCCAGACAGGTCACACTGAGGGTGGCCGTATAAACAAGATTAACACTGTTACAAATATGCACCACACTGTGAACCCACAGCAAACAAGAATGACAAACACATTTCGGAAGAACATCCGCACCATAACACAACATAAACACAACCGAACAAATACCCAGAACCCCCGCTACCACCAAACCCCGCCCCAACTCAAACCTGCCGCCGAAAAAAGGCATTCAATTTGTGTTTTTATTTTATTTGATATGCCATTGATATTTTTTAATTATTATTATTTGAAACTGGATTTTGCATGTCACTATAAAGTTATATAAGCCTTGCTTGGTCAATATTCAATGCAAAACTTGTTTGGGTCCCTATTAAAGGGTTAATTTGTTCATCCTCGGCCCGCGGCTTTGTTCAGTTTTAAATTTTGGCCCGCTCTGTATTTGAGTTTTACACCACTGCCATAGCACAAGTGTTTTGTTTCATGTTTATAGTTTATAGCCTTTGTGCTAGTCTTTTGTTTGATAGCCCAAGTTGTGTACCAACCATTGTGAGCGCTTTTTGTTTGTCCCTGTTTTTAGTTTATGAGTAAATAAATTAAATATGTACCTACCTTCACGCCGTTTCCACTCCATTCGCTTTGCACCTCGGGGAAAACAACCCAAGACCAAGTCCAAGCCTGACAAAATGTGTGTAATAACATCTGCAATCGCCTTTTTTTTTTTTTTTTTACTTTTTTCTAGTCCCTTACTCTCAATAACCTCATCAACGAATCTTTCATCCACGCTCAAATTAATGGGGAAATTGTCGCTTTCTCGGTCCGAATCGCTCTCGCTGCTGGTGGCCATGATTATAAATTATGTGAGGATGTGAGGAGCCCTTCAACCCGTGACGTCACGCGCACATCGTCTGCTACTTCCGGTACAGGCAAGGCTTTTTTTTATTAGCGACCAAAAGTTGCGAGCTTTATCTTTGATGTTTTCTACTAAATCCTTTCAGCAAAAATATGGCAATATTCAAGTATGAGACATAGAATGGACCTGCTAACCCCATTTAAATAGCAAAAATCTCATTCCAGTAAGCCATCGATCCTGTTCTGTCTCCCTGTAATATTTGTCTGATCTTGTGCTGAAAATTTGAATTTCCCCTCAGGGATTAATAAAGTATTTCTGATTCTAATTCTAATCCTAAAAATATCCCCCGCCTAATGTTATCGACGTGAAATGATGTGAAGGAGAAGCAATTCTGGATCGGGGTTTTTTTCTGCCGATAATGGTATCAGACAAGGTATTGCCTGGATTTTGCCACGTGAGTGATGACCTCATCGCAATGCTTTGTGCTCCGTGGAGGAACAAGCTTGCCAGTTCAAGCTCAGTAAAAAATGATTGCCAAGCTTCGCCTCCGGATTGTAAATATGTAATTTGCAGTAACTGTAAAGTGCTGGTTGTGTGAGGCGTCTTGCTTCAATACTTCTAATCGAAATCCACACCTCAGGAACAATCCTTTTTGTTTAAGCTATTAAACGAACTTAAAATAGGGCTCTGTCGTGGGCTACGGTGTTGTTATCAAGTTTATGAGATGCAATGCAAATGCACGCTACTGTATCTGATGTTATTGTTTTTATCAGTGATCAGTCGAGGCAGGTGGCCAAATACTTTTGGCCACCTGCCTCGACTCACATATGAACATAAAGTGCCATCCCATTCCTAACCCTTAGGGTTCAATATGATCTCGGTCCACTTATTGCACTTATCACAGCTTCACCTCACCTGTGAAGGCTGTCCACAAGGTTGTGGAGTGTGTTCATACAAATTGTCCACCATTCTTCTAAAAGCGCATTGGTGAGGTCACACACTGATGTTGGTCGAGAAGGCCTGGCTTCTAATTCATCGCAAAGGTGTTCTATCGGGTTCAGGTCAGGACTCTGTGCAGGCCAGTCAAGTTCATCCACACCAGACTTTGTCATCCATGTCTTTATGGACCTTGCTTTGTGCTCTGGTGCACAGTCACGTTGGAAGAGGAAGGGGCCCGCTCCAAACTGTTCCCACAAGGTTGGGAGCAATGACATTTCCAAAAGGTTTTTGCTATCCTGGAACATTCAAAGTTATAATAATAATAATAATAATGGATTCGATTTATATCGCGCTTTTCTAGTGTTAGATACTCAAAGCGCTCACACAGAAGTGGGAACCCATCATTCATTCACTGGCGGTGGTAAGCTACATCTGTAGCGGCATAGCTCGGTTGATAGAGTGGCCATTCCAGCAACTTGAGGGTTGCAGGTTCGATTCCCGCTTCCGCCATCCTAGTCACTGCCGTTGTGTCCTTGGGCAAGACACTTTACCCACCTGCTCCCAGTGCTACCCTCACTGGTTTAAATGTAATTTAGTTATTGGGTTTCACTATTTAAAGCGCTTTGAGTCACTAGAGAAAAGCGCTATATAAATATAATTCACTTCACACTTCACTGTAGCCACAGCTGCCCTGGGGTAGACTGACGGAAGCGTGGCTGCCACTTTCCACCTACGGCCACTCCGACCACCACCTATCATTCATTCATCATTCATTCACCAGTGTGAGCGGCACCGGGGGCAAGGGTGGAGTGTCCTGCCCGAGGTCACAATGGCAGCGATGAACCTGCAACCCTCAGGTTTCTGGCACGGCCGCTCTACCCACTACGCCATGCCGCCCCATAAAGTTCCTTTCATTGGACCTAAGAGGCCAAGCCCAACTCCTGAAAAACAACCCCACACCATAATTCCTCCACCAAATTTCACACTCGGCACAATGCAGTCCGAAATATACCGTTCTCCTGGTAACCTCCAAACCCGGACTCTTCCATCAAATTGCCAGATGGAAAAGCGTGATTCCTCACTCAAAAAAACGTGTCCCACTGCTCTAGAGTCAAGTGGCGACGTCCTTTAAACCACTGCATCCAAAGCTTTGCATTGGACTTGGTGGTATATGTCTTAAATGCAGCTGCCCAGCCATGGAAACCCATTCCATGAAGTTCTTTGCGTACTGTATGTGGGCTAATTGGAAGGTCACATAAGAATCGGAGCTCTGTAGCAACTGACTGTGCAGAAAGTCTTTTGCTGAACACTCTTTGTCAGTTTACGTGGCCTAACCACTTGGTGGCTGAGTTGCTGTTGTTCCCAAACTCTTCCATTTTCTTATAATAAAGCCCACCGTTGATTTTGGAATATTTAGGAGCGAGGACATTTAACGACTGGATTTGTTGCACAGGTGGCCTACTATGACAGTTCCACGCTGGAAATCACTGAAAGCGGCCCATTCTTTCACAAAATGCCATGCCAAAGTGCTTGACTTTGGCCAGGCCAAGTGATTAGGACATTAAAAATTAAAAAGTTTCTCAGTTCGAACATCGAGTATCTTGTCTTTGCAGTCTATTTAATTAAATATAAGTTGAAAAGTGTTTGCAAATCATTGTGTTCTGTTTTTATTTACCATTTACACAACCTGCTAACTTCACTGGTTTTGGCTTTTGTAAATCGATTCTTAATTGTGAATTTATTCAAAATTAAGAATCCGTCTAACTTATTTGAGTTGATTGGTGCTCCTAGTTTTTTGAGGATTATTGCGTCAAGACAAAATGTTGAAAACAAATATGGATCTTTTTTTTTCCTAACTTACATTGCAGTATTTTTAATTTTGCATGCACGGTGCTTATTTGTGGCATGACAATAAGAAGAAGAGTTAATTCATGCCGTGAGATGTGAATTGATGTTAGGTTGAAGAAAGAATTGCAGCGTCTTTCGGTATCGGAAATGAAGTCGTGGGACGGTATCAGCATATCGGATAGGAGTATGAAAGCAAAGACTGATGATTGATGTCAAAATTGTCCGAGATCAAAATGAAGAAAAACAAACTAAATTGGTGGGTTTATGTGGTTTTTGTACAGTTCTGCCAGTTTATTGTGTTCTTAAAAGTCTCTTAATATGCAAACTAAACTTTATGACTTTTGCTCTACTTTGGATTTAAATTACAACCAATGTATGATCCTGTAATGACTTGGTATCGGATTGATACCTAAATTTGTGGTATCATCCAAAACTAATGTAAAGTTTCCAAACAACAGAAGAATAAGTGATTGCTACATTTTAACAGAAGTGTAGAACAGTAAATTAACAGTAAATGAACAAGTAGTTTAATAATTAATTTTCTACTACTTGTCCTTGATAATTTTGACAAAATAATAGAATGATAAATGACACAATATGTCACTGCATGTGTTAGCAGACTAATTAGGAGTCTTGCTGCGAGGATTGTTCTCCCGGGATGCAATCGGACTATACTGGACACGGCTTGAAGGTAGGAACATTATTTAATTAATAACTATCAAAAAGGAAACAAACAAAAAGGGGCAAGAGCCAAAACCACAACTTAAACAGAGCTATTGTCAAGAAACACAACTCACTAAACTGTGGCATGAAAAAAATAAACTTACTTGGCATGAAAACGAGCGGCATGAACTATCGTGAAAGGAACAGCATGAACTATGGCATGAAAACAGGCAATGTCGCTAGACCGACTGACAGACAAAGACAGGCTTAAATACTGGTCTCTTAATTACAGACAGGTGTGTCCCAAACACAAGAGGCAGGTGAAAATCATAAGTCGTCATGGAAACTAAAACAAAGGAAAGAATGGAGTCTTAAAACTAACAGAAAATAACAAAACCATGATCTAGACTACAGATCATGACACTTACTAATAAAATAAAAGTTGTCTTGTATGTTCACTATTTTATTTAAGGACAAAATTGCAATAAGAATCATACGTTTAGTGTACCCTCAGATTTTTTGCAAAAATAAAGCGACTAATGCAACTTTTTGTGGTCCCCTTTATTTGGAAAAGTATCAAAGTTACTAAAATATTGGTATCGGGAAAAAACTAGTTCTTATATTGTTCTTGTGCAACATGAGCAGCTTTCCAAATTGGTTTATCAGTATCGGAAATTAAGTAGTGGACGGTATCAGCGTATCGGATAGCAGTATGAACGCAAAGACTGAGCATCCCGAATGACTGATGTATAAATTGTCCAACATCAAAATGAAGAAAAATAAAATAAATTGTAACAGGTGGGTTTGGTTCTTGGAGTAGTTATCCGTTCCGTTTTTTTTACAGTTCTGCCAGTTTTTTGTGTTCTTAAAGGTCCCTTAATAAGCAAACTTAATTTTTTGACATTTGCTCTACTTTGGACACGAGGACTTAAATTATGACCAATGTATGATACTGTAATGACTTAGTATCGGATTGATACCTTGAATTTGTGGTATCATCCAATACTAATGTAAAGTTTCCAAACAACAAAAGAATAGGTGATTTACATTTTAGCAGAAGTGTAGAACAGTAAATTAACAGTAAATGAACAAGTAGTTTAATAATTCATTTTCTACTACTTGTCCTTGATAATTTTGACAAAATAATAGAATGATAAATGACACAATATGTTACTGCATGTGTTAGCAGACTAATTAGGAGTCATGCTGCGAGGATTGTTCTCCCGGGATGCAATCGGACTATACTGGACACGGTTTGAAGGTAGGAACATTATTTAATTAATTACTATCAAAATAGGAACAAAAAAAAAAAAGGGGCACGAGGCAAAAACACAACTTAGACAGATCTATGGACAAGAAACACAACTCACTAAACTGTGGCATGAAAAAAATAAACTTACTTGGCATGAAAACGAGCAGCATGAACGATCGTGAAAGGAACAGCATGAACTATGGCATGAAATCTAGCAATGTCGCCAGACCGACTGACAGACAAAGACAGGCTTAAATACTGGTCTCTTAATTAGAGACAGGTGTGTCCCAAACACAGGAGGCAGGTGAAAATCGTAAGTCGTCATGGAAACTAAAACAAAGGAACGAATGGAGTCTTAAAACGAACAGAAAATAACAAAACCATGATCTAGACTACAGATTATGACACTCACTAATAAAATACAAGTTGTCTTATATGTTCACTATTTCATTAAAGGACACAATTGTAATAAGAAATGTATGTTTAATGTACCATCAGATTTTTTTTCTAGTGCAATTTTTTGTGGTCCCCTTTATTTGGAAAAGTACCAAAGGTACCAAAATATTGGTATCGGGACAACACTAGTTCTTATATTATTCTTGTGCAAGTGAAGTAGTGGGACCGTATCAGCATATCGAATAGCAGTATGAAAGCAAATACCGAGCATCCCGAATGACTGTTGTAAAAATTGTCCAACATCAAAATTAAGAAAAATAAACTAAATTGTAACAGGTGGGTTTGGTTCTTGGAGTAGTTATGTGTTGTTGTTGTTGTTGTTTTTTACAATTTTGCCAGTTTAAACAAAACTCATTTGGCATTAAAACGAGCAGCATGAACGATCGTGAAAGGAACAGCATGAACTATGGCATGAAAACCGGCAATGTCGCCAGACCGACTGACAGACAAAGACAGGCTTGAATACGGGTCTCTTAATTAGAGACAGGTGTGTCCCAAACACAAGAGGCAGTTGAAAATCATAAGTCGTCATGGAAACTAAAACAAAGGAACAAATGGAGTCTTAAAACTAACAGAAATTAACAAAACCATCGGATAGCAGTATGAAAGCAAAGACTGATCACCTCGAATGATTGATGTCAAAATTGTCGAATGAAGAAAAATAAAGTAAGTTGTAAAAGGTGGGTTTGGTTCTTGGAGTAGTTATCTGTTCCGTTTTTTTTACAGTTCTGCTAGTTTTTTCTGTTCTTAAAAGGTCTCTTAATATGCAAACAGAACTTTTTGACATTTGCTCCACTTTGAAGAGAAGAGCTCGCTTCTGTCGCAAAGTTAGGGGTTTTAAGGACGACATGAAAGGAAATCCACCTTCCTCGTTGACATGATACTGCCTCTGACCTGCCCTTAGCTACGATGTGTGTGCACACCACTTGACGGAAGACAGCTTTGTTGAAAAACAACCTTAGCTACACATCTTCCAATAAAGCCTGGAGCTCTGCCAAGTACCCATCAGTCAGCCACAGACGTGGGGGCTGTTGCTTTTTATTATTTTGTTTATCTTCAGAGAGTAGACTAACGCCGGCGTGATGTTGCTGTTAAAATGTGACTAATGTTAGCACACAAGCCAACATGGTTATATCCCACACCTTAATGTTGTGTTGTTGTACGTAATGTATGGCATCTATTAGGTTGGCGCTTCATGGAGGCACAGATGCACAGCTACAGACCCACGAAAGGTTGAGTTTTCAGTCAGGCTTACTAACAGCACAGAGCTCAAAAGTTGGATTTTGGGAAAACACACTTCCGATACGCTATTATTGTGGGATCTCTGAGACTTGATTGAGTTCTGGAGGTCCGTGAAGGCGCCGTAAGAGAGAGTGGCAGGCATAGGCGCCAATTCCGTGGGTGCTTCGGGCTTTCCCCTGACAGTTTGTCTGTTTTAGTTTTTTCCTCTGCATTTGTCTGTTTCCTCTGTGTTTAGTATCTCCTGTCTTTAGTTCCTGTCTTGTACTCTTATTTTGTCAGCTTCCTGTCTTGTTCCCTGAGTGCTGTGTTCCTCCTCAGCTGTGGCTGATTGGCACCTGGCCACACCTGTTGCCAATCAGCCCGCTCCTATTTGTACCTGCTTTGTATTGTGTCAGTTGCTGGATCATTGTATTGTCTTGTCGATGTCACTTCTAGTCGCTCTTGTGATGTGTTATTGCTCCTGTCATGTCGTACCTTGTCTTTGCAGCGTAGCGGTAAGCTATATTAGAGGGGGGGGTTGCCCACATCTGAGGTCCTCTCCAAGGTTTCTCATAGTCAGCATTGTCACTGGCGTCCCACTGGATGTGAATTCTCCCTGCCCACTGGGTGTGAGTTTTCCTTGCCCTTTTGTGGGTTCTTCCGAGGATCATGATTTGTGCAGTCCTTTGAGACATTTGTGATTTGGGGCTATATAAATAAACATTGATTGATTGATTGATATATTCAGTTGAATATATCAATTCCGTTTTATTTTTCATTATACAAGTACGACTTCTGTTTGCCTGTTCGCTACCCGCTAGCTTCCACGCTAAGCTCCTGTTCGTTATTTTCTAGCTCCCAGGCTAGCTCCTTTTGTTTGATTATCCGCCTCGTGCGCGCTTTGTGTTTGTACCCTTTTGGTTTTGTTTTTGTCTTAGTATTTAATTAAATCATGTTTTCACATTCCATGCCTGCCTACATCTCTGCATCTTGGGGTTCAACACCAAATAACTCTGACATGTAGTCCAGACCTGTCTCCCATTGAAAATGTGTGGCACAATATAAACCCTAAAATACCACAACGGAGAGCCCCGGATTGTTGAACAAATGAATATATTTGCGACACAAACAGGGGTATATAACAAATATTAAAATTATATTAAAATGTCCAAATATAATCCAAAGTATTTTTTTCAGTTTTACCTTTGAGTGATAATCCGACGAGGCATCTTCTCTGTTCTCTCTGGCCACTCCTAATACGGCGTTGACGTATGATTCTTGTTTCTCTGTGTACATATGAGCAAAGGCTGAGTTTTGTATTTGTTTTGGCGTAGTTTATTATAGACCGTAACCTATTGGTTACCACAAGAAGAAGTAAGAGGAGTAACTACCTACATACACTATATTGCCAAAAGTATTTGGCCACCCATCCAAATGATCAGAATCAGGTGTCTTAATCACTTGGCCCGGCCACAGGTGTATAAAATCAAGCACTTAGGTATAGAGACTGTTTCTACAAACAATTGTGAAAGAATGGGCCGCTTTCAGTGATTTCCAGCGCGGAACTGTCATAGGATTTCACCTGTGCAACAAATCTAGTCGTGAAATTTCCTCGCTCCTAAATATTCCAAAGTCAACTGTGGGCTTTATTATAAGAAAATGGAAAAGTTTGAGAACAACAGCAACTAAGCCACCAAGTGGTAGGCCGCGTAAATTGACAGAGAGGGGTCAGCGCAAAGAATTTCTGCACAGTCAGTTGCTGCAGAGCTCCAAACTTGATGTGACCTTCCAATTAGCCCATGTACAGTACGCAGAGAGCTTCATGGAAAGGGTTTACATGACCGAGCAGCTGGATCCAAGCCATATATCAACAAGTCCAATGAACCTGTCATAGGATGCCACCTGTGCAACAAATCCAGTCGTGAAATTTCCTCGCTCCTAAGTATTCCAAAGTTAACTTTATTAAAAGAAAAGTGAAGAGTTTGGGAACAACAGCAACTCAGCCACCAAGTGGTAGGCCACGTAAACTGACGGAGAGGGGTTTAGCCGATGCTGAAGCACATAGTGCAAAGACTTTCTGCACGGTCAGTTGCTACAGAGCTCCAAACTTCATGTCCAATTAGCCCACATACAGTAAGCAGAGAGCTTCATAGAATGGGTTTCCATGGCCAAGCGGCTGCATCCAAGCCATACATCACCAAGTCCTACGCAAAGCGTCGGATGCAGTGGTGTAAAGCACGTTACCACTGGACTCTAGAGCAGTCGAAACGCCTTCTTTGGATTGATGAATCACTTTTTTCCATCTGGCAATCTGATGGACGAGTCTGGGTTTGGGAGTTGCCAGGAGAACGGTACATTTCAGATGGCATTGCAACGAGTGTGAAATTTGGTGTAGGAGGAATTATGGTGTGGAGGTTGCCCTCCCGTGGGTCCTCCAGACCACCATGTACCGACATGAGACCCGGTTCAGGGTTACAACACAGTTTTATTGTTCAATCATTTCAGCGAGTGTTCTTTTGTCTGTGACAAGGCACTCTCTCCCTCTCATATATATATATATATATATATATATATATATATATATATATATATATATATATATATATATATATATACACAGTGGGGCAAAAAAGTATTTAGTCAGCCACCGATTGTGCAAGTTCTCCCACTTAAAATGATGACAGAGGTCTGTAATTTTCATCATAGGTACACTTCAAGTGTGAAAGACAGAATGTGAAATCCAGGAATTCACATTGTAGGAATTTTAAAGAATTTATTATTAAATTATGGTGGAAAATAAGTATTTGGTCAACCATTCAAAGCTCTCACTGATGGAAGGAGGTTTTGGCTCAAAATCTCATGATACATGGCCTCATTCATTCTTTCCTTAACACGGGTCAGTCGTCCTGTCCCCTTAGCCGAAAAACAGCCCCAAAACATGATGTTTCCACCCCCATGCTTCACAGTATGTATGGTGTTCTTGGGATGCAACTCAGTATTCTTCTTCCTCCAAACACGACGAGTTGAGTTTATACCAAAAAGTTCTATTTTGGTTTCATCTGACCACAAGACATTCGCCCATGTACTCTCTGACGGGCCTGGACATGCACTGGCTTAAGCAGGGGGACACGTCTGGCACTGTCGGCGTAGTAACCTTTGTTACTTTGGTCCCAGCTCTCTGCAGGTCATTCACCAGGTCCCCCCGTGTGGTTCTGGGGATTTTGCTCACCGTTCTCATGATCATTTTGACCCCACGGGATGAGATCTTGCGTGGAGCCCTAGATCAAGGGAGATTATCAGTGGTCTTGTATGTCTTCCATTTTCTGATCATTGCTCCCACAGTTGATTTTTTTTCACACCAAGCTGCTTGCCTATTGTAGATTCACTCTTCCCAGTCTGGTGCAGGTCTACAATTCTTTTCCCGGTGATCTTCGACAGCTTTTTGGTCTTGGCCATAGTGGAGTTTGGAGTCTGATTGTTTGAAGCTGTGGACAGGTGTCTTTTATACAGATAACGAGTTCAAAAAATTGCCATTAATACAGGTAACGAGTGGAGGACAGAAGAGCTTCTTAAAGAAGTTACAGGTCTGTGAGAGCCAGAGATCTTCCTTTTTTGAATTGACCAAATACTTATTTTCCACCATAATTTACAAATAAATTATTTAAAATTCCTACAATGTCAATTCCTGGATTTTTTTTCCACATTCTGTCTCTCACAGTTGAAGTGTACCTATGATGAAAATTACAGACATCTGTCATCATTTTAAGTTGCCATATATATATATATATATATATATACACACACACATACATATACATATATACATACATATATATATATGTATATATATATATTTTTTTAAAGCAGTGCACTAATGAACGCACCTTTAAAGAGGACTAAACTATGAAGACCCGCCATTTGTCTTGTTTGTCTTCATCAGCATTTGTTAAAACTCCTTCAACGTGAGTGATTTCCTCCTGCAAGGTGCACTCAGTGATTGTCCTTTTTCTCTCTTTCCCCGCCTCTCACCTCAGCAGATACATGGCGCCGCTCTCTCTCCGCACGCTTTCAAGCCTTTCACCGGAAAGTGCGAGTAACAGATCTTTTCTGCGTTTCTGCTTCCGTGGAAAAGCCTGCTGACATATTGTCGGATGTGCACTGGTTGTTATATGCACTGGATGTATGTATAATTAGGGAATACAGCTGCCTCGCTGTTTTGTTGGATTCTTTTCCTTTTCATCCGGCTGCTGCACGTCTGCTCCTGTGGGTGCAAGTGTGTGATTTTTTTTCTCCCAGCAAACACCGAAGGAAGGGAGTGCAATCTCTTTCAAGTCGAGTGATTCATTACCTTGAATTGTGCATTTGAATGTGTGTGGCACCGTGTTAACGCCGAGGTCTGTATTTGAATTAAAAGCAGGGATTTTTTGCACTTAAATGCTATAAGGCCCACTTAAAATCCTTTCATTTTCTCAAAACTCGACTAATGTACAGAATATTTCTGGTTGTGTGCTTACCAACCTCGAAGAAATTGTATTTGCCAAAACAAAAGTGTCACATTTAAAGCTCATTGTTATGCACGAAGATGTCACCCCCAGATGCAGCAGGACCAGAAATACAGGATAGCAGGTAGGAGCTTGTTTTAATATACAAAAAGGTAAAATAACACTGCTACAAAAGCAAAGTAACGGCGTGCCTATGCACAGGAAGCTAATGCTAATAGTTAGCAAGCATAGAGTTCAATATCCAAGAGAAATAACGTTCAGAGCGCATGCAAAGATAAGATTTGACTTAGCAGGGTAAATACAATAAAAGGGACTGTTGCTTACCGCAAACTGTGAGCCAAGATCGAACTGGGGTAGAATTCAGGCTTAAATACTAAAGTAAACAACTGCCAACAGGCGTGCGTCAAAAAGGCATAGCAGGTGGAACAAATGAGAAACCATGGAAACGAGATAAAACAGGAAGTGCAAAACTCAGAACCGGAAGAGTCCAAAAATAATTAGAAAACACCAAAAAGGACTCAAAAGCCAGACTTAAGCTGTGATCCGGGAACTGGATCACAACAAAAAGAGGAGAAATATTAGAGAAAAATGTCATTTAAAACATTTATATATCAATGTACTAATATAATCCACTTCAAGAAACTCTTCAAACTTAAAAGTGTTTACAAAGTACAAAGAAGAAGAACTGTCATAACAGAGTTTTTGCAGCTTACTGCGAGGTTTGTTCTCCCGGGATGCAATCGGACTATTCCGGACAAGCCTTGCAGGTTTTAATATACAAAAAGGTAAAATAACACTGTTACAAAAGCAAAGTAATGGCGCGCCTACGTACTAAAGCTAATACTTTCTTGGGTTGTACTTGTATAGCGCTTTTCTACCTTCAAGGTCCTCAAAGCGCTTTGACACTACTTCCACATTTACCCATTGACACACACTGATGGAGGGAGCTGCCATGCAAGGCGCTAACCAGCACCCATCAGGAGCAAGGGTGAAGTGTCTTGCTCAGGACACAACGGACGTGACGAGGTTGGTTCTAGGTGGGATTTGAACCAGTGACCCTCGGGTTGCGCACGGCCACTCTTCCACTGCGCCACGCCGTCCCTATACTAATACTAATAGTTAGCAAGCATAGAGTTCGATGTACAAGAGAAATAACGTTTAGAGCGCACGCGAAGCTAAGATGGGACTTACCAGGGCAAATACAACGCAGAATAATTAAAGTGACTGTTGCTTACCGCAAACTGTGAGCCAAGATCGAACTGAGGTGGGATGCAGGCTTAAATACTAAAGTAAACAATTGCCAACAGGTGTGCGTCAAAAAGGCAAAGCTGGTGGAACAAATGAGAAACCATGGAAACGAGATAAAACAGGAAGTGCAAAACTCAGACCAGGAAGAGTCCAAAAATAATTAGAAAACACCAAAAAGGACTCAAAAGCCAGAGTAAAGATGTGATCCGGGAACCGGATCCCAACAAAAAGAAGAGAAATCTTAGAGAAAAATGTCATTTAAAACATTCGTATATCAGTATGTGGAATTAAATGATGGAATGGATTAAGCAAATAAATCAAACAATGTACTAATATGATCCACTTCAAGAAACTCTTCAAACTTAAAAGTGTTTACAAAGTACAGAGAAGAAGAACTGTCGTAACAGAGTTTTTGCAGCTTACTGCGAGGTTTGTTCTCCCGGGATGCAATCGGACAATTCCGGACAAGGCTTGCAGGTTTTAATATACAAAAAGGTAAAATAAAACTGCTACAAAAGCAAAGTAAGGGCGTGCCTACGCACGGGAAGCTAATGCTAATAGTTAGCATGCATAGAATTCAATGTCCAAAAGAAATAACGTTTAGAGCGCACGCGAAGCTAAGATGTGACTTAGCAAACTGTGAGCCAAGATCGAACTAGGGTAGGACGCAGGCTTAAATACTAAAGTAAACAATTGCCGACAGTTTTGCGTCAAAAAGGCATAGCAGGTGGAAAAAATGAGAAACCATGGAAACGAGATAAAACAGGAAGTGCAAAACTCAGAACAGGAAGAGTCCAAAAATAATTAGAAAACACCAAAATTGACTCGAAAGCCAGACTAAAGATGTGATCCGCGAACCGGATCACAACAAAACGAGGAGAAATCTTAGAGAAACATGTCATTTAAAACATTTGTATATCAGTGTACTAATATGATCCACTTCAAGAAACTCTTCAAACTTAAAAGTGTTTACAAAGTACAAAGAAGAAGAACTGTCATAACAGAGTTTTTGCAGCTTACTGCGAGGTTTGTTCTCCCGGGATGCAATCGGACAAATCCGGACAAGGCTTGCAGGTTTTAATATACAAAAAGGTAAAATAACACTGTTACAAAAGCAAAGTAATGGCGTGCCTACGCACTGAAGCTAATGCTAATAGTTAGCAAGCATAGAGTTCAATGTCCAAGAGAAATAACGTTTAGAGCGCACGCGAAGTTAAGATGTGACTTAGCAAACTGTGAGCCAAGATCGAACTGAGGTAGAATGCAGGCTTAAATACTAAAGTAAACAACTGCCAACAGGCGTGCGTTAAAAAGGCATAGCATGTGGAACAAATGAGAAACCATGGAAACGAGATAAAACAGGAAGTGCAAAACTCAGAACAGGAAGAGTCCAAAAATAATTAGAAAACACCAAAAATGACTCGAAAGCCAGACTAAAGATGTGATCCGCGAACCGGATCACAACAAAACGAGGAGAAATCTTAGAGAAACATGTCATTTAAAACATTTGTATATCAGGGTACTAATATGATCCACTTCAAGAAACTCTTCAAACTTAAAAGTGTTTACAAAGTACAAAGAAGAAGAACTGTCATAACAGAGTTTTTGCAGATTACTGCGAGGTTTGTTCTCCCGGGATGCAATCGGACTATTCCGGACAAGGCTTGCAGGTCGGAACATATTTAATTATTCAACTAACACTTTGGGCTGCACAGTGGGAGAGGGGTTAGTGCGTCTGCCTCACAATACGAAGGTCCTGAGTAGTCCCTAGTTCAATCCCGGGCTCGGGATCTTTCTGTGTGGAGTTCGCATGTCCTCCCTGTGACTGCGTGGGATCCTTCCGGGTACTCCGGCTTCCTCTCACCTCCAAAGATATGCACCTGGGGATAGGTTGATTGGCAACACTAAAAATTGGCCCTAGTGTGTGTTAATGTAGTGTGAATGTTTTCTGTCTATCTGTGTTAGCCCTGCGATGAGGTGGCGAATTGTCCAGGGTGTACTCCGCCTTCCGCCCGATTGTAGCTGAGATAGGCTCCAGTGCCCCCCGCGACCCCGACGGAAATAAGCAGTAGAAAATCGATGGATAGATGGATGAATGGATGCAACTAACACTCAACGAAGTACAAAAAACAACCAAAAGGCAAGTGTGCCTATCGCACGAGAAGCAAAGGCAAAAAACTTAGGACATGAAGCATGAAACTATGGACATGAAAACCTCACTAAACTGTGGCATGAAACAAATAGCATTAACTATGGAGTTGGTCATGAAAACGAGCTTTATGAACTCTGGTATCGCATGAAACAAGCAATGACGCCAGGACGACTGACTGGCAAAGACAGGCTTGAATAATGGTCTCTTGATTAGAGCAGGTGTGTGTCCCGAACACCAGAGGCAGGTGAAACTAATAAGTCGCCATGGAAACTAAAACAAACAAGGGTGCACAAAAACAGGAACTTATGGAGTCTTAAAACTAACAAAAAACATGATCCAGACCACAGATCATGACAAAGAACCATGATAAACATTCTGAATTTATTCCATCCACCCATTCATTCCCAAAACAATCATATTTATCTCACCGTATGAAATATAACTTACTTCACTCAATATTTATTTATTTATTTTTATTGTTTTTACTTATGGAGTATATCGTGAATACAATGAGAACAGGACGTGAACAAAAGTTTTAGCAACTGCTATGTAAAGGAAACGGGGTAGGAATAAATAAGCTCTGCTTCTTCCTACTCCTTTTCGAACATGTTGAATAGACAAACTGAACATTGTGATGTATCATGTTGTGTGCGTGCATGTTCCAAATAAACTCAAGCTCATTGTTAATGATAAGTCCAACCAGTAGATGGCAGTCACACATAAGAGATACGCGCAGACTGCGATATGACACCAGTAAACAACACCAAAACTTTAAATGATCCATTAAAAACAAAGAACATTACATCAAAAGGTTTCAGTGTGACTTTGGAACTGCACCGCTTGATGGATTGTCGGTCCTTTACGGCTACCGTCGTCAGAGATACAAGTATTACTACGGTGTGTGTATAAGCACTGCAAAATGCCACCCATTAACAAACATATTATGTGGCGTTTTTTTTTTCCACAATATCATGCAAAACCAACTTTCCGTACCTTTTAGTACCTGCTGACGTGTGTTTGGGATCTGCATCAGTACTAAAAATTTGCGCACTTCCGCCACTGTAGTCCGTGTGGATGCCACAGTCGATAAGCTTCTTTTTTTTCACTATCTGCTTGTTATGATATGGGACTGTGGAGGTATCGCTCCTCCAGGTTCTTCGGACCACCAAGTACAGACATCACCGCTTCTTTTCAGGGTTTTCAGAAACTGTTTTATTGAACAATAAAATCTCTGTTGTGCTTTTCAGCAATTGTCTTTAGTGTGTGTCAATCCTCGCTCTCTCTCGCGCTCCAACTCCGAATCTCCTCTCCTCTCTGGCTGCTGCCTTTTAACAGAGCGACGGGTGATTAGATAAGCAGGCCCCGCTGGGCCTTCTACGCACCTGTCGGTGATCTCGAAGCCGGTCCTGGCACACCCCGCTTCGCTGCAGGTCCGCAGGCCACGCCCCCTCACATGGACATTCATCCTCTGCTGTTGCCATTTCTAATATAAAGTAGTGTAAAGTTCTTACTTATATCTGTCAGTAAACTCGCCATGAAAGCGCTAAAACATAAAGGTTTAGTGCGTTTACATTGTTCACACAAGGAACTTTAGTTATTAGAGAGTTCCAGTCGTACGTTTTTTTCGCGGGACACATTTCTGGCGTATGTGGAGATGCTGCTCCGTTATTGATTGAAGTTAAGTCTGAATGTCAATAAAACAGTTAGCTCCATCTTTTTACATTTCTTCCACGCCCGTCCTTGCACGCTACACCGCTACAACAAAGATGAAGGGGAGAAGACGCAGCCGATGGTAAATAAGACTGCCTGTAAAACGGCGCATCTTGAAGCGACTATCAGAAAGCGGCTTGAAGATGATCTGTAAAACATCATCTATGCAACATTTTGACCAAAGAACCACTGTGGAGGTTTCCCCCCAGTGGGTTCTTTGGACCACCAAACACCGGCATGAGAGCCCGGTTCAGGTTCACAATATGGATTTATTTTTCCTTAGATACAGATTCCGTGTTGCTTTTCAGCAATTGTCTCTCTGTGTCCATCACGCTCTGGCTCTTGCTCTCACTCCAACTCCCCTCCAGCTCTAACTCCGTCTCTCCTCCTGGCTGCTGACTTTTAACAGAGCGACAGGTGATTAGATAATAAAGCCCAATTGGGCCATCTACGCACCTGCCGGTCCTGGCACACCCTGCTTTTGCTGCAGGCCCGCAGGCCACACCCCCCACCACAACCAATATTACATGTTATGTAGACCACAAAGAAGTCTTTTACATTTAGAAAAAAATAATAATCATATGACTCCTTTAATGCGCCTTATAATTTGGTGCGTCTTTTGTAAGAAAAAGACCTGAATTGACCCATCCTTTTGGTCCAGAAAATACGGTACTACCTAATTAGTTGCGTGGTGGTCTCTGAAACAATTTTTACAAGCCCAAAGAAAATAAAACCTATACGTATTATCATGCATGGACTTATAATGCTATTCTGGAAAATGAGCCTAATGAGATATGCAGAGTGCTAGCATGCTAACAGCTAGCATGCTAGCTATCAAGAGGTGAACTGACAAGTCGATTCCATTCGGTCGCCATTCTGGGGTGACGATTCGATTCGGAATCGATTTTCATTTCAAAACAATTCTCAAAGTCTACTATTTGGTTAAACAATTACAACAAAACAGGTTATAAAAACTCCTCTTGGCTGCTAACCTGTGATGTAATCCTTCAGCTGGTAAGACTAAAAAACATCTCTTTTAAAAACTGATTCTTACATTTTAAAATAATTTTTCAAATGTGTCATTAAATAATTATGATATGAATTAAATACAAAATTGTCTTCTTAAATGTGTCATTTTCAATGCATGATTACTTTTAACCATATAGTTAATTATAGACAAATCACACACACTATTGAAATTTCACGACTGGATTTGTTGCACAGGTGGCATCCTATGACAGTTCCACGCTGGAAATAACTGAGAGCGGCCCATTCTTTCACAAATGTTTATAGAAACTGGCTAAGTGCTGGCCTTTGGCATCGATTCTGTTCATAACTTTAATGGAAAGAATATCTCGGCACAGTCAAGGCGTTGAGGGGATCCGGTTTGGTGGCTGCAGGATTAGGTCTCTGCTTTTGGCAGATGATGTGGTCCTGATGGCTTTATCTGGCCAGGATCTTCAGCTCTCACTGGATCGGTTCGCAGCCGAGTGTGAAACGACTGGGATGAGAATCAGCACCTCCAAGTCCATGGTTCTCGCCCGGAAAAGGGCGGAGTGCCATCTCCGGGTTAGAGAAGAGACCCTGCCCCAAGTGGAGGAGTTCAAATACCTCGGAGTCTTGTTCAGGAGTGGGGGAAGATTGGATCGTGAGGTCGACAGGCGGATCGGTGCGGTGTTTTCAGTAATGCGGACGCTGTATCGATCCATTGTGGTGAAGAAGGAGCTGAGCCGGAAGGCAAAGGCAAATCTACCGGTCGATCTACGTTCCCATCCTCACCTATGGTCATGAGCTTTGGGTTATGACTGAAAGGACAAGATTATGGGTGGAGGCGGCGGAAATGAGTTTCCTCCACCGGGTGGCGGGGCTCTCCCTTAGAGATAGGGTGAGAAGCTCTGCCATCGGGGAGGAGCTCAAAGAGAGGAGCCAGATGAGGTGGTTCGGGCATCTGGTAAGGATGCCAACCGAACGCCTCCCTAGGGAGGTGTTTAGGGCACGTTCAACCGGCCACGGGGAAGACCCAGGACAAGTTGGGAAGACTATGTCTCCCGGCTGGCCTGGGAACAATTCGCGATTCCCCGGGAGGAGCTGGACGAAGTGGCTGGGGTGAGAGAAATCTTGGGTTCTCTACATAGGCTTCTGCCCCCTCGACCAGACCCGAAGTTGGATGGATGGATAGTACCGAATATGACTCGTTAGTGCAAGCGGCCGAAATGAGTTTCCTCTGCCGGGTGGCGGGGCTCTCCCTTAGAGATAGAGTGAGAAACTGGGGAAGGAGACGGCACGGCAATAGGATATCAAGCTCCATCCATCCATCCATCCATCCATCCATCCATTTTCTACCGCTTATTCCCTTTCGGGGTCGCGGGGGGGCGCTGGCGCCTATCTCAGCTACAATCGGGCGGAAGGCGGGGTACACCCTGGACAAGTCGCCACCTCATCGCAGGGCCAACACAGATAGACAGACAACATTCACACTCACATTCACACACTAGGGCCAATTTAGTGTTGCCAATCAACCTATCCCCAGGTGCATGTCTTTGGAAGTGGGAGGAAGCCGGAGTACCCGGAGGGAACCCACGCATTCACGGGGAGAACATGCAAACTCCACACAGAAAGATCCCGAGCCTGGATTTGAACCCAGGACTGCAGGAACTTCGTATTGTGATATCAAGCTCAACAGATTTATTGAGTTCTTGATGATTACATGGCGTGTATATGCTAATATGTGTTTGCATGAAAGACTGTGTGGAAATTATCGTATGTAAATACCGTAAGGTTTGTTGAGGTCCGTGTTGGGTGTTCAGCGTCTAAGTCCAAGGGGGAAGAAACCAGGGGAGGTTCCGAGGTTCCGAGCGGGGGTCGAAGGCAGGAAAGAGAAGTCCGGAGGTCCAAAACGGGGTCAAAGATCAGCGAGAGCAAAACAAAGTTCAGGAGGGAAAACGGCTGAGACACATACACCGTGGGGAGAGCGAGAGACAAAATGGAATCAAAGGCAAAAGGAAACAAGCAAACGAGTGGAATCAAGAGGGGAAGTCAGAGACGAGAGGCTTACTGCTTGTAGAGCTACGTTCCGACGATGAGAAGTCAGCGTCTAAGGTCTTTATACTGCCGTCCCTCATCAAAGCCAGGTGCGTTAGGTGTTGATTGCCTCCTGCTGGGGCGGAGTGTGGGCGCGGTCTGCGCGAGGAGCATGTCTGGTGCTCCCAGCGGAGCTTCTGAGCGCTCACGCAGAAGTGTGCCGTAATAGAAACTCTGCCATCCGGGGGGATCTCAAAGTAAAGCCACTGCTGGGGTGGTTCGGGCATCTGGTCAGGATGCCACCGGAACGCCTCCCTAGGGAGGTGTTTAGGGGACAGCCAACCAGCAGGAGGCCACAGGGAAGACCAAGGACACGTTGGGAAGACTATGTCTCCCGGCTGGCCAAGGAAAGCTTCGGGATCCCCCAGGAAGAGTTGGACGAAAATGCTGGGGAGAAGAAAGTCTGGGCTTCCCTGCTTAGGCTGCTGAAGAAGCAGAAGAAGACAGCTGGATGGTGGATTGGACACCTGATTCTGATCATTTGGATGGGTGGCAAAATTCTTTTGGCAATTGAGTGTGTTAAGAACATGGTGGTCTTATTTAAATTTTCCCTTTCTCGCAGTCATGAATCTTTATCATTCATAAATGATCACTTCCTGTTTACCGTAGCACTAATGCAGAGGTTGCAGGCACTTAGTGCAAAAATCCATACACTGCACATGTAATGCAAACTGAAAGACACTCTGACGGTTATTAGCTCCACAGGAAGTAATCAATGGCCACTAATGACAAACGAAACAAATATTTATAGGACTGGATGTGACCATTAAAGGCCTACTGAAAGCCACTACTACCCACCACACAGTCTGATAGTTTATATATCAATGATGAAATATTAACATTGCAACACATGCCAATACGGCCTTTTTAGTTTACTAAATTACAATTTTAAATTTCTCGCCAGTTTCTCGTTGAAAACGTCGCGGACTGTAAGGAAATATTAGCGCTGCACCAAACACGGCTAAAAGTCGCCTCTGTTCATGGCGTTATTTTACAGTATTTTGGACATCTGTGTTGCTGAATCTTTTGCAATTTTTTAATTTGATAATGGAGACTATAAAGAACAATGCTGTTGGTGGAAAGCGGTGGATTGCAGCTGTCTTTAAGCACCGAGACACAGCTGGTGTTTCATTGTTTGTTTTGAAGCAGAGCGGTCAAGCGAACATGTTTTCTCTACATCAGGGGTAGGGAACCTATGGCTCTACAGCCAGATTTGGCTCTTTTGATGACTGCATCTGGTTCTCAGGTAAATCTTAGCTGACATTGCTTAACGCGATAATTATGCTAAAAATAACGTGCAAAATATAAAACATCCTCATGCATTTAAATCCATCCATCCGTTTTCTACCGCACCTGTTCAAGAAGTCGTATTAATGGTAAGAAGTATTTTATGTCACGATGGGGGGGTCGCAGCTTGCTGCAGGGTCGTTCTCCCAGGAAGGCAGACGGACTACTCGGGACATGGCATTTAGGTAAAAACATGATTTAATTTAAACTAAAAAAAAGATACAAACAAAAATCGCTCACAGTGGAGGGACAACTTGGGCTAATGAACAAAGCTAACGCATAAGCAGACTATGAACATAAATCAAACAAAACTTACTTGGCATGGCATGAAGCACGACACTATGGCAAGGCATGAAACAAGTCAGCACAAAGCAAGAAAAGATCACATTGACGCCAGGGCGACTGACTGGCAAAGACGAGCTTAAATACTGCCTCTGATTAGTGCTCGGGAAGCAGGTGAGCGGGCATTTTGTCCACCAGAGACAGGTAGAAAAGAAGAGTAACCAAGGAAACAAGACGAGGGAGTGGAAAAAAGAGGAACTTAAAGAGTCCAAAGGACAAACAGCACATGGCCAAACAAAAACATGATCAACAGACATGACATTTGATGTATTACTGGTTAGCTTCAGAATAACAATGTTATTAAAAAGAATAAGAGGATTGTTATACTCTTAAAATGTTGGTCTTACTTAAAAATGTACACATTTAGTTGTATTCAGTGTTAAAAAATATGATATGGCTCTCACGGAAATACATTTTGAAATATTTGGCTTTCATGGCTCTCTCAGACAAAAAGGTTCCCGACCCCTGTTCTACGTCAATCAGCATGTTTTTGGATGGGGAAATTGTGATATATATATCTTACAGGAAAAATCACTGGATTATTCGTCGTCCTGCAGCAGCTGTCATGTCAAAAAAAAGGCAGCTGTGAGCTTCTCTCCGAGACACTGCGTGTTCACCGCAGCCATCCGACCTTGAGGTATGTCTTTACAATCTTTCAAATCTCACTAAAACACTATTAAAACAATAAACAGATAAGGGATTTTCCAGAATTATCCTAGTAAATGTGTCTAAAAACATCTGAATCCATCCCAATGCGATCGCCTTTTTTTTTTTTTTAACTTTATTAATTTTTTTTTTCTAGTCCTTAGCTAGCAATATCCTCATCCATAAATCTTTCATCCTCGCTCAAATGTGAGTTGTACTTGTATAGCGCTTTTCTACCTTCAAGCTACTCAAAGCGCTTTGACATTACTTCCACATTCACCCATACACACACACATTCACACACTGATGGAGGGAGCTGCCATGCAAGGCGCTAACCAGCACCCATCAGGAGCAAGGGTGACGTGTCTTGCTCAGGACACAGCGGACGTGACGAGGTTAGTACTAGGTGGGGATTGAACCAGGGACCCACTCTCCCACTGCGCCACGCCGTCCCTAATGGGGAAATTGTCGTTTTCCCGGTCCGAATAGCTCTTTTTGTTGGAGGCTCCCATTATAAACAATGAGGAGCCCTCACACGGGTGACGTCATCGTCTGCAACATCCGGTACAGGCAAAGGCTTTTTTATTAGCGACTGAAAGTCTGAATCGGTCTAGCTGCTGGTGGCCATGATTGTAAACAATGTGAGGATGTGAGGAGCCCTACAACCTGTGACATCACGCGCACATCGTCTGCTACTTCCGGTACAGGCAAGCCTTTTTTATCAGCGACCAAAAGTTGCGCACTTTATAGTCGATGTTCTCTACTAAACCCTTTCAGCAAAAATATGGCAATATCTCAAAATGATCCAAGTATGACACATAGAATGGACCTGCTATCCCCGTTTGAATAAGAAAATCTAATTCCAGTAGGCCTTTAAAGGTTGGAATTTTGCTTCCCCAAACAAGTGTGTCAGTGTGCAGGAAACGCCATGAACAATCTGACTTGTGCATGTTTAAAGAATTGTTTTTGCATACTTCACCGGCGGCAAAATGATTATGCATGTGATTCCCTCCCTCCTGTTCAATACTAAAATAGTGCAGGATTCCTGTGGGAGTTGGAGAGGAGGGAACCCAAAAGTGAGCAGAAAGAGCAGCTCCCTTGACACTTCAGTGCTGGAGAAGGGGATTTATACTGTTTGGGGGGGCGGGGGGAGAGAGATCTGAGATCTCAGCATCTGCTCTCCAGCTCGGAGCAGGGAGTGCTGGAAGCAAGGCGCATCACCAGCGTTTGATTAAAGATTTATAACCCTTTCAGACATGTTTTCTATCATTTGAGCAAAAGCTATCTCCTGCGATTCGCTGAGAGCAGTTTAAGGTAAGGGAGTGGCTCCTGTCTCCCTGGTTCTATTCCTGGCTTTCGCGCTACTGTGGCATCCCCAAATACAGACTCGTGTATTTTCATTACTTATAGACTTAGACTTCCTTTTTATTGTTATTTAAATTTGAACTTTACAGTACAGATAAGAACGAAATTTGGTTGCATTAGCTCATGGTAGTGCGGGATATAAAAGCAAAAAGATGCATTTATATAAATAAATAGATTACTGTACAGATAAATATATTGCACTTTTTCATATGCATCCAGGTTTATGGATGTGTGTTATATTGTCTTTATATTCCAGTGAGTAAATCCATTTTGGGGGGGAACTGAGGGGATTATGATGATGCGTTCAAGAGTCTTACAGCCAGAGGGAAGAAGCTGTTGCAGAACCTGTTGGTCCTGCTTCGGAGGCTGCAGAAACTCTTTCTAGAGTCCGGCAGTGAAAGCAGTCCTTGGTGGGGGTGGGAGGAGTCTTTGCAGATATTCTGAGGCCTGGTCAGGCAGCGGCTTTTTGCGATCTCCTGGATAGGAGGAAGAGGAGTTCTTAAGAGCTTTTCCGCCGTCCTCACCACTCTCTGGAGAGACTTCCGGTCTGAGGCACTGCAGGCTCCAGTCCAGACAGAGATGCAGTTGATCAGTAGGGTCTATATAAGTGGTCCCCAAACTTTTTGGTTCGGGGGCCGCATTGGGTTAAAACAATTTGGCCGGGGGCCGGGCTATATATATATATATATATATATATATATATATATATATATATATATATATATATATATATATATATATATATATATATATATATATATATATATATATATAAATATATATGTATATTTCTGTCCGTCATTCCGTCGTACATTTTATTTCTTTCTACAGAAGGTTTTTTGCGGAGAATAAATGATGGAAAAAAACAGTTAATTGTGTGAATGTGAGTGTGAATGTTGTCTGTCTATCTGTGTTGGCCCTGCGATGAGGTGGCGACTTGTCCAGGGTGTACCCTGCCTTCCGCCCGATTGTAGCTGAGATAGGCGCCAGCGCCCCCCGCGACCCCGAAAGGGAATAAGCGGTAGAAAATGGATGGATGGATGAACGGATTAAAAGAGAAAAAATTAAATTACATTTTGAAACATAGTTTATCTTCAATTTTGACTCTTAAAAATTCAAAATTCAACCGAAAAAAAGAAAAGAAAAACTAGCTAATTCGAATCTTTTTGAAAAAATTTTGAAAAAAAATTAATGGTACATAATTAGTAATTTTTCCTGATTAAGATTATTTTTAGAATTTTGATGACATGTTTTAAATAGGTTAAAATCCAATCTGCACTTTGTTAGAATATATAACAAATTGGACCAACCTATATTTTTAACAGAGACAAATCATTATTTCTTCTAGATTTTCCAGAACAAAAATTTTAAAAGAAATTCAAAAGACTTTGAAATAAGATTTACATTTTAATTCCACAGATTTTTTAGATTTGCCAGAATATTTTTTTTTTAATTTTATTCATGATAAATTTGAAGAAATATTTCACAAATATTCTTCGTCGAAAAAACAGAAGCTAAAATGAAGAATTAAATTAAAAATGTATTTATTATTCTGTACAATAAAAAAATGAATGTACTTGAAAATGTATTTAAATTTAAATCAGGAAAGAAGAGGAAGGAATTTAAAAGGTAAAAAGGTATATGTGTTTAAAAATCCTAAAATCATTTTCAAGGTTGTATTTTTTCTCTAAAATTGTCTTTCTAAAAGTTATAAGAAGCAAAGTAAAAAAAAAAAAAAAATTAATTTATTTAGACAAGTGAAGACCAAGAATTTAAAACATTTTCTTGGATTTTCAAATTCTATTTGAGTTTTGTCCCTCTTAGAATTAAAAATGTTGAGCAAAGCGAGACCAGCTTAATAGTAAATGAATACAATTTTAAAACTAGAGGCAGCTCACTGGTAAGTGCTGCAATTTTTGAGGTATTTTTAGAACAGGCCAGCGGGCGACTCATCTGGTCCGTACGGGCTACCTGGTGCCCACGGGACCGCGTTGGTGACCCCTGCTCTAGTCTTTAAATAGACCCCCTTTTTGGACCAGTTGATCTGCCGTTTTTTTTTTCTGCTCTTTTCTTCTGCCCTTTTTCTCTGTGAAGTTAAGGGCACACGTCCAGTCATGGATGAAGTGCTGGCTGTCCAGTGTCGGGACCCGGGGTGGACCGCTCGCCTGTGCATCGGTTGGGGACATCTCGGCGCTGCTGACCCTTCCCTGCTCGGGATGGTCTCCTGCTGGACCCACTATGGACTGGACTCTCACTATTACGTTGGATCCACTATGGACTGCACTCTCACTATTATGTTGGACCCACTATGGACTGGACTCTCACTATTATGTTGGATCCACTATGGACTGGACTCTCACTATTATGTTGGATCCACTATGGACTGGACTCTCACTATTATGTTGGATCCACTATGGACTGGACTCTCACTATTATGTTGGACCCTCTATGGACTGGACTCTCACTATTATGTTGGACCCACTATGGACTGGACTCTCACTATTACGTTGGATCCACTATGGACTGCACTCTCACTATTATGTTGGACCCACTATGGACTGGACTCTCACTATTATGTTGGATCCACTATGGACTGGACTCTCACTATTATGTTGGATTCACTATGGACTGGACTCTCACTATTATGTTGGATCCACTATGGACTGGACTCTCACTATTATGTTGGACCCTCTATGGACTGGACTCTCACTATTATGTTGGACCCACTATGGACTGGACTCTCACTATTATGTTGGATCCACTATGGACTGGAACACTATTATGTTGGATCCACTATGGACTGGACTCTCACTATTATGTTGGATCCACTATGGACTGGACTCTCACTATTATGTTGGATCCACTATGGACTGGACTCTCACTATTATGTTGGATACACTATGGACTGGACGCTCACTATTATGTTGGATCCACTATGGACTGGACTCTCACTATTATGTTGGATCCACTATGGACTGGACTCTCACTATTATGTTGGATCCACTATGGACTGGACTCTCACTACTATGTTGGATCCACTATGGACTGGACTCTCACTATTATGTTAGATCCACTATGGACTGGAGTTTCACTATTATGTTGGATCCACTATGGACTGGACTCTCACTATTATGTTGGATCCACTATGGACTGGACTTTCACAATATTATGCTAGACCCACTTGTGTCATGATCCATGGTCCGGATCATGTTTTGTTTAGTTATGCTCTGTTAGTCTTGGACTCCTTTTAGTTCCGGTTTGTGCACCTCCTGAGTTCAGTCACCATGTTTACTTATGATTTCCACCTGCCTCTGTTGTTTGGGACACACCTGTGTCTAATCAAGAGACTACTATTTAAGTCTGCCTTGGTTGATCACTCTTCTGGCTTCATTTTTTGCCTCACACCTTTGCCAAGTGAGTTTTGTTCCATGCTCTAGTCCAGGGGTCGGGAACCTTTTTGGCTGAGAGAGCCATACAAGCCAAATATTTTAAAAAGTATTTCCGTGAGACCCATATAATATTTTTTTTAAAGACTGAATACAACTAAATGCGTGCATTTTTAAGTAAGACTAACATTTTTAATGTATAATAAGTCTCGTATAATTTTTAAGAACATTGTTATTCTGAAGCTTACCAACAATAAATGAAATACTTCTTACCATTAAAGGCCTACTGAAATGAGATTTTCTTATTTAAACGGGGATAGCAGGTCCATTCTATGTGTCATACTTGATCATTTCGCGATATTGCCAGATTTTTGCTGAAAGGATTTAGTAGAGAACATCGACAATAAAGTTAGCAACTTTTGGTCGCTAATAAAAAAGCATTGCCTTCACCGGAAGTAGCAGACGATGTGGGCGTGGCGTCACGGGTTGTAGGGCTCCTCACATTCTCACATTGTTTATAATCATAGCCTCCAGCAGCAAGAGGTATTCAGACCGAGAAAGCGACGATTTCCCCATTAATTTGAGCGAGGATGAAAGATTTGTGGATGAGGAAAGTTAGAGTGAAGAACAAAAAAAAAAAAGGTGACGGCTCCAGGCAGCGGCACTGTGAGCATTTCAGATGTAATAGACACATTTACTAGGATAATTCTGGAAAATCCCTTATCTGCTTATTGTGTTACAAGTATTTTAGTGAGATTGTAAAGCCATACCTGAAAGTCGGATGGCTGCGGTGAACGCCAGTGTCTCTGAGAGAAGCCGAGTACCCAAGATCACAGCTGCCTTTTTGAGTTGCAGGAGGAGGTCACATATTCCACTCAAGAGCCGACTTAATATCACAATTTTCCCATCCAAAAACTTGCTGGTTGACGTAGAGAAACATGTCCGCTTGACCGCTCTGTGTTAAAGCTTCATAACAAACAAAGAAACACCGGCTGTGTTTCGGTGCTGAAGGCAGCTGCAATCCACCACTTTCCACCAATAGCATTCTTCTTTATAGTCTCCATTATTAATTGGACAAATTGCAAAATATTCAGCAACACAGATGTCCAAAATACTGTGTAATTATGCGATGATAAGAGACGACTTTTAGCCGTAAGTGGTGATGGGCTAATATGTCTGCTCCAACCCGAGATGTGGGTAACGTCTCTGCAGTCCTCTCCAAGGTTTCTCATTGTCATCCCACTGGGTTGAGTTTTGCCTTGCCCTGGTGTGGGATCCGAACCAAGGATGTCGTTGTGGATTGTGCAGCCCTTTGAGATACTTATTTTCTATGGCTATATAAATAAACATTGATTGATTGATTGATTGATTGATTGATTGATTGATTGATTGATTGATTGATTGAAATAAAAACATGTATTCTGTGATTTGCAAATCCTTTTCAACTTATATTCATTTGAATAGACTACAAAGACAAGATATTCAATGTTTGAACTGAGAAATTGAATTTTATTTTGCAAATGTTCATTAACTTAGAATTTAATGGTAGCAACACATTGCAAAAAAAGTTGTCACAGGGGCATTTTTACTACTATGTTACATAGCCTTTCCTTTTAACAACACTCAGTAAACGTTTGGGAACTGAGGAGACCAATATTTGAATATTTTCAGGTGGAATTCGTTCCCATTTTTGCTTGATGTACAACGTTGTGGTATTTTAAAATTCATATTGCACCACACATTTTCAATGGGAGACAGGTCTGTACTACAGGCAAGCCAGTCTAGTACCTGCACTCTTTTACTGCTGTTCTAACACATGCAGACTGTGGCTTGGCATTGTCTTGCTGAAATAAGCAGGGGCGTCCATGAAAAAGACGTTGCTTGGATGGCAACACACACATTCACACACTCATGGAGGGAGCTGCCATGCAAGGCCCTAACCACGACCCATCAGGAGCAAGGGTGATGTGTCTTGCTCAAAGACACAACGGATGTGACGAGGTTGGTAGTGGGTGGGGATTGAACCAGGAAGCCTCAGGTTGCTGGCACGGCCACTCGCTCGTTGAAAAAATTTGCTCACGCATTTGTTAACAAAGTGGTGACCCTCGCCCCATCCTTGTTTGTGAAACACTGATCATTTCATGGAAGCTGCTTTTAGACCCAATTATGGCTCCCACCTGTTCCCAATTAGCCTGTTCACCTGTGGGATGTTCCAACTAAGTGTTTGATGAGCATTCCTCAACTTCCTCAGTCTTTTTTGCCACTAGTGCAAGCTTTTTTGAAACAAGTTGCAGGCATCAGATTCCAAACAAGCTAATATTTGCAAAAAATAACAAAAGCATGATGCACACCCTGAACACCATTGTAAACATGTGTGTTTCTACATGTGTAAGGTTTTTTTCCATTGTATTTAATGCCTAAATCTACCATGTTCACATCTTTTAAGTTATGTTACCCTGATTCTGGCTATTGTGTAATTTTGATTATTGTTTTGTTTATATTATAATTGTCATTTTTGAATGATGATTAATGAATGTGTTGTGGCAGTTGTGGATTTCACCAATGGTGGTTTGGGGAAACACTTTTCCAAAAATATTTATGGTGAACTGCCCAACATAAGAATTCTAAACAGGTAGTGCTTAAAGTTGGAAGGCTTTGTAAAAACACTGACACAAAAGGCTCAACTTAATTGTGTTCTTCATGGTGTTTTTGAAACTGCACCATTTTTTTTCCTCAGAATGTTCAACTAACTCGAAGTGTTTTGCCAAGTGGATTATTGTACACGGTGTACATTTTCAGAATGCGCTTGATCCATTTTTTGGCTTAAGAATAAATTTAGAAATAAAAAAAACACTCTGAAGTTGTCTTTATTTTTAAGTTTTAATACCATGATTTATTCAGTTTGGGCAAAGTGGCAATAGATTTTTTTCCATGCGGCCCCTGAGCTAAAATGAGTTTGACACCCCTGATATAAATCCTTATTACATTTCATGAAGAATGCATTCAAGTAGATTAGATTGGAACTGAAAACAAACCTAACCCGGAAGCAAAATCCAAGTCATGCATGTGAGGATCGTTTGTACTTGTGCTTAATTATTAATTGTATTAACTTGTTATCTCAAAAAGAACAGATGAAGTTAGAGACCAGGCATGGGTAATTATTTTGAGAAAAAAATGTGTCCATGGGCCAGTGTATCTATTTTTAGGAACACTAATACAAAACTTCACAATAATGTCTGATTGAATGCTAAAAACGTTATGACAGACCGCCTTAAAAACAGATTTTTTTTTACTGAATGAGACAACCAGAATGTACTCTAAAATAAAGAATAAAAAACAATATTAACTATGAACAATAAAACACTGAATATTGACAACATACGAACGTCACACCCCCTCGCCATCGACATATTTTACGGTGAATGGGAGAAAAAAATAGAAGATTAAAATAAAATAAAAAAATCGGTCTTAGCCTGGGCCCTGGAGAGGAGGTGTAGACTGAGGCCAAGGGAAAAAACAACAACTCATAGCCATAGTACACATCCCTCTTCCATGTGTGTAAGAGGGAAACATCAAACATCAAAGAACACAGAGGACATTAAAGACATTAAAGCAGCAGATACAACCAGACACTTTTACATACAGCTATGAATAAAAAGTAAAAGAAACATATCCACTGTGGTGGCCTCTGTGGTGTTCCACGCCATCGTCCGCTGGGGTGGAGGGAGCATGGCCAGAGACAGGAGCAGACCCAACAAAGCAACCAAGACAGCAGACTCCACTTTCGGCCTGTGTCCAGTCCGCATGGATGAGCGAGGATACGTCCAAGGTGACTGAGGTGTCCGACACCTGCTCACCCAGCCAAGACACCACGAAGCCTCTCCATCCCAGCGCTCAGTGCTAGCTCCGCGGCCCTGTCCCCTCATCCGCATCTCCTCCAGTCCCTCCAAACTCTGCAGTCCTGTCCCCTCATCCGCATCTCCTCCAGTCCCTCCAAACTCTGCAGTCCTGTCCCCTCATCCGCATCTCCGCCAGTCCCTCCAAACTCTGCAGTCCTGTCCCCTCATCCGCATCTCCGCCAGTCCCTCCAAACTCTGCAGTCCTGTCCCCTCATCCGCATCTCCGCCAGTCCCTCCAAACTCTGCAGTCCTGTCCCCTCATCCGCATCTCCTCCAGTCCCTCCAAACTCTGCAGTCCTGTCCCCTCATCCGCATCTCCTCCAGTCCCTCCAAACTCTGCAGTCCTGTCCCCTCATCCGCATCTGCGCCAGTCCCTCCAAACCGACTCCGGTGTGGCAGACACCCAGCAGCTGGTCTCCATGGCCAAAAGGCTCCCAGGAGGCAGATCCAGAAGTCCACAAAAAAGCACCACAGAGGTCACGAAAGTGGCACCCCTTGTCGCACAGTCCCAAAGGGTCCCGGACCAAAAGGCAAAAAAATATAATAAGACATGAGAAAACAAGAGGGAAACACAAAAGGATGACACAAGAGCACAGAGCTCCTGCCAACAGCAGCCACTACAGCAGCGCCATCTTGGAAAAAAAAATAAAAATAGGGTAGGGCATTAGGGTAGGATATTGTAAAGGGGTGAATTATTATTATAAGTTAGAGTTCAACGTGGTGACATCTCTGGGAAAGAAGTTGTCTCTGAGCCTGTTTGTTCTGGCTCTGATGCACCCGATGGTAGCAGGTCGAACAGGTGGAAGCCAGGGTGTGTGCCGTCCTTGGTGATGCTTTTTGCTTTCTTGAGACAACGGGAGTTATGTGAATCCTTCATGGAGGGCAGGGGGCAGCCGAGGATTTTTTGTGCAGACTTTACGACCCTCTGAATCGCCTGTTTGTCTGCTTCCGTGCAGCTGGCGTACCACACTGTTATGCAGTACATCACCATCAGCTGTCTCTCCAATCTGTTCTTCCTCAGCACCATCAGGAAGTGGAGTCTCCGCAGTTGTATTTTGGGTCCTGAAGAGGTCAGCAGATATGAGGGTGGCGAGGAACATATAAGGGTTAGGGTTAGGGTTACTAATAAAAATAATAATTCTGAGGTTATTGAGGGAAGACTCTTAGTTAATGGCTCACTGGTTGTATAATAAGACCATGCAGATAAAGGCATTAATAAGTACTTAATAATGACAAATTAAGAGCCAATATGTTACTATTTTGCAAGTAAAAAGCAACTAATTAATGGTGAATATGTTCCTTATACTAAAGTGATACCAATTTTCCTTCCACGTCTGTCTCTGACACCCGCATTTTCGGGCTGGCTCCAGACACACTCGGTGAAAACGCTCCCCACCCACATTGCTTGGTGCCTCGTCTGAGCAGCTGTGACTTAGATGACCATAGTAACTAATTAGATTACCATAGTAACTAGTATATCATGCAAAAGCGCAAAATCCAACCATTGAAATACTTTCTATAGTTCAAGACTTCTGGTAATTTTGAAAACTGCACATCATAATGGCAGCTACAGTTTCCATCTTAAAGATCTAATTAATCTTAAAGATCTTAATTTTCCCAGGTGTGCTGTAGCACTATGTTGAATAATAAAATGCAACCTTAACCGTGCAAAAACGATGCGTATTAATCCGAGAGAGTCTTGAAGTTTTGGACCGCCATGCTTTTCAAAGTTTTTAATCGTGTCGAAAATGATGACTGGAGCAAAAGATAGTTCGACATGTCTGTGAACGCCACCGACAGATAATTCTTGGGATTACTCAACATTATTTTTTTTTGTAAAAGGTATGGGGAGCTATTTCATTGCATAGTTGGATTCTTTGCCCGTATCAGCTTTTAGTGGTAATATCCAGGCCCCTTACGTGCGCAGGTAGTTCACACTCTGTTTGCTGTACATGAGTGACCACATTGGTATGGTGGCCCGCCACTTTGGTTACCTCCGTTCAAAAGTCAGGCGATGGAGTACAACCCTTTGATGATTGATTGGCACATAAACCACACTTTCTCCTACAACCTTTTGTGGTGTTGTGTTGTTATTGAGTTTGCAAGCTCATATCTGCTCTTGTTATTAGTTCTAAAACTTCACACGTTTTTTGGGGACCCTTTAGAACTGTAGAACGAGGGTTGGCACTGTCGTGACTTCTGCGGTGCTTTTTTGTGGACTTCTGGATCTGCCTCCCGGGAGCCTTTTGGCCATGGAGACCAGCTGCTGGGTCTATCCCACACCGGAGTCAGTTTGGAGAGACCGGAGGGGATGCGGATGAGGAGACGAGGCTGCGGACCAGGCGCTAAGGATGGGCTTCACAGTGTCTTGGCTGAATGAGCAGGTGTCGGACACCTCGGCCTCCTTGTACGTATCCTCGCTCATCCATGCGGACTGGACACTGGCCGAGAGTTGGTGGGCGGCGGAGGGTGGAAGTCGGCTCTCTTGGTTTCTTTGTTGGGTCTGCTCCTATCTCATGGAACACGGCAGAGGCCATCACAGTGTGTGTGTTTTACTTTTTGTGCCTGGTTGCATCAGCTTTGCTCTTTAAATGTTTTTAATGTCATTCGTTTTCTTTGAAGTTTCACTCTTACTGGCTATGAGGTTTTTTTCTCCTCGGCCTCAGCCGTGTGGCGGGGCTCTCCCTTAGAGATAGGGTGAGAAGCTCTGCCATCCGGGAGGGACTCAAAGTAAACCCGCTGCTCCTTCACATCGAGAGGAGCCAGATGAGGTGGTTCGGGCATCTGGTCAGGATGCCACCCGAACGCCTCCCTAGGGAGGTGTTTAGGGCACATCCAACCGGTAGGAGGCCACGGGGAAGACCCAGGACACGTTGGGAAGACTATGTCTCCCGGCTGGCCTGGAAACGCCTCGGGATCCCCCGGGAAGAGCTAGACGAAGTGGCTGGGGAGAGGGAAGTCTGGGTTTCCCTGCTTAGGCTGTTGCCCCCGCGACCCGACCTCGGATAAGTGGAAGATGATGGATGGATGGATGGATGGCCTCAGTCTGGACCCCTCTCTCCAGGGGCTCCAGGGGTTCTGTCTCCCTGTAATGTTTGTCTGATCTTGAATGGGATTGTGCTGAAAATCTTAATTTCCACTCGGGCATCAATAAAGTGATTCTGATTCTGATTCTGAACTGTAGCTAAAAGCAAAATAGAATTACAAATCTCCCCTTCCAAAACGATAAACACAGAGAGGAGGCTTTTTAAGAGGGGTAGACTTGTTTTATAGGCTGCACATTCTTATGCACCTGTTTCTCCAGAGGGTGTCAGTCAGCTTGTGCCCTGCAGCCTCGCACAACACCAGCCGCAGTTAATTGGTCTTCCTGTCAAATGCAAAGCCTGCTCTCAGCCACTTTGACTTTCCCCCTCTTCGGTTGGCATGAGTGAAAACCCCAAAGAGGTCCCAGCACTACTTTCATAATGTTATAAAATGTAAATGAGGCAGAAGACGGTTCATGAGTCCCCGCTCAACTTTTCCTTATCAGAGGTCAAATTGGACTTGCTGATACTTTAATGAGCAATGGGTTGAATCATTTGCCTCTTTCATCAATTATCAATCAGCACTATTCCCACAGACGGCCTGTCGGATCACATGCGCAAGAACTCGAAAATTTAATCCTTGCGAGAACGAGTACTTTTCCCGTATTTAAATATATACATTTAAATGATTTTAAGCTTAGACGAACACGGAGCCATCGCATGGTGAATTATTGCTCAGGGTACTTACTGGACTCGAACACAAGGACATCATTGTTGCATGTAAGGCCCATAGAAACCAACAATTGAATAGCCATGATTCAGGAAAGGCTGGAGACGGTCAACCTCTGACCCTCGTAGGAATGTTAGCAAGGGGGCCTTCTTCAGATTCAAGACATAACAGCACTTCGGATTGTTTCGAGGTGATAATATAACATGACATGATGGAAAATCCTATTCGACCCTAAGAGGGTAGAACAAATTTGTCATTTTTTTACTGATGTTTCTCATGCCACTTTTTAACCGGTTTGTGCTGGTCGGTTTTCTACCTGAAAATAAAATAAAAATAAAAATAAAAAACCTTGTTGAATTGAAAGCACCTGGCAGAAGGAGATAACAATGGAGGAGAGTGGTTGTTGGTGCCAACAACCTCATCGGCAGTCACTCGGACAAGTATGACGATCATCCTGGTAGGGGTGGATCCCTTTATGGAGGATGCCTGTGCGTGACTTTGTTTTACCTGGGGAGAATGGTGCACAGACTATCACCACACAATCCTTGACAGAATCGGGTCAGGGTCCAATGGCAATGAGTCCAAGACGACTGGGGACCCTTATTATGCTGCAGCTTTCTCCCGCCATCGCAGCCGTTGTGGTAGTTCTTAAATCTACCGTCTTCCACCTTCTCCGCCGTTGAGGTCTTCACTGTATCCCTGGCTAGGGGGCAGTCAGGTTCTAGGTTTTTGCCAAGGGCCACCTCAGGCGACAGTAGTAAATGGGTTAACCTCTTAGTGCCCCAAAACCCCATGGAAGAGCCTCCACTGCCGGATGCACTTTAACGTCATGCCTAGGTGGCAGTTCTTAAATCTACCATCTTCTGCCCGCTCCGCCGTTGAGGTCTTCACCGTATCCCTGGCTAGGGGGCGGTCAGGTACGAGGCCTTTGCCAAGGGCCACCTGGGGTAACAGTAGTAAAGGGGCTAACCTCCTAGTGCCCCAAGACCTCATAGAGGAGCCTCCACTGCCGGATGTACTTCATCGTCATGCCCAGGTGGTAGTTTTTAAATCTACCGTGTTCCGCCTGCTGCGCCGTTGATGTCTTCACTGTATCCCTGGCAAGGGGGCAGTCAGGTTCTAGGTCTTTGCCAAGGGCCACCTGGGGTAACAGTAGTCAAGGGGTTAACATCCTAGTGCCCCAAGTTCCATAGAGGAGCCTCCACTGCGGGATGCACTTTAACGTCATGCCCAGGTAGTAGTTCTTAAATCTACCGTTTTCCGCCTGCTCCGCCGTTGAGGTCGTCACCGTATCCCTGGCTAGGGGGCAGTCAGGTTCTAGGTCTTTGCCAAGGGCCACCTGGGGTAACAGTAGTCAAGGGGTTAACCTCCTAGTGCCCCAAGTTCCATAGAGGAGCCTCCACTGCGGGATGCACTTTAACGTCATGCCCAGGTGGTAGTTCTTAAATCTACCGTTTTCCGCCTGCTCCGCCGTTGAGGTCGTCACCGTATCCCTGGATAGGGGGCAGTCAGGTTCTAGGTCTTTGCCAAGGGCCACCTGAGGTAACAGTAGTAAAGGGGTTAACCTCCTAGTTCCCCAATACCCCAAAGAGGAGCCTCCACTGCTGAATGCACTTTAACATCATGCCCGAATGGTAGTTCTTAACTCTACCGTGTTCCGCCTGCTGAGTTATTGAGGTCTTCACTGTATACCTGCTTAGGGGACTGTCAGGTACTAGGCCTTTGCCAAGGGCTATATGGGGTTTCAGTAGTAAAAGTGTGAACCTCCTAGTGCCCCAAGACCCATAAAGGAGCCTCCACTGCCAGATGTACTTTAACATCATGCCCAGGTGGTAGTTCTTAAATCTACTGCCTTCCGCCTGCTGCGTTGTTGAGGTCTTCACTGTATCCCTGGATAGAGGGCAGTCAGGTACTAGGCCTTTGCCAAGGACCACCTGGGGTAACAGTAGTAAAGGGGTTAACCTCCTAGTGCCCCAAGACCCTATAGAGGAGCCTCCACTGCCGGATGCACTTTAACTTCATGCCCAGGACACTGGAGATGAGAAACCAGGCCACTACAACAAAATGGAGACTGTGGACAGTAAATACTGGAGCAAACAGAGCTAAGGCACGTTACATGTTATTTTTTTCCAAGATGGCGCTGCTGGCGCTATCCGACATACTGTATGTGACACTAAAATCGAAATGGAAAAAAAAATTGAAGATGCCTTGGGGGTTACATTGTGGTCATCTATGAATATATACAGTACAGGCCGAAACTTTAAACACACCTTGTGGAAGTTGCCTCCTAACAGTTCCACTGTAGACACAACACAGGAGCCAAGCGTGCAGATTTTTAACAAAGTTTTTAATGCACATAGGTTTTATCAAAGTCGTTCTCCCGCAGAACGTGACTTTTCAGTCACGTCCGTATCCTCTCTCTCCCCCCTGCTCCCGGACGCTCACTGTTAAAGACAGCACATGCCCCGCCCCCATCCGATGGTGCTCGTCCTCCACACCATAGACAGAGACAGTGACCACTGCTCCTGCAGGCGTGCTGGCCACACCTCCCTCCACACACCTATAATTGGCTTTGCAAAGTTTTGATGGGTCCTGTTTCTTGTCGGACAGGATTCTAGATTGTCGCTGGAGGCATCAAAACTATAAAAAAAACACATGTGGAGTTGTGTACTTAACAAACAAAAAGGTGAAATGACTGAAAACATGTTTTATTTTCTAGTTTCTTATTGCTTCGCACACTCTTGACATTCTCTCGATGAACTTTAAGCTCACCTGTGAAGTGAAAACCGATTGAGGTGACTACCACTTGAAACTCATGGAGAGAATGCCAAGAGTGTGCAGAGCAGTAATCAAAGCAAAGGGTGGCTATTTTGAAAAAAAAAAATAAACTAAAATATGAGAACTGTTTTCAGTTATTTCACACTCCATGTGTGTTCATTCATAGTTTTGATGCCTTCAGTGACAATCTGCAATGTAAATACTCATGAAAATAAACGCATTGAATGAGGTGCGTCCAAACTTTTGGCCTGTGCTTCATGCCTAAATTTAGCAGGTTTCTTTCCTTTTAAAGGTGAGCCGAGGAGAGGTTATCCTGTCCGACAAGAAACAGGATCCATCAAAACTCTGCAAAGCAAATTGTATAGTAGAGCAAAAAAAAGCTCTGGTAAGCTTCCACTTATGTTAGAAACACGTTTTTCCAAGTGTTAGATTTGAAACTAGGCCAGCTCCACCGAGCAATTATGCATGAGGAGATATCAAATACATGTATTAATTTGAAGTGTTCAAGGAAAAGCTTGTGCATCGCTCGCTACCCAAACATTAGAGTTAATAAGTAGTTACTTCTGCAAACATCAGAAACCAGCAGCTTTTAAAAAAAAAAAAAGTCTGCAAATGTGCCAGATCTATAAACTTTAATCAAAGAATCAGCCTCTGAAAACATTTTTGGCTGGGTTTAAAGCTCGATGTTGTTCTGGTTTAATTTATTCCCCCGGAATGTTCAGTTTGGGGGTAGAGAGGCGCTGCACTGTAAAAAGTCAGTGTTCAAAAACAAGAAAATAAAATACAAAATGTAGGGGTATTTTATTTGAACTAAGCAAAATTAACAGGAAAAACAGGAAAATTCGGTTTGTCAAGACTTTCCAAAACGAGTAAAATTAGCTAACCTCAATGAACCCAAAAAATACCTTAATATAAGTATATTCTTACTAATAACAAGTGCACTTTTCTTGGTAGAAAAAAAAGAAACATTTTTGCTTAATATGTTGGAAAATATTCTTGAATTAAGTACATGCTGGTGTGACGTCCGGGTCGTATGGTTATGCGGGGTTTGTTCCCCCAGGATGCAATCGGACTTCGGCCAAGCGTGCAGGTACACTGCGAACAGTCATTGTTCTAAAACAAGACAAAAAATACAAAAATTTGGGGTATTTTAATTGGACTAAGCAAAATTATCTGCCAATAAAACAAGAATATTCGGCTGTTCAAGACTTTCCAAGGCCCAAAACTTCAAAGAACCCAAAAATACTTTAAAATAAGTATATTCTCACTAAAAGTGCACTTTTCTTGGTAGAAAAAAAATAGACCTTTTTGCTCAATGTGTTGGAAAATCCTCTTGAATTAAGTACATGCTGGTGTGACGTCCGGGTCGCATGGTGATAAGGGGTTTGTTCCCCCAGGATGCAATCAGACTAAGGACAAAGCATGCAGTTACATCGCAAAAAGTCAGTGTTCACAAACAAGAAAAAAATACAAAAATTAGGGGTATATTTTTTGAACTAAGCAAAATTATCTGCCAATAGAACAAGAAAATTCGGCTGGTCAAGACTTTTCAAAACAAGTAAAATTAGCTAACCTCAATGAACCCAAAAATACCTTAAAATAAGTATATTCTCACTCATAAGAAGTGCACTTTTCTTGGTAGAAAAAAAAGAGACTTTTTTGCTCAATGTGTTGGAAAATATTCTTGAATTAAGTACATGCTAGTATGACGACCGGGTCGCATGGTGATGCGGGGTTTGTTCCCCCAGGATGCAATCAGACTTCGGACAAAGCGTGCAGGTACACTGCAAAAAGTCGGTGTTCAAAAACAAGAAAAAAAAAAAGGAAAAAATTAGGGGTACATAATTTGAACTAAGCAAAATTATCTGCCAATAGAAAAAAACATTTTAGCTTGTCAAGACTTTCCAAAACAACTAAAATTATCTAACCTCAAAGAACCCCAAAATACCTTAAAATAAGTATATTCTCACTAATAACAAGTGCACTTTTTTCGGTAGAAAAAAAAGACACCTTTTTGCTCAATATTTTGGAAAATATTCTTAAATTAAGTACATGCTGGTGTGACGACCGGGTCGCATGGTGATGTGGGGTTTGTTCCCCCAGGATGCAATTGGACTTCGGACAAAGCATGCAGGTACACTGCAAAGAGTCAGTGTTGAAAAACAAGAAAAATAAAATACAAAAATTAAGAGTATATTATTTGAACTAAGCAAAATAATCTGCCAATAGAACAAGAAAATTCGGCTGGTCAAGACCTTTCAAAACAAGTAAAATTAACTAACCTCAATGAACCCAAAAATACCTTGAAATAAGTATATTCTCACTCATAAGACGTGCACTTTTCTTGGTAGAAAAAAATAGCCTTTTTTGCTCAATGTTTTGAAAATATTCTTAAATTAAGTACATGGCAGTGTGACGACCGGGTCGCATGGTTCCCCCAGGATGCAATCGAATTTCGGACAAAGCGTTGTAGGTACACTGCAAAAAGTCAGTGTTCAAAGACAAGAGAAAAAATACAAAAATTTGGGGTATTTTATTTGAACTGAGGAAAATTATCTGCCAATAGAACAAGAATATTCGGCTGGTCAAGACTTTCCAAAACGAGTATAATTAGCTAACTTCAATGAATCCAAAAATACTTTAAAATAAGTATGTTCTCACTAAAAGTGCACTTTTCTTAGGAGAAAAAACAGAGACGTTTTTGCTCAATGTGTTGGAAAATATTCTTAAATTAAGTACATGCTGGTGTGACAACCGGTTCGCATGGTGATGCAGGGTTTGTTCCCCCTGGATGCAATCGGAATTTGGACACAGCGTGCAGGTAGGAAATGAGTTATTTTAAAAATAAATCAGACGGGAACGAACAAAAACATGCTCAAAACACGGACGTCAAAAGATATTTAATCTTGTTTAGATTTCCGTTTTTGCAGTGTGGGGCTTGGTGGTCATGGTTACTTTGATAACAGAAAGCCATAACCAACAGTTCAATTTCAAAGTCTAGAATTATTCTTTTTTTTTTTTTTTTTTTTTAGGCAAATAAAGTGGCGAGGGAGATGTAAGGGTGTGATGTCACAAACAAAAGCTTGGCTGCGATGTTCTGAAGTTTACTGCGAAACGCACACTTTTCCGTCTGGGACCCGGGAAAAGTGCGAAAAACACGTCACGGTGTAAAGTTGTGATTCTTTAAATTGGATCTGATCAGGGAGGAGGATGTGGGAGGTGGTATTTTGGAGGCAAAGAAGAAGACTGATACCTCCACCTTGTGTCAATAGATAATCGGGGTGGGTATTTTTACAGGCACTGGTTGTCGACTCACGTCAAAGTTAAACATTGCCATATTTTGATTTTTTTTTGTTTGCTCGTAGAATTCGGTTGCGCCGGCTTAAACACATGGCGAGGAAACAAGCACTTAAGCAGCTCTCGGAACGGACTGAGTCAAACTGCCTCCAGATAATGTTGCAATTTTCAATACCAACAGAGCAAGTATGCCTGACAGAAAATGCTTGGAGGTGTCACGCCTGTAAATCTGATTTTATGCTTGATCATGTTTTGTTTTGTTTTCTGGACTCTTGTTCTGTTTTTTTACTTCCTGGTTTGTTTTTGTTACCATGACAACTCATTGATTTTTCACCTCATTCACGCCCTCGATTATCTGCTTCATGCTGTCAATGCTGTCCATTTTGTCCACGTAAGTTTTCTGTTATTCATGCCACTGCGCAAGTGTTTTTGTTTCATATTTGTAGCTTATAGCCTTTGTGCCAGTCATTTGTTTCATAGCCCAGTTTTTTGTACCGCCATTGTGCGCGCTTTTTGTTGCTTCCTGTTTTTAGTTTTAGTGTTAAAATAAAGATGTCTTTACCTTCACGCCGTTTCCACTCCATTCGCTTTGCACCTCGGGAAAACAAACCAAGACCAAGTCCTAGCCTGACAGGAGGTAAGGTATGGTCCACCGTTCCAAAATGTGCTAGCTTGATGCTAATTTTGCATGGATTATTTTTGTGTATAAAAGTTTGGACACACGCTTCACGGTGGCAGAGGGGTTAGTGCGTCTGCCTCACAATACGAAGTTCCTGCAGTCCTGGGTTCAAATCCAGGCTCGGGATCTTTCTGTGTGGAGTTTGCATGTTCTCCCCGTGAATGCGTGGGTTCCCTTCGGGTACTCCGGCTTCCTCCCACTTCCAAAGACATGCACCTGGGGATAGGTTGATTGGCAACACTAAATTGGCCCTAGTGTGTGAATGTGAGTGTGAATGTTGTCTGTCTATCTGTGTTGGCCCTGCGATGAGGTGGCGACTTGTCCAGGGTGTACCCCGCCTTCCGCCCGATCGTAGTTGAGATAGGCGCCAGCGTCCCCCGCGACCCCAAAAGGGAATAAGCGGTAGAAAATGAATGGATGGATGGAGTTTGGACACACCTTCTCATTCGACGTGTTTTCTCTATTTTCATGACTATTTACATTGTAGATTGTCCCTGAAGGCATCACAACTATGAATGCACACATTTGGAGTTGTGTACTTAACAAAAAAAAAAGGTGAAATAACTGAAAAAATATTTTATATTCTAGTTTCTTGAAAATAGCCACCCTTTGCTCTGATTATTGCTTTGCATGCTCTTGGCATTCTCTCCATGAGCTTCAAGAGATCGTCACCTGAAATGGTTTTCACTTCACAGGTGTGCTTGAAGCTCATCGAGAGAAAAATAATAATAATAATAATAAAAATAATAATAATAATAATAATAATAATAATATAGGAATAATAATAATTGTTATGTATTGTATAACAATTAAGTACATGCTGGTGTGACGTCCAGGTCGCATGGCGATGCGAGGTTTGTTCCCCCAGGATGCAATCGGACTTCGGAAAAAGCGTGCAAAAAGTCAGCCAAATCTGGCCCGCCGTGCAATTTCATTTGGCCCTTGAGGCAATATCAAATCAACATTAGAGCTGGCCCGCCGGTACTATACAGCGGCAGAGCTGCTGTAACACCACAATCGCCGCTAATACTCATACTTGCCAACCCTCCCGATTTTCCAACCATTCTCCCGAATTTCTCCAGATTTCCACCAGGACAACAATATTGGGGGGCGTGCCTATAAGGCACTGCCTTTAGCATTGTCTACAATATGTTGTCACGTCCCCTTTTCCTCAATACAAACAGTGTGCCGGACAAGTCATATCACGTATACAACTTATACACACGCTTAAGTGAATGCAAGGCATACTTGCTCAACAGCCATAGAGGTCAGACTGAGGGTGGCCGTATAAACAACTTTAACACCGTTACAAATATGCGCCACACTGTCAACCCACACCAAACAAGAGTGACAAATAAATTTCGGGAGAACATCCGCACCGTAATACAATATAAACACAACAGAACAAATACCCATAATCCCTTGCAGCACTAACTCTTCCGGGACGCTATAATATACCACCAAACCCCACCCATCTCATTGTTATTTAATTTTAAGATTTATTAGCTTGTGGAAAAATTAAATGTTGATATTTACCTCAGAAGGCTGCAAATAGAAAATAGGCATTAAATGTTTCTATTTAAATTTGATTTAATATACCATTGATGTTTTTTCATTTGTTTTTTGAAAGTTGATTTTGCACTATTAAGTTATATAAGTATTGCTTGTTCCATATTCATTGTTAAAGCAAATCAGTGTAGCAAACTGAGCAATAATTAACAATTTATTAATGCACTTTCTATTGCTACTTCAAGGTTTGAATGTTTGATTAATTCATTATTGTTATTTTATTTTCAAATGTATTAGTAGCCTGTGGAAACGGTTTATATTGATATTTACCTCAGAAGGCTGCAAATAGAAAAGAGGCAATCCATTTTTATTTAAATTTTATTTGATATGCCATTGATATTATTATTATTATTATTATTTGAAACTCCATTTTGCATGTCACTCTAAAGTTATATAAGCCTTGCTTGTTCAATATTCAATGCAAAACTTGTTGGGGTCCCTATTAAAAGGTTCATTTGTTCAACCCTTGGCCCACGTCTTTGTTCAGTTTAAAATTTTGGCCCACTCTGTATTTGAGTTTGACACCCCTGGGATATATGATATAAACATAATATATTTATGTATATTATGTAAATAGTACGTATAATTTAGATTTTGTATTCCTTTTATCTATTTTATACCTGCATTGTCCTTTCCATCCTCACACTTTCCATCCTTTGTAATTGAGCTACTGTGTGGAAGAATTTCCCTTGTGGATCATTAAAGTTTGTCTAATGTCTAATAATATAATATATAATAATAATATCGGAAGTTAAATGAGCTCAAACATACCTACAAACGAGGCATAAAGATGCGATACGTACATACAGCTAGCCCTAAATAGCATGTTAGCATCGATTAGCTCGCAATATGCTTGCTTTGCACACCAGCAAATCAACTCAAGCTCACCTTTGGTACTTTTAAGCACAGCATAAGACGTTTGGTGGACAAAATGAGAAAAAGAAGGCGTGGCATAAAACACGTCTTTCTGTGGCAAACGACGACGAGTTCAGGGATCGCTGAAATTGGTGGGACAAAGCGGTGCTTGCGGAATACTTTCATCAGTAAAGTGAAGTGAAGTGAAGTGAATTATATTTATATAGCGCTTTTTCTCTAGTGACTCAAAGCGCTTTACATAGTGAAATCCGATATCTAAGTTACATTCAAACCAGTGTGGGTGGCACTGGGAGCAGGTGGGTAAAGTGTCTTGCCCAAGGACACAACGGCAGTGACTAGATGGCAGACGCGGGAATCGAACCTGCAACCCTCAAGTTGCTGGCACGGCCAGTTTACAACCCCATGTTTAATATAAAGAGTCGGATTTCTAACAATTAGGAAGGTGTGTGTCTTGTTTGTTTTCCAAAAGAAAAAATATCAAAACAAAAAAAAAATGTTTTCATCATCTTAGAGCAGGGGTCGGGAACCTTTTTTGGCTGAGAGAGCCCAAAACACAAATATTTTAAAATGTATTTCCGTAAGAGCCATATAATATTTTTTTTAACACTGAACACAACTAAACACGTGCATTTTTAAGTAAGACCAACATTTCTAGAGTATAATAGGTCTCTTATTCTTTGTAATAACATTGTTATTCTGAAGCTAACTGTGGATGGAGCGTGGCCTGCGGGCCTGCAGCAAACGGGGGTGTGCCAGGACCAGCCTCGAAATCAGCGACAGGTGCGTAGATGGCCCACCTGGGCCTTGTTATCGAATCACCTGTCGCTCTGTTATTAGCAGCAGCCAGGAGGAGAGACGGGGTTGGAACTGGAGCCAGAGCGCGAGCGAGAACGAAAGAGAAATATACAATTGCTGGAAAGCAACTGAGAGACGTATTGAAAAATAAAACAATATTGTAACCCTTAAACAGGCTCTCATGTCGGTGCTTGGTGGTCTGAAGAACCCCCAGGAGGGCAAGCCCCACACTAACCAATAATAAATAAATAACTTCTTACCATTACCGCAACTTCTTGAACAGGTGTGGTAGAAAACGGATGGATGGATTAAAAATGCATGAGAATGTTTTATATTTTGAACATTATTTTTAACACTGTGATTACAAGTGGAATTATTAATTACACTTGTGTTAAGCAATGTCAGCTCAGATTTATCCGAGAGCCAGATGCAGTCATCAAAAGAGCCACATCCGGCTCTCGAGCCCTAGGTTCCCTACCCCTGCCTTAGAGTGTCCGCCCTGAGATCGGTAGGTTGTGAGTTCAAACCAAAAGACTATAAAAATGGGACCCATTACCTTCCTCAGCATTAAGGGTTGGAATTGGGGGTTAAATCACCAAAAATGATTCCCGGGCGTGGCCACCGCTGCTGATCACTGCTCTCCTCGCCTCCCAGGGGGTGATCAAGGGTGATGGATCAAATGCAGAAAATAATTTCACCACACCTATAGTTTGTTTGACAATAATTGATACTTTAACTTTCACTTTTCTATTTTCACACATCTCAAATACAGAGCGGGCCAAAATTTAAAACTGAACAGAGCCGCGGGCCAAGGATTGAACAAATTAACCCTTTAATAGGGACCCAAACAAGTTTTGCAATGAATATTGAACAAGAAAGGCTTATATAACTTTATAGTGACATGTAAAATCCAGTTTCAAATAATATTAATTAAAAAATATCAATGGCATATCAAATTAAATAAAAACACAAATTTAAGGCCTTTTTTCGGCGGCGGGTTTGAGTTGGGGCGGGGTTTGGTGGTAGCGGGGGGTGTATATTGTAGCATCCCGCAAGAGTTAGTGATGCAAGGGGTTCTGGGTATTTGTCCGGTTGTGTTTATGTTGTGTTACGGTGCGGATGTTCTCCCAAAATGTGTTTGTCATTTTTATTTGCTGTGGGTTCACAGTGTGGCGCATATTTGTAACAGTGTTAACCTTGTTTATACGGCCACCCTCAGTGTGACCTGTATGGCTGTTGACCAAGTATGCCTTGCATACACTTGTGTGTGTGTATGAGCCGCATATATTATGTGAGTGGGCCGGCACGCTGTTTTTATGGAAGAAAAGCGGACGTGGCGACATGTAGAGAACGCCAAAAGCAGTGCTTTTACGGCCCGCCCCCAATATTATTGTCCGGGTGGAAATCGGGAGAAATTCGGGAGGGGCACTGAACTTCGGGAGTCTCCCGGGAAAATTGGGAGGGTTGACGAGTATGAGTATTAGCGGGGAATGTGGTGTTACAGCGGCGGGCCAGCTCTAATGTTAATTTGATATTGCCTCAAGGGCCAAATGAAATTACACGGCGGGCCAGAGTTTGACACCCATGTACTAGAGCGGCCCCCGCCCTATGAGGATGAAAGACTTTGTAATTCCGCTCTCCTCTGCATTTGGGGGGTTCACGTATTTACCAGTGCGTTACATTTTGTTTTGCAAAATGTATTATTTATTGCACATTTGGGTTTTTTTTTCATTGTTTTACTTTTGTAGCTGTATGTAGAAATGGTGCCGCTGATGTGGCATCTGGTTGCTTCAGCCCTGTGCTGTTTATAATGTCGTTTATGTTCTTGGTTTTCTTTGACATATCCCTCGTTTTCATGGTTTTTTTTACCTTATTTTTGAGGACGTTTTGTACCCGCACTGCAACCACACAATTTTCCTCATCGTGGAATAAATTAAATTCTATCCTATCCTCTCCTCCTAGACAAGAGGAAGCTCTCATCCTGAAAAAACTCCTACGCCGAGGTACCACTGTACTGGGTGGCTCTCATTAGCGATGGATGCTCAGCGTGAGGAAGCCACAACACACAACAAAACAACGTGAGAAAACACAATCCCTTCAAACGCAAACCCAGCTGACACGCAACAAAAATACAAATTAAAGATTGTCGGCATTGGCCTGTGTATACTTGCAATGATTTAAAACGGCCGTAACATTTTTTTATTACAATGGTTATTAGTTTTCCTGATGGGGACTCCAATTTAAATTAGCATTAACAGCTGGAAGTAAACATTTGACTGTCCGATTTAACCAACAAGACAAGATAAATGAGCGTGTTTCACTACTTTAAGCATAAATGCTGAGCTTGCGTTATTATTTTAACCTCACAAAGGATTTAATTAAGCAGTTCGAGAGCAGTTTTGGTGTGTGTAAATGAATGGAAACATGTTTCAGTAACTGTTAATGTCTGACAAACGCTATATAGCCACCCGTCCAAATGATCAGAATTAGGTGTCTTAATAGGTGTGTAACATAGAGCAATTAGGCATGGAGACTGTTTCTACAAGCATAGGACAATTCCACACTCCCAACCTTGTGGGAACAGTTTGGAGCGGGCCCCTTCCTCTTCCAACATGACAAGGTCCATAAAGACAGGGATGGCAAAATCTCGTGCGGATGAACTTGACTGGCCTGCACAGAGTCCTGACCTGAACTCGATCGCTGATTTCCACCGTGGAACTGTCAAAGTATGCCACCTGTGCAACAAATCCAGTCGTGAAATTTCCTCGCGACTAAATATTCCAAAGTCAACTGTCGGCTTTATTATAAGGAAATGGAAGAGTTTGGGAACAACAGCAACCCAGCCAAGAGTGTGAAAAAGGACGACCAAACCACTTTTCAATCGACCTAGTAGACCCTTCTACTAGGTCGATTGAAAAGTGGTTCATTCATATTCACTAAATTGCCAAAAGTATTTGGCCACTCATCCAAATGATCAGAATGATGGTGTGGGGTTGTTTTTCAGGAGCTGAGCTTGGCCCCTTCGTTCCAGTGAGAGGAACGTTGAATGCCACAGGATAGCAAAATCTATTGGACAATTCCATGCTCCCAACCTTGCGGGACCAGTTTGGAGCGGGCCCCTTTTTCTTCCAACATGACAAAGTCCATAAAGACATGGATGACAGAGTCTGGTGCGGATTAACTCTACTGGCCTGCACAGAGTCCTGACGTGAACCCGATCACTCTCAGGAACTCAGTGATTTTCAGCATGGAACTGTCACAGGATGTCACCTGTGCAACAAATCCAGTCGTTAAATTTTCATCGCTCCTAAATATTCCAAAGTCCACTGTCGGCTTTATTACAAGGAAAAGGAAGAGTTTGGGAACAACAGCAACTCAGCCAAGAGTGTGAAAAAGACGACCAAACCACTTTTTAATTGACCAAACGGAGGGATCTACATCATTCATATACACTATATTGCCGAAAATATTTGGCCACCCATCCAAATGATCAGAATGATGGTGTGGGGTTGTTTTTCAGGAGCTGGGCTTGGCCCCTTCATTCCAGTGAAAGGAACTTTGAATGCTACAGAATAGCAAAACCTATTGGTCAATTCCATGCTCCCAACCTCGTGGGACAAGTTTGGAGCGGGCCACTTCTTCTTCTAACATGACAAGGTCCATAAAGACATGGATGACAGAGTCTGGTGCTGATGAACTTGACTGGCCTGCACAGAGTCCTGACGTGAACTCGATCGCTCTCAGGAACTCAGTGATTTCCAGCGTGGAACTGTCAAATGATGTCACCTGTGCAACAAAACCATTCGTGGAATTTCCTTGCACCTAAATTTTCCAAAGTCAACTGTCGCCTTTAATATAAGGAAATGGAAGATTTTGGGAACAATAGCAACTCAGGCAAGAGTGTGAAAAAGGACAAAAAAGCCACTTTTCAATTGACCAAGTCGGAGGGATCTACCTCATTCATGTACAGTATATTGCCGAAAGTATTTGGCCACCCATCCAAATGATAAGAATGATGGTGTGGGGTTGTTTTTCAGGAGCTGGGCTTGGTCCCTTCGTTCCAGTGAAAGGAACTTTGAATGCTACAGGAGAGCAAAACCTATTGGACAATTCCATGCTGCCAACCTTGTGGGAACAGTTTGGAGCTGGGCCCTTCTTCTTCCAACATGACAAGGTCCATAAAGACATGGATGAGAGTCTGGTGCGGATTAACTTGACTGGCCTGCACAGAGTCCTGACGTGAACCCGATCGCTCTCAGGAACTCAGTGATTTTCAGCATGGAACTGTCACAGGATGTCACCTGTGCAACAAATCCAGTCGTTAAATTTTCCTCGCGACTAAATATTCCAAAGTCAACTGTCGGCTTTATTATAAGGAAAAGGAAGAGTTTGGGAACAACAGCAACTCAGCCAAGAGTGTATAGACATTATTAGAAAAAAATAACCATCCGGATCATGTTTTGTTATGTTCTGTTAGTTTTAGACTCCATTGGTCCATGTTTTTGTGCACCCTTGTTTGTTTTAGATTCCATGGTTGCTTATTACCTGGTTCCCGAGCACTAATCAGAGGCATTATTTAAGCTTGCCTTTGCCAGTCAGCCGGCCTGGCGTCATCGTCTGCTTCATGCAAACTGCCACTTAAGTTTTGTTTTTTTCATGCCACAGTTAGTGAGTATTACTTGTCTATAGTCCATGCTAAATAGTAGTATTAGCTTCAAGTGCAACTCGTTTTCCATTTTTTGTACTACTTTGATATTTTGAGGAATAAATCATGTTCCTATATCGCCTGTTCGGCATGGTGGTGCCGGGTTCGATTCCCTCGAGGATGCGTCAAAACGAAGAACACAACAAAGGTAAGCTATAACCAATTTATTCTAAATAACAGAAGGAGCACTATAACAAAAACACTGGAGCTAACAAAAAGGCAAACCAAAGACGCTAGCATGAGAACTAGGAGATACAAAATAGGAAATTAAACTGGCACGTTGGCACACAAAAAGGAGTAAATTAAACATTTAGCATGTGAGCTAATAACGAGGTGCGTAGCATGAGAGCTCGCGAAAATAGGAATTGCGTAAAAGCAAACGATCAAAACAGACGTATAGTTGCGTGAGAGCAAACTAGAGTCCCAGGCTGAACAAACAAAAGAGGAAGGCTTATAAAGTGAAGGTGATTATCTGTACCAGGTGTGCAGGGCCGTGAGTAGCAGGTGAACTGATGAGTAACCATGGTGACGGACTAAAACAGGAAGTAAAAGAGTCAGAAGGAGAATGAAACAAAGATGGAAAAATAAACAACATGTGAAGATCCAAGTAATGGATCACAACAGTTCCAACCTGCACGCCAGGAAAACGAACCCCGCAGTAAAATGCGACCCTCAAATGACAATGTTGTTCAAATCCATGCTACCAATCTTGTGGGGACAGTTTGGAGTGGGCCCCATCCTCTTCCAACATGACTGTGTACCAGTGCAAAAAGCAAGGTCCATAAACAGATGGATGACAGTCTGGTGTGGATGAACTTGACTGGCCTGCACAGAGTCTTGACCTAAACCCGATAGAACACCTTTGGGATGAATTAGAACGGAGACTGAGAGCCAGACCTTCTCGAACAACATCAGTGTGCTTTTGGAAGAATGGTGGACAATTCCTATAAACACACTCCGCAACCTTGTGGACAGCCTTCCCAGAAGAGTTGAAGCTGTAATAGCTGCAAAAGGCGGACTGGCATCATATTGAACCCTATGGGTGAGGAATGGGATGGCACTTCAAGTTCATATGTGAGTCAAGGCAGGTGGCAATATAGTGTATCATCCACCTCTGGCCGAGCAGATGACGTGACAAACATATTCTAAATAAAAGTTCAGTGAAAGCTGAGACAGGTTTTCCAAGAATATCGCCGGGCTGAATGCGCCCCTGATTAATGGCGTATTATTGTCGCCGTGACTGTTGCCAAGGTTGAGAGGAATGAAAGAAAATGTGATTCGTTTGGCCGAAAAAAAGCGACAGGACTAGACACAAGGAGAGGAGAGTGAAACCGGGTGTCTAATTGGAGATAGACACGGACAAGACGCCTCATTATCGCCCGGCGCAGACACGCGCCGTGAAAATGGGGCATGACGTCGATGAGTAATTGCGTTACCCCTCACCTCTATCTCACGCACAATGCCTAGCACAATTTTACAACACAAGACAAAGTGTTTCAACATGATGAGTACATCGTAGTAATAAGATACTTCTTTTTGGTTATGCTGCATTTGTCACGCTTCATTCTGATTAGTGGGCACAATTTGGCCAGCGCAGTGCCGATTTGTCTTTTATGGAAATTAATTGTGATGAGGCGACATATGTGCACAGTACATGGCTCGCTACAGTATTTCACTTTAGAGCAGGCCTGGGTAATTATTTTGACCAATTTAGAGGGATAAAAATATGTCTGGGGGCCGGTATATCTGATTTTTACAAACACTAATAAAAAATCTCACAAAATGTTGGATTGAATGCTAGACATACTGCCTTAAAAAAACGGAATGGAATCCATCATCTTCCGCTTATCCGAGGTCGGGTCGCAGGGGCTGCAGCCTAAGCAGGGAAGCCCAGACTTCCCTCTCCCCAGCCACTTCGTCTAGCTCTTCCCCGGGGATCCCGAGGCGTTCCCAGGCCAGCCAGGAAAGTGTTCCCAACGTGTCCTGGGTCTTCCTCGTGGCCTCCTACCGGCTGGACGTGCCCTAAACACCTCCCTAGGGAGGCGTTCGGGTGGCATCCTGACCAGATGCCCGAGCCACCTCATCTGGCTCCTCTCCATGCAGAGGAGCAGCGGCTTTACTTTGAGCTCCTACCGGATGGCAGAGCTTCTCACCCTATCTCTAAGGGAGAGCCCCGCCACCCGGCGGAGAAAACTCATTTCGGCCACTTGTACCCGTGATCTTATCCTTTCGGTCATGACCCAAAGCTCATGACCATAGGTGAGGATGGGAACGTAGATCGACCGGTAAATTGAGAGCTTTGCCTTCCGGCTCAGCTCCTTCTTCACCACAACGGATCGCTACAACGTCCGCATTACTGAAGAGGCCGCACTGTTCCGCCTGTAGATCTCACGATCCACTCTTCCCCCACTCGTGAACAAGACTCCTAAGTACTTGAACTCCTCCACTTGGGGCAGGGTCTCCTCCCCAACCCGGAGATGGCACTCCACCTTTTTCCGGGCGAGAACCATGAACTCGGACTTGGAGGTGCTGATTCTGAATTTCTATTTTTTTTTTACTGAATGAGACAACCAGAAAGTAAATAATATTGAATTTACAATATTAACTATGAACGATAAAACACTGAATATTGCCAGCATATGGACGTCACCCCCCCTCTCCATCAAAATATTTTACAATCAAGCGAAACGTAACAAAGAGCGAAATATGAACGTGAAAGGTAAAAAAATAAACCCACCTACAATCTGATATATCTAATATATCAGATATATATCTGTGGAGAGGCGGGGCGGCAGTCCGACAGCGAGGCAGGGCACGCCGGAGATGGTGGCAAGGAGGCGTGGACGGCAAGCGAGCGGCGAGGCAATCATGATCAGGTGGGTGGGGCGCCCAGCTGGGCACAACTAAATAATCCTCGTGTGATGGGACACAAGTAGGGGATTTTATTTTTTGTTTTTGTTTCATTGCCATGCAAGTTTTATAGTGTTTTATTGCTGTGGATCTTAGATTGCATGTTTTTTATATTTTAGAATTTGATTGTATTTTGAATTGCACGTTTTTACATCTTAGAATTTGATTGTGTTTTTTTAATTGCATGTTTTTACTCCTTGTGGACTTTGCTGGTATTTTAAGACATTGCCCCTTTTAGCTGGTTGCCCCTAACAACCAAAGTGTCCAATCAAACGGCACGGGAAATTGGACACACCTGTGGAGCATTAGGACTGCACTTTTAAAATGAGCAACAAGAGGAGGTAGAAGGAGTGAGACAGGAAGGGGAAGAAAGAGGTTGGAGAAGGGTCGACAGAACGGCAGACTTTGCCAGGAGGAAAGGGAACGGCAGGATCCGGCAGGTTCTGGCCGGAATGGGGAAGAATCTGCGGCTTGGCCGAGAGCGACCGGGTAGACGCACACAGGCTGGGAAGGAACCCCCGGACCACGCGGTAGACCCCGCAGGCTACCGGAACGAACCCCAAGACGTCCACAACAGGCAGGAGCAGAGGAAACTCTCCCGCCCAAGTAAGTGCCGTAGTGTTGTGGATCAGTGGAGACACCCAACTGCCTTTGGTTGTGGGCTTGCGGGCTCGTGCGTCGTACGCTGGCTGTGTGGTTCTGTGGACAGGGGGGCGATTTGGACCCAGAGACCTGCGGCGACCCCCGGAGCGACCAGGAGGCGGAGCCTGATGGGTACGTCAACGTGGGTCCCGCGAGTGACCGGAGACTGCCGAGGAGAGTGGGCGTACTCAAGACGTTGACGCGGAACTGCAGCAAAGGCAGGGGAAACCCTGCCTTGCGTGTGACGTTAACCCGGATAGCACCTCTGTGGTTTTAGTTGATTTTATCCCCGTGGCCTGCCTCCCTTTTATTTTGCTGGCAGGAGGACGCTGTGGAAGTGGGCGGAGCCGGTATATGTACCCAAACGCCTGTTGTGACTGTAACCTCGCCCATTACATTATTCATATTTGGTATTTTAGTTGTCAACAACGTGACTGGTGTTTTTAATTGTATTTTAATAAATTGTGAACCAGTTAATGATCTTTCCTTATTTTGGACACCTGCTCTCAATACATTGGGTTCTTAATACTTATATTGACCATTTTTATTGGTTTTAAGCAACAGCTGTATTAGATTTTAATATTTTTACCATTCGGGACCATTACACTCGTGCACTCTGTAAAAGGGCGACAGTCGGAAACGTGGAGGAGGGAGGCGGAGACCGGAGACGAAACCAGACAGAAGCGGATGTGAAGCGAGCGCGGAAGAGGAAGATGCGGACGCGGCCGGCTGAAAAGCAAAAGCTTGATGGTTTTATTGAAATAATAAAACATAAGTCACAAACTGCTCGACATAATGTCAATCTTTGGTGGAACCCGGACGGTGAGAGTTTGTCACAATATCACCGCGGAGGGAGATGAGGCCAGTGTTACCTGCAGAAGCAAAGGTCACCGCCCCTGTCAATGGTACTGACGACAGAGCACCATCCGACGGGGTCGTGGCAGTGCTGACGGCGAGACACAGCTGGGAGGTGATTAGATTTCACAGGTGGTACGGGTTAATCTAATCATCTGTTGTCTTTTAACAGTAAGTGGCCGTGAGCAGGAGGGGAGAGAGGATACGGACGTGGCTGAAAAGTTGCATCCTGCTGGAGAGAGAACTTTGTTGAAACAGACGATCATTAAAACCTTGTTAAAACCTGCACGCTGGGCTCCTCTGACAACCGCTTTTTCAGGCTGTCTCTAGAAACACTCGGTGGAAACGCACCCCACCCAAACTGCTTGGTGCCTCGTGCTGTGACTTAAATGACCATAGTAACTAATTAGATAACCATAGTAACTAATTAAATGACCATAGCAACTAGTATATCATGCAAAGGCGCATAGTCCAGCCATTGAAATACTTTGTGTCGTTCAAGACTTACGGTAATTAGAAAACATCACTGCCCATCATTATGGCAGCTACAGTTTTGATTAGTAAATCAGAGGCTACTCCGAGGGTAAAATAACTCCTGGAAAATACTATCTTAGAATGGCCAAAGGTGTGTTAAAGGAAATGGAAGGCTGCCTTCTTTAAATAGATTTATTGCAATCTTTGGCAAGCTATGTAATGTTTGCTGTGGTCTGGAACAACAAGGCACACAAAGAACTATCTGAAATGCAGCCAGTATTACATACGGATAATATGTCGTGAGACATGCAAAACTAAATTATATACAAAGAGGATTAAGGTAAAGGGATTACGGCTCAGACTCCTGCCACCGCCGCTCATCCATTTGTGCGCTCCAATAAGAGCGCACCTCCGCACGGCTGCAGGAGATCAGCAATCAGCACACCTGCTTGGGATGAACCAGCTGCCTTCATAAACCCGCACAACCTGCCATCCCGCGCCGGAATATAGCTTTCTGTACCGTAAGCCATCACAAGCTTTATGCTCTCTTTTGCTCCTCCCGCCTTGCCTTCCTTGATTTGTTCCCCGTCTTCTCCCTTGTACCCACAGTGTTTTCCTTCCGTTGCCTTGGTTTCGAGCTGTGCGTCTCGCTCCCTTGGTCTTCCCCACCTGGATATCAACCCCCCTGGCATGGACACGGAGTCTGACTCTTCTCTCCTGCCCTGGATCATCTGCCTGCCCCACGAACTTCTGTGTTCCTTCGCTCTCGGCAGCATTTGGTAACACACACCTAAGCTAACTACACACATAGCCTCACACCACGTGCACTTTTGGATGTAGTTCACACTCCATTTCCTTATTTTATATTATTATTGTTTGATTATTATATATATTGTGAATATATATAATAAATAGATAGTTAACTCCTCCCTGGTGTCTGTTGCCGTCATCTCTCTCCATCCAGTCCATAACAAAATTATATTAAATAAGATTAAACATACCTACAAATAAGGCATAATGATGCAATATGTACATGCAGCTAGCCTAAATAGCACGTTAGCATTGATTAGCTTGCAGTCATGCACTGACCAAATATGCCTGACTAGCGCTCCAACAAGTCAATAACATCAACAAAGTGCACCTTTGTGCATTCACGCACGGCATAAAAAGTTTGGTGGACAAAATGAGAGACAGAGGGAGTGGACGATTTTACGTGTAAACAAACTACTGCGTCACAGTGCACACTATGGTGGGTTCAAGAACCGCCGAAATTAGTAGGACAAAAACAATGTTCACCAAATAGTCTCATCGGTGAAGCATACACACAAACATATTGAATAGTGGTATTTCTAACAATTGGGAAGGTTTGTGTCATGTTTGTCATCAAACAAAAAACATACTAAAACAAAAAAATTGTTTTCCCCCCATCTTTTTTGCTCCAGGGAGCCACTAGGGCGGCACTAAAGGGGTTGCTGACCCCCATGCTATTTTTCCGGGAGACTCCCGAACTTTAGTGCCGTTCCTGAAAATTTCCCGGGGTACCAATCGCCCAAATTTGTCCCGATTTCCACCCGGGCAACAATATTGGGGGCATGCCTTAAAGGCACTGCCTTTAGCGTCCTCTCTCACCTGAAAAGGAGACCATATATATGTCTCCATTATCCATAGGTTTATCTATAACGCATAAAGTAGGCAGGCACAGAGCTATTTCTCAGCGTGTGTTTATTCCAGCCGGCACGTTAATACACTGACACACAACATCCGGATTCCCATCGTGCATTGCTTCAAAACTACGGCAAGTAGTAATGTCCAAAAACATAAGAGAGACTAAGCAGAAGAACGAAGAAGAGACATGGCGATGAGGAGTAAGAAGAAGAAGTACGCTTACAAATTGTAAAATGATTGTAAAAAATAATTTCAGTTCATCCAGGACAGCTCGAAGGGGAAGGGGTAAGCTGCCTGCAAATTTTGTAGATCAGACTTCATGTGTAAATAAATGAACACTGAAATTCAAGTATTTATTTAACTTATACAGTACATATATATATATATATATATATATATATATATATATATATATATATATATATATATATATATATACAAAACCCGTTTCCATATGACTTGGGAAATTGTGTTAGATGTAAATATAAACAGAATGCAATGATTTGCAAATCCCTTTCAACCCATATTCAGTTGAATGCACTACAAAGACAAGATATTTGATGTTCAAACTCATAAACTGTATTTTTTTTGCAAATAATAATTAACTTTGAATTTCATGGCTGCAACACGTGCCAAAGTAGTTGGGAAAAGGTATGTTCACCACCGTGTTACATCACCTTTTCTTTTAACAACACTCAATAAATGTTTGGGAACTGAGGAAACTAATCGTTGAAGCTTTGAAAGTGGAATTCTTTCCCATTCTTGTTTTATGTAGAGCTTTAGTCGTTCAACAGTCTGGGGTCCCCGCTGTCGTATTTTACGCTTCGTAATGCACCACACATTTTTGATGGGAGACAAGTCTGGACTGCAGGCGGGCCAGGAAAGTACCCGCACTCTTTTACTATGAAACCACGCTGTTGTAACACGTGGCTTGGCATTGTCTTGCTGAAATAAGCAAGGGCGTCCATGATAACGTTGCTTGGATGACAACATATGTTGTTCCAAAACCTGTATGGACCATTCAGCATTAATGGTGCCTTCACAGATGTGTAAGTGCCTTGGGCACTAATACACCCCCATACCATCACAGATGCTGGCTTTTGAACTTTACGCCTATAACAATCCGGATGCTTATTTTCCTCTTTGTTCCGGAGGACACCACGTCCACAGTTTTCAAATATAATTTGAAATTTGGACTCGTCAGACCACAGAACACCTTTCCACTTTGCATCAGTCCATCTTAGATGAGCTCGGGCCCAGAGAAGCCGACGAAGCCTTGGTGTTGTTGATAAATGGCTTTTGCTTTGCATTGCAGAGTTTTAACTTGCATTTACAGATATAGCAACCAACTGTAGTTAGTGACAGTGGTTTTATGAAGTGTTCCTGAGCCCATGTGGTGATATCATTTACACACAGATGTTTTTGCTGCAGTAACGCCTGAGGGATTAAAAGTCCGTAATATCATCGCTTACGTGAAGTGATTTCTCCATATTATCTGAACCTTTTGATGATTTTACGGACCGTGGATGGTAAAATCCCCAAATTCCTTGCAATAGCTCGTTGAGAAATGTTCTAAAACTGTTCGACAATTTGCTTACAAATTGTTGAACTCACCCCGTCCTTGTTTGTGAAGTACTTAGCATTTCATGGAAGCGGCTTTCATACCCAATCATGGCACCCACCTGTTCCCAATTAGCCTGCACACCTGTGGGATGTTCCAAATAAGTGTTTGATGAGCATTCCTCAACTTTATCAGTACTTATTGCCACCTTTCCCAACATATTTGTCATGGTTTGCTGGCATCAAATTCTAAAGTTAATGATTATTTGCACACACACAAAAAGATTAATAAAAAAATATCAGTTTGAACATCAAATATTTTGTCTTTGTAGCATATTCAACTGAATATGGGTTGAAAATGTTTTGCAAATCATTGTATTCCGTTTATTTTTACATCTAACACGATTTCCCAACTCATATGGAAACGGGGTTTGTATATATATGTATATATATATATATATATATATATATATATATATATATATATATATATATATATATATATATATATATATATATATTGATTAATTGTTGTATATTATATATATATAATAAGTTGTGGCCAGTGAGTGTATTATAGGCCATGATGAATACAACCACTCTGGATTCCTAATGGTCGTCTGCAGAGTGCTTGTTCAGGAGGCGGGGCCACGCTCATAGAGAGCGTAAATAAGCCGGCTAACCATGAGCGCCACTCGAGACCACTAATCTTGTTTTATTTTCCAAAGCCAAATTGTATTTGCGGCTGACTCTTAAATGGATCAAAATCCTCATCTGAGTGATTGTTTGTGCTGCTTTTTTAACCCCTTTGATGCATTTGAGGGTTAATCTGATTAAATGGCACGCTGCTGAATGTGTTTATCGCTTAAAAAACACTAATAAAACAAGGCAGAGATCGCAAGGTACTTTTGACAGATATTATACCAAATGGCATTTTTTTTTTTTTTTTTACTATTATAATTTTTTGTTAGGACTGTTGAATCTTTTCTTCTTCTACTTTGCTCTGTGATATATGCACGATTGACTAAAGAAAAAAAATCCTAAACGTTTCTCTGCAGTCTGTGATAAAGTGCACTTCCTGACTCAGGCTGACAGCAATTGGGCGAGCTAATAATGGTTTTCAGAGATCTCTGCATGCCTTTAACTTAAACGTTTTGCATCTCACTAAAGTGTGCAGACTGAAATGTGTTTTTCCCCAGTGTCACACATCTCAGCTGGAACAACATTTTGACATACCTGAGAGGGATATTTTTATCTTGGCGGTGCTCATAAAACGCTGGAAGGACGTGAGAATAGCTATAATTGCAAGGATTAATTTTTTTTTATTTTTATGTCGTTATCATTCTTCGTGCTGTTCCTCAGATCTAAGCAAGTTTTGGTGAATATTTTGATGGCAAGAAAGCTTTAAAAGGGACCTAAATTTTACTCTACAGTCACTTGTATAACCCTTTTTTGAGCCTATCTACAACATAGAAAAATATGTCTTGGGGGGCCAAGGTGTATGTGTGTATAAATTATCAATCAATCAATCAATCAATGTTTATTTATATAGCCCCAAATCACAAATGTCTCAAAGGACTGCACAAATCATTATGACTACGACATCCTCGGAAGAACCCACAAAAGGGCAAGGAAAACTCACACCCAGTGGGCAGGGAGAATTCACATCCAGTGGGACGCCAGTGACAATGCTGACTATGAGGAACCTTGGAGAGGACCTCAGATGTGGGCAACCCCCCCTCTAGGGGACCGAAAGCAATGGATGTCGAGCGGGTCTAACATGATACTGTGAAAGTTCAATCCATAGTGGCTTCAACACAGCCGTGAGTGTTCAGTTCAAAGCGGATCCAAGACAGCAGCGAGAGTCCCGTCCACAGGAAACCGTCCCAAGCGGAGGCGGATCAGCAGCGTAGAGATGTCCCCAATTGATACACTGGCGAGCGGTCCATCCTGGGTCCTGACAAGCGGTCCATCCTGGGTCTCGACTCTGGACAGCCAGTACTTCATCCACTGTCATCGGACCGGACCCCCTCCACAAGGGAGGGGGGGGGGATAGGAGAAAAAAGAAAAGAAGTGGCAGATCAACTGGTCTAAAAAGGAGGTCTAGTTAAAGGCTAGAGTATACAGATGAGTTTTAAGGTGAGACTTAAATGCTTCTACTGAGGCAGCATCTCGAACTGTTACCGGAAGAACATTCCAGAGTACTGGAGCAAGAAAGGAAAACATTCTAATGCCCATATAATTTTTTGGGGCTTTACGAATCACTAATAAGCCGGAGTCTTTTGAACGCAGATTTCTTGCCGGGACATATGGTACAATACAATCGGCAAGATAGGATGGAGCTAGACCGTGTAGTATTTCATACGTAAGTAGTAAAACCTTAAAGTCACATCTTAAGTGCACAGGAAGCCAGTGCAGGTGAGCCAGTACAGGCGTAATATGATCAAACTTTCTTGTTCTTGTCAAAAGTCTAGCAGCCGCATTTTGTACCAATTGTAATCTTTTAATGCTAGACATGGGGAGACCCGAAAATAATACGTTAAAGTAATCGAGACGAGACGTAACAAACGCATGGATAATGATCTCGGCGTCTTTAGTGGACAAAATGGAGCGAATTTTAGCGATATTACGGAGATGAAAGAAGGCCGTTTTAGTAACGCTTTTAATGTGTGACTCAAAGGAGAGAGTTGGGTCGAAGATAATACCCAGATTTTTTACTGAGTCACCTTGTTTTATTATTTGGTTGTCAAATGTTAAAGTTGTATTATTAAATAGAGGTCGGTGTCTAGCAGGACCGATAATCAGCATTTCCGTTTTTTTGGCGTTACGTTGCAAAAAATTAGCGGACATCCATTGTTTAATTTCATTAAGACACGCCTCCAGCTGACAACAATCCGGCGTGTTGGTCAGCTTTAGGGGCATGTAAAGTTGGGTGTCATCAGCATAACAGTGAAAGCTAATACCGTATTTGCGTATGATATCACCTAGCGGCAGCATGTAGATGCTGAAGAGTACAGGGCCAAGGACCAAACCCTGGGGAACTCCACACGTTACCTTAACATAGTCCGAGGTCATACTGTTATGGGAGACGCACTGCATCCTGTCAGTAAGATAAGAGTTAAACCAAGACAGGGCTGAGTCCGACATACCAATTCGTGTTTTGATACGCTCTAATAAAATATTATGAATTATACATACACATTTAGCTGTAAAGTCACAGTGTTCTAAAAGAGTTCTAAAAAAGTTATGACCGACCACCTTAAAAAAAAAACAGAATGGAATTTTACAGTTTTTTACTGAATGCGACACCCAAAACGTACAAGAAATCAAAGCAAGTAGGATTTACATTATTAACTATGAACAATAAAACACTGAATATTAACAACATATGAACGTCGCTCCTCTTTTACTACTCAGACCAACTCCTCGATAATTGTAAGGTGTGGTGAAATGTGTCCCCTGCATTTGACCCATTCCCTTGTTTACCCTCTGGGAGGTGAGGGGAGCAGTGGGGAGCAGCGATGGCCGCGCCCGGGAATAATTTTTGGTGATTTAACCCCAAACTCCAACCCTTGATGCTGAGTGCCAAGCAGGGAGTTAATGGGTCCCATTTTTATAGTCTTTGGTATGATTCAGCCAGGGTTTGAACTCACAACCTACGATCTCAGGGTGGACACTTTAACCACCAGACCAGTGGTTCTAAACCTTTTTTCATGGGGTACTTGTTTTTAATTCACGTACCCCCTAATCAGAGAAAAGCATTTTTGGTTGGAAAAAAGTGATAAAGAAGTAAAATACAGCACTATGTCATAAGTTTCTGATTTATTAAATTGTATAACAGTGCCAAATATTGCTCATTTGTAGTGGTCTTTCTTGAACTATTTGGTAAAAAAGATATAAAAATAACTAAAAACTTGTTGGAAAATAAACAAGTAATTAAATTCTAAATAAAATATCTACACGTAGAAGTAATCATCAACTTAAAGGGCCCTCTTTGGGGATTGTAACAGAGATCCATCTGGATTCGTCAACTTTATTCTAAACATTTCTTCAGAAAAAAAAATATCTTTAACATCAATATTAATGGAACATGTCCACAAAAAATCTAGCTATTAACACTGAATATTGCATTGTTGCATTTCTTTTCACAGTTTATGAACTTACATTCATATTTTGTTGAAGTATTATTCAATAAATATATTTATAAAGGATTTTTGAATTGTTGCTATTTTTAGAATATTTTTAAAAATATCACGTACCCCTTGGCATACCTTCAATTACCCCCAGGGGTACGCGTACCCCATTTGAGAACCACTGCACTAGACCACTGAGTAGGATATCTTAGTAGCAGTTTATATTTTACAAATACAACAAAAATGTAACAATGCAAAGTGTAATAAACACCTACAAAATGCAACTATTTAATCCCTACAAGCCTGTTTCGAAGGTTTCCCTGCTCTTCAGGGGATTTTTCAATTAAATTTTACTTAAAAATGTGCTTCTGCATCTGTTTCTGACACACACGTTTCGGGCTGACTGCTCTGAAAACAAACCCCGCCCACTCTGCTTTGTTCCCGGTCTGAGCTGCTGTGGATTACCGTAATAACTCCTATTACACCCAAAAGCGCAGATTCCCACCATTGAAATACTTTCTATAGTTCAAGACTTACGGTAATTCAAAAACAGCACTGCACGTCATAATGGCGGCGACAGTTTTTGATGTTAAAAGTCTAAAAATATAATGAACGTCCGGCGGGCCGGATTGAAAATCTTAATGGGCCGCATGTGGCCCCCGGTGCCGTATTTTGCCAAGTTCCGTACTAAAATATTTTGGAGGTTTGATTGCAAATTTCAAATTGCGGATTGCAAATAAAACCACACACCACCCTGTCCAAAAATATCAGAATATACTGTTTGAAAATGTACTGTTACGAGTCGACAAGGGGGAAGGAGACGGCACAACACCAGAGAATCTAGCTCAACGGGTTTTATTGAGCACTTGATGATTACGTAGGGTGTTTATGTTACCATGTGTGTGAATGGAATACTATATGTGGAAATTGACCGCATGTTTGGCGAGAGGCGTCCAGAAGTCCGAGCGTGAGGTCGAGGATTGGGGAAGGCAAATCAAAGTCCAGGGGGGAGAGCAGCAGCAGAAGCGCACAGCTAAATCTGAGACACGGAGGACTGTGGGGAAAAGAGACGACAAGGACAAATCAAGACAAGGCACGAGGGAGACAAGCGAGCGAGACAAAGAGAGCAGGAGAGGAGTCAGAGACGTACATCTTACTGTATACAGGGCTACGTTTCGACGGGGCGCAGTCAGCGACGAGGCTCTTTACACTGTCCCTTGTCATTAGTACCCGATGCGTTGATTGCAGATTGCCTTCGGTTGTTTGCGTGTCTGGCGGCGCCCTCAGTGGAGCTTATAGGGTCGGATCGCGCGTGCGCCGCAAGATGTTCACTGTTTAAATACAGATCTTGAAGTCATCACCTCTATCACTCTTCGAGACACGGTCGAAAATAAACTTCATGAACATTAAAACGATCCACCCGGTCACCACATTAGATACACCTGCACACTAGTGCATCGATGTTGACTTTGCATGATAATAGCAATTTTGCATTTATGTCACTGCATGATGCATGTGGGTGTTGTTATGCACATGCAACTATTAAATTAAATAAATGTCCAGATTGCAAATGAAACCACATCCCACCCTGTCCAAATATATCAGAATGTATCACTTGAAAATATACGCTGTTTATATATATATATATATATATATATATATATATATATATATATATATAGGTAGGTTGGTAGGTACTGTGGGTCTTTATTGTCATTGCACAAGTACAACGAAACTTTGTTTTCAGCACGAACCTGTTCAAGATTAGACAAACAAACAGTGTACATGGTTCCAGAACAGGAATGCTGATGTGTCGCCACAAAGCGGCCCGTAAAACTGTCACGTCTATGGGATCATGTTTTGTTTTGGTCACGTTTTGTTTTGTTTTTCGGACAATCAGTTCCTGTTTTCACACTTCCTGGTTTGTTTTGTTAACATAGCAACTCATTCGTTTTCACCCTGTCCTCATGTCTCACAGCTGTTTGCACTAATCATGTCCATTATTTAAACCTGTAGTTGCCAGTTGGTCAGCCTGGCGACTTTACCTACACTTCCTTCATGCCATGCCATGCCTGTTTAATCATTCTGTCCAGTTTCCCTCCTGCCCATGCCACGTAAGTTTTTTTTTTTTTTTCTGTCACAGAGATTGAGTTTAGTGTTTTGTCCATCTTCATGCCATTTTGTTTTCATAGTCAAGTTTGTTCTCCGCCCTTGTGCGTGCCTTTTGTTTGCCTTTTTTTTAATAGTTATAGTGTTAAAAATAAAGGATGTACTTACATTCACGTCTTGCTCGTGCCAACTTTCCTTTGCATTCCGGACAAACAAACCCCAAAGACCACGCTTTGACAAAAACACAAAAAACATGGAGCCCAGTCTGGAGTGAAAAAAAAAACTTCCATAGCAAAGCACATAAACGTATTACAACATACATCTCGAGACTTGCAACAGAGGGGAGAGAGTAGGGGCTACAGTGGTGGGCCGCAGCTCTTCAGGCGCTGCACAGCGGTCCATCACCCCTAAGGGATTCGCATCAAGGGCATTGGATTAGGTTATGTGCGCGTGGCGTATATTTTTATCTTGAAGTATATCTTGCTTGAAGTCATCACCTCTATCATTTTTGTAGACTCAGTCGAAAATAAACTTCATGAATTTAAATAGATTCACCTGTCACCACATTAGGTACATCTGCACACTCAGACTTTGCAAAAAAAAAAAGCTGTTCTGCATTTATGTCACTTCATGAGACATATGGGTGTTGTTATGCACATGCAACCAGTAAATGAAAATAATACTTTGGTTTTGTGCGTTTTCCTCACAGTTTGAATCCTGGCTGAGAGCCTTACTCAATGTCTACATAAGTACGTAACCGGAGTCCGAAACCCAAAGGCAAAAAACAGAGGCATTCAAAACTGCGTGCAAGCTCAAGCTAAAATGCTTGAATCTTACGACTTGACTCTCTGCCATTGTTTAACATGAATATCCAAAATTCTAACATCATTCATAAGTCAGAATACGAATTCATCATAGACATTTATTAGTTTCTGGTATTATCTTTTATTTACTGTCCAGTGCTCCTATTTTAGTTTCCATTTCCCTTTTGCCGCAAATTTTCTTGTCTCGGCGCTGGCTTTCTCACTCGTCCCTGATCCAAGAACTCTTAGGGCTACAGCATTCCTTTGTGGAGAGAGGAGAACCTTCCAGAAGGACAACCATCCCTGCAGCAATCCACTAATCGTGCGCTCATATAGTCGATCTACGGTGGTACTGTAAAAGCACTTAAGTCCCATCTTAAAATTCATTTATATACCCTAGCCTTTAAAAAGACCCCCTTTTTAGACCAGTTGATCTGCCGTTTCTTTTCTTTTCTGCTATGCCCCTCTCTCTCTTGTGGAAGGGGGGGGGGGGGGGGGGGGGGCACAGATCCGGTGGCCATGGATGTAGTGCTGGCTGTCCAGAGTCGGGACCCGGGGTGGACCGCTCGCCTGTGTATCGGTTGTGGACATCTCTGCTCTGCTGACCCGTTTCCGCCTGGGATGGTCTCATGCTGGCCCCATTACGGACTGGACTCTCACTGTTATGTTAGATCCACTATGAACTGGACTCTCACTATTATGTTAGATCCACTATGGACTGGACTCTCACACTATTATGTTAGATCCACTGTAGATAGATAGATAGATAGTACTTTATTGATTCCTTCAGGAGGGTTCCTTCAGGAGAATTAAAAATCCAGCAGCAGTGTACAGAGTTGAGATCAATTTAAATAAAAGTAAAAAGTTGGACTGGACATTCACTATTATGTTAGATCCATTATGGACTGGACTCTCACACTGTTATGTCAGATCCACTATGGACTGGACTCTCACTATTATGTTAGATCCACTATGGACTGGACTCTCACACTATTATGTTAGAACCACTATGGACTGGACATTCACTATTATGTTAGATCCACTATGGACTGGACTCTCACACTATTATGTTAGATCCACTATGGACTGAACTCTCACAATATTATGTTAGATCCACTATGGACTGGACTCTCACTATTATGTTAGATCCACTATGGACTGGACTTTCACAATGTCATTCTAGACCTACTCGACGTCCATTGCATCCGGTCTCCTCTAGAGGGGTTTGGGGGTCACCCACATTTGCGGTCCTCTCCAAGGTTTTTCATTCACATTGACATCCCACTGGGTTGTGAGTTTTTCCTTGCCCTTATGTGGGCTCTGAACCGAGGATGTTGTTGTGGCTTGTGCAGCCCTTTGAGACACCTGTGATTTAGGGCTATACAAATAAACATTGTTTGATTGACTCATTTGTGCAATTATTGGTGTCGCTTCTTGAGCACGGGCTTCCTTCTTGCATGGTAGCCTCTCAGTCCATGGCGACGCAAAACACGCTTGACTGTGTACACTGACACCTGTGTTCCAGCAGCTTCCAGACCTGCTTGTCTGTGGTTCTTGAGTTGACTCTTGATCATCCTGACCAAGTTTCTCTCAGCAGCAGGTGAAAGCTTGCGTTTTCTTCCTGATCGTGGCAGTGACAAAACTGTGCCATGCACTTTATGCTTACAAAGCAATTGTCTGCGCAGTTGCTCTTGGGACCTTAAGTTGCTTTGAAATGGCTCCAAGTGACTTACCTGACTTGTTCAAGTCAATGATTCGGTTTTTTTTCCAGGCTAAAATGTCACTTACTGTTGTATTTTTTTTTTAAAGCCACTGTGGAAGTTGCGTCCTGCCAGTCCTACTGTCAGACACGGCCCAGCGCACAGGTTTTAACAAGGTTTTAATGATCATATGTTTTCACAAAGTTTTCTATCCAGCCGGACACGACTTTTCAGCCACGCCCGTATCCTCTCTCCCCTCCTGCTCCCGGCCGCTTACTGTTAAAGACAACAGATGATTGGATTAAACACGTACCACCTGTGCAATCTAATCACCTGCCAGCTGTGTCTCGCCGTCAGCACTGCCACGCCCCCGTCTGATGGTGCTCTGTCCTCAGCACCAGGGACAGAGGCGGGGACCTTTGCTCCTGCAGACAGCGCTGGCCACATCTCCCTCCACAGCCACATTTCAACATGATAGTTTACCCACTAAATTCTCATGAGCATGCAATATGGTAAACGTGTCCATGTGGACCATGCTGCTTTACTAAATTAATTATTTATAGTCTAGGTACGTCTGTGCTTCCTGCTGCTTATTACCCAATGGGGTTTTTTTTCTATTAGTCCTACATGAAGCAGAATCACAAACATTCATTAATTAATTTAGTAAAAAAATTGCTGTTCAATATCTTCTTGTTGTTACCTGAAGTGAAACCTTACTTTTTGGGGGGGAGGTTTGCATATAGTTCACAATAGACCATTTTCCGATATTGCGGGAACAAGAGGGTGATAAGACAGAGAGACAATCACAACAACAGAACAACATCAGCGAATACAATATGTACAAATATGATAAGGAAAGTGATAGCAAAGAAGCAGTGAGTGAAGTAAATATTAATAACATACAAAACCCAAAACCAGTGAAGTTGACACATGGTGTAATTCGTAAATAAGAACAGAATACACGGATTTGCAAATCCTTTTCAACTTATATTCAGTTGAATAGACTGCAAAGACAATATGTTTAATGTTTGAACTGAGAAAAGCTTAAGTTGTTCAACAGTCCGGGGGTCTCCGTTCATAAGGCGCCACACATTTCCAATGGTCTAGACTACAGCCACACTCTTTTACTACAAAGCCACACTGTTTTTATTACAATTATATATATATATATATATATATATATATATATATATATATATATATATATATATATATATATATATATATATATATATATATATATATATATATAGTTCAAGGGTGGACCCCGAGATGCAGAGAATGGAGGCAAGGCTAGCGATAGTGACATATAAAATATTTAATAAGTCAAAATGGTAACTAAGGGAGATGGGGCAAATGTGCACACCATGGGAAATATAACAAAGGTAGTCTTTTTCAGGGGCTGGCAGGGAAAAGGCCAGGACGTACACAGCGTGGCAAAACTAGTCTTAAAACAAGGAGGCTAGAAAAAACAAAAACACAACAAGGTCAAAATACAAGAATATGCGAGAGCAACAATACCAGGGGAGCAGAATACGGGAAGCACATGTCAGAGCGGAGTTTAGGAACAATAGTCAGCAGGGACCAGCTGGCGGTGACGCAATTAAATACTACCAGGAAGTGATTGGCAGCAGGTGTGCCTAGTTAAGGGCAAATAGACTGGGGAAAGAAACTGACAAACCAAATGAGAAGGCAGGGAGAATACAACAAACACAACAGTTCTAACATGTGCAGAATGCATCTTGGCATTGTCTTGTTTGGAGGAAGAAGAATACTGAGTTGCATCCCAAGAACACCATACCTACTGTGAAGCATGGGGGTGGAAACATCATGCTTTGGGGATGTTTTTCCCTGCTAAGGGGTCAGGATGATTGATCCGTGTTAAGGAAAGAATGAATGGGGCCATGTATCGTGACATTTTGAGACAAAACCTCCTTTCATCAGTGAGAGCTTTGAATGGATGACCAAATACTTATTTTCCACCATAATTTACAAATAAATTCTTTAAAATTCTTACAATGTGAATTCCTGGATTTTTTTTCCACATTCTGTCTCTCACAGTTGAAGTGTACCTATGATGAAAATGACAGACTTCTGTCATCATTTTAAGTGGGAGAACTTGCACAATCGGTGGCTGACTAAATACTTTTTTGCTCCACTGTATGTATGTATGTATGTATGTATGTATGTATGTATGTATTCTTCAAGTAGCTGCTTTGAATTACCTTCTGTCATGATCTGACCTTCCCCCACACCCCATACCCATCAAATCCATCCATTTTCTACCGCTTGTCCCTGGAGCCTTTCTCAGCTGCATTCGGGCGGAAGGCGGGGTTCCCCCTGGACAAGTCGCCACCTCGTCGAAGCAACCGATACCCATTTCCTTCTGATTACTTAAGCTCTCCAGTCCAGTAGATTCCTGATGGTTCACCCTTCCCGTCGTGTTCATCTCCTCTGCTCCTCTGCTCCTCTGCTTTGGCTCCACTCACCCTCCTTGTTTCTTTTGTGTGCGATTCACGTTTTCTCCACACCTTTGTGTGTGCATCTTTAGTTCTTTTTTTTCACTCCTTTTTGAGTTATTCTTATTCGTTTCCTCTCTGCGTTGGGGTCTTACTCCGATCGTGACACCTGCATCAAAACCATCCCTGATTTAATATTTGGAATGGTAATGCCAGACCCGTGCGTGGACTCCTGCTTCAGCCCTCGTTTAGTTTTACAAAGGTTATTCAGAGCCAGCCGGCCTCTGTAATAAGAAGTCATGAAATGGACGGTTCGGGTTTGAATGGCATGGTCAGCTCATCTGCATTTCAACTGCAGGCGGCTATGAAAAGGGGAAAGGAGCAGCAAAAGAATCATTTCAAGAATGCGCGACCGACGAAGCCAAGCTGCTGGCCATGTCCGGAAAGTTTGCTGCTCAAACACTGCGAGAGATTAAAAACACATTGAAAATGAACCTCAATGGGGAATAGGTAGCTTTATGGGTGGGTTCTGAACAGTTGATTGCTGCTGTGAATTTTTGAAAGGTAAAATAAAACGGATTCATTCCAAAGACACGTCCTTGCCTACTTGGCACAGGCGGCTCCAATCAGTCTGGCATTGAGATGAGATTAGATATAATTTATGGGGTGTGTTCCCTCAGGGACATTTAGGTGTTATCAGTTTGCTGTTTCCACGGTTTTCAGATACATTTTTTAGTGCACTGGTGACTAAAAATCGAGACTGAACGTACTCGTCACATCAAACTGTGGTTGACCGCCTTTCACTTTCATGGAGATAGGGTAGGCTGCAGCCAACTAGGTGACCCTAAAAAGGACAAACCGTATCGAAAATCATTGCATGGCATAAATTTGGCAAAATCTGGCGCAGGAATGACCCCAAAACTTGGAAGAGACTAATATTTTTGCGGCAGATTCCGAAAAACACTAAATCGCCGTCATATACAAACCCTGTTTCCATATGAGTTGGGAAATTGAGTTAGATGTAAACATAAACGGAATACAATAATTTGCAAATCCTTTTTAACCCATATTCAGTTCAATATGCAACAAAGACAACATATTTGTGAAGTGAAGTGAATTATATTTATATAGCGCTTTTCTCTAGTAACTCAAAGCGCTTTACATAGTGAAACCCAATATCTTAGTTACATTTAAACCAGTGTGGGTGGCACTGGGAGAACGTGGGTAAAGTGTCTTGCCCAAGGACACAACCGCAGTGACTAAGATGGCGGAAGCGGGAATGGAACCTGCAACCCTCAAGTTGCTGGCACGGCCACTCTACCAACCGAGCTATACCGCTCTGATGTTCAAACTGATACATTTTCTTTATTTTTTGGCAAATAATCATTAACTTTTGAATTTGATGCCAGCAACAAGTGATAAAGAATTTGGGAAAGGTGGCAATAAATACTGATAAAGTTGAGGAATGCTCGTCAAACACTTATTTGGAACATCCCACAGGTGCGCAGGCTAATTGGGAACAGGTGGGTGCCATGATTGGGTATAAAAACAGCTTCCCAAAAAATGCACAGTCTTTCACAAGAACGGATGGGGCGAGGTACTTCCTTTTGTCCACAACTACGTGAGCAAATAGTCAAACCGTTTAAAGGGGAACATTATCACAATTTCAAAAGGGTTGAAAACAGTAAAAATCAGTTCCCAGTGGCTTGTTGTATTTTTTGAAGTTTTTTTCAAAATTTTACCGGTCCCGGAATATCCCTAAAAAAAAAAGCTTTAAAGTGCTTGATTTTCGCTATTTGCGATGCGACTATCCATTTCCCTGTGACGTCACACAGTGCTGCCAATGTAAACAAACAATGGCGAATAGCACAGCAAGATATAGCGACATTAGCTCGGATTCAGACTCGGATTTCAGCGGCTTAAGCGATTCAACAGATTACGCATGTATTGAAACGGATTGTTGGAGTATGAAAGTATTGAAGAAGAAACTGAAGCTATTGAGCGAATAGCTATTGACGCTATTCATAGCCATAGCATGGCCGAATAGCTGCATTAGCATCGCCAGTAAAATGTGCGGACCGAATGATCAGGACTTTCGCATCTCGTGACGCTGGAGCAACTTAAATCCTTCGGTTGGTAAGTGTTTTTTTCGCATTAAATGTGGGTGGAAGGAAACGTAATATAGTTGCAAATGCATCTGCAGGTTATCCATACATCCCTGTGCCATGTCTGCTTTAGCACCGCCGGTAAATAGCATGTTAACATCGATTAGCGTAGCATGTTAGCATCGATTAGCTGGCAGTCAACATCATCAACAAAACTCACCTTTGTGAATTTGTTGACTTTATCGTTGAAAATGCATCTGCAGGTTATCCATACATCTCTGTGCCATGTCTGCTTTAGCACCGCTGGTAAATAGCATGATAGCATCGATTAGCTGGCAGTCACGCCGCAACCAAATATGTCCGATTAGCATATAAGTCAACATTAACAAAACTCACATTTGTGATTTCGTTGACTTTATCGTTGCAAATGCATCTCCAGGTTATCCATACATCTCTGTGTCATGTCTGCTTTAGCACCACCGGTAAATAGCATGATAGCGTCGATTAGCATGCATGTTGGCATCGATTAGCTGGCAGTCAACATCAACAAAACTCACCTTTGTGAATTCGTTGACTTTATCGTTGCAAATGCATCTGCAGGTTATCCATACATCTCTGTGCCATGTCTGCTTTAGCACCGCTGATAAATAGCATGATAGCATCAATTAGCTGGCAGTCACGCCGCAACCAAATATGTCTGATTAGCATATAGGTCAACATTAACAAAACTCACCTTTGTGATTTCGTTGACTTTATCGTTGCAAATGCATCTGCAGGTTATCCATACATCTCTGTGCCATGTCTGTCATCGCCGGTAAAATGTGGAGACACTTTGGTACATTCAATGGGGGTCTGGCGACAGACACTTTTGCATCTTCGGGCCAGTGGTGCAACTTGAATCCCTCCCTGTTAGTGTTGTTACACCCTCCGACAACACACCGACGAGGTTCCAAAAAATAGTTAAAAAAACAGAGCTGAGAATCAATGTTTGCAATGTGTTGAAAATGAAAATGGCGGCTGTATTACCTCGGAGACGTCACGTTCTGACGTCATCGCAAAATGAGTGATGAACAGAAAGGCGTTTAGTTCGCCAAAATTCACCCATGTAGAGTTCGGAAATCGGTTAAAAAAATATATGGTCTTTTTTCTGCACCATCAAGGTATATATTGACGCTTACATAGGTCTGGTGATAATGTTCCCCTTTAAGAACAATGACAGCTGTTGAACGACTGAAGCTCTACATCAGGGGTAGGGAACCTATGGTTCTAGAGCCAGATGTGGCTCTTTTGGTGACTGCACCTGGCTCTCAGATAAATCTTAGCTGACATTGCTAAACACGGTAAGTAATGAATAATTCTGCCGGTAATCACAGTGTCAAAAATAATGTTCAAAATATAAAAGATTCTCATGCATTTTAATCCATCCATTTGGTTTCTACCGCACCTTTTCAAGAAGTCGCATTAATTGTAGGAAGTATTTTATTTATTGTTGGTTAGCTTCAGAATAACAATGTTATTAAAAAGAATAAGAGACTTATTATACTCTAAAAATGTTGGACTTACTTAAAAATGCATGTATCATCATCATTTATGTTTATTCTTTTCATGAAAATGCACATATAAAAGCCACGTACAATTGACACTTTCATTGTTTTATTTTGTTTCTTATACATTTCCATGATCAGAAAGGAGCAGATGGAAAAATAAAATTCTTATATTTATCTGCCCCCTTTTTAACACAAATTATTTTCGATGACTTTATTACTGTTCCCTCCAACAACACCTGAACTCCAACATACTTTCCAATTTTCCTTTAAGCATTTTCACAATGACATGTCCATTCTAAATCCAAATTCAGTTTGATATAATTCCAGTTTTCTCTTTTTATAACTCTTTTTAAAAACAAAGATATTCTTACAGCTTTATAAGTCTTTGTTTAGAGAATTCCATGCTTTCACACCAACAACAGTCAAGCGCATTTGTTTCAAATTTGTTGGCACTCTTGGATGTTTAAAGTCATACGGCCTTCTGTGGTTCTCATCTTTAGATGTGAACACAAATAACTTTTGTATGTCCTTCGGAAGAATTTCATTTCTCGCTTTGAACATCATTAATAGAGTATTCAATTCTACAATGTCTTTTAGTTTTAGGAATCCTGACCTAATGAAGAGTGGATTTGTGTGGTCTCTATATCCTACTTTAAAAATGATACTAATTGCTCTTTTCTGTGAAATAAAGGCATTATGTTGCTATGATGTGTATTTCCCAATATTTCTGCACGATAATTGAAATAAGATAGAATAATAGTTAGATAGATAGATAGATAGATAGATAGATAGTACTTTATTGATTCCTTCCGGAGAGTTCCTTCAGGAAAATTAAAATTCCAGCAGCAGTGTACAGAGTTGAGATCAATTTAAAGAAAAAAGTAAAAAGTAAATAATGGGGGTTTAAAAGGAAACAAAATAGAGAAATATTACAAAAAGAGGGCTTCACGGTGGCAGAGGGGTTAGTGCGTCTGCCTCACAATACGAAGTTCCTGCAGTCCTGGGTTCAAATCCAGGCTCGGGATCTTTCTGTGTGGAGTTTGCATGTTCTCCCCGTGAATGCGTGGGTTCCCTCCGGGTACTCCGGCTTCCTCCCACTTCCAAAGACATGCACCTGGGGATAGGTTGATTGGCAACACTAAATTGGCCCTAGTGTGTGAATGTGAGTGTGAATGTTGTCTGTCTATCTGTGTTGGCCCTGCGATGAGGTGGCGACTTGTCCAGGGTGTACCCTGCCTTCCGCCCGATTGTAGCTGAGATAGGCGCCAGCGCCCCGAAAGGGAATAAGCGGTAGAAAATGGATGGATGGATTACAAAAAGAATAAAAACAATGGGAATAACAATATAACAGTAAAATAAGAATATAACAAGAGAAAGTAGGCAGTAGTGACCATGTTATGAAAACATATTGCACTGTTAATGTTTTGCATCCCCTGTCATCCTAATACCCCCTGTCCCCCGTCCCAGAGAGGAGTTGTACAGTCTAATGGCGTGTGGGACAAAGGAGTTCTTGAGTCTATTAGTCCTGCAATTGGGATGAAGCAGTCTAGCACTGAACAGGCTCCTCTGGCTACTGATAACGCTATGCAGAGGGTGACTGGCATCATCCAGGATGCTCACTAGTTTGTCCACAGTCCTCTTCTCTGCCACCGTCACCAGTGAGTCCAGTTTCATTCCGATTGTAGAACCGGCCCGCCTGATCAGTTTCTCAAGTCTGGAGCTGTCCTTCTTAGATGTACTGCCCCCCCAGCACACTACCATGTAGAACAGAACACTGGCAACCACAGACTGGTAGTACATCCACAGGAGTTTTCTACAAATGCTGAAGGAGTGCAGTCTCCTGAGGAAGTACAGCCTGCTCTCTCCTTTCTTGTACTGGTGATCCGTGTTAACAGTCCAGTCCAGCTTATTGTCCACCCAAACCCTGAGGTACTTGAATGAGTCCACGGTCTGTACCTCAACTCCCTCGATCACAATAGGTTGTGACCGTGGACTCGACCTCCCAAAGTCAATGACCAGCTCCTTGGTCTTTGACGGATTGAGCTGCAAGACGTTCGTGTGGCACCAGACAACAAAGTCCCTCACCAGGTTCCGAAACTCCTCCTCTCTGCCGTCCCTGATGCACCCAACGATGGCTGTGTCATCCGCGTACTTCTGGATGTGACACAGCTCTGAGTTGTAGCAGAAGTCAACGGTGTACAGGGTGAAGAGAAGAGGGGCCAGCACCGTTCCCTGCGGTGCTCCGGTGCTGCTGATCACAGTGTCAGACGTGATGTCCTTCAGTCTGACGTACTGTGGCCTGTCGGTGAGGTAGTTCGAAATCCAGGCAACCAGGGTTGTATTCAGTCTTAAAAAAATATTACATGGCTCTCACGGTAATACTTTTTAAAATATTTGGCTTGTATGGCTCTCTCAGCAAAAAAGGTTCTACATAGTGAAGTGAAGTGAATTATATTTATATAGCGCTTTTCCCTAGTGACTCAAAGCGCTTTACATAGTGAAACCCAATATCTAAGTTACATTTAAACCAGTGTGGGTGGCACTGGGAGCAAGTGGGTAAAGTGTCTTGCCCAAGGACACAACGGCAGTAACTAGCATGGCGGAAGCGGGGATCGAACCAGGAACCCTCAAGTTGCTGGCACGGCCGCTCTACCAATCGAGCTATACCGACCTCTTATGATGCAATTTAAGAGCATTGTTCGAACCATCTTAATCCTTGTTCAATAGAAATCATTAGTGCCTGTATGAAGTCTTACTTGCATAGCTTCAGACTCCAGCCTCTGGCGCTTTCTGGTAGGAGTGTCCTCAAGGATGATTGTGTCTGAGTCCGATGTGCAAACGGATGATTGTGACTTTGTAGAGCAGGGGTAGGGAACCTATGGCTCTAGAACCAGATGTGGCTCTTTTGATGACTGCATCTGGCTCTCTGATAAATCTGAGCTGACGTTGCTTAATAAGTAATGAATAATTCCACTTGTAATTACAGTGTTAAAATTAATGTTCAACATATAAAACATTCTCATGCATTTTTAATCCATCCATCCGTTTTTTACCGCACCTGTTCAAGAAGTTGCGTTAATGGTAAGAAGTTATTTATTTATTATTGGTTAGTGTGGGGCTTGCCCTCCTGGGGGTTCTTCAGACCCCCAAGCACCGACATGAGAGCCTGTTTCAGGGTTACAATATTGTTTTATTTTTCAATAAGTCTCTCAGTTGCTTTCCAGCAATAGTATTTCCAGCCCCAACCCAGTCTGTCCTCTTGGCTGCTGTTTATAACAGAGCGACAGGTGATTAAATAACAAGGCCCAGGTGGGCCATCTGCGCAGCTGTCGCTGCAGGCCCGCAGGCCACACCCCCTACACATTTAGCTTCAGAATAACAATGTTATTACAAAGAATAAGAGACCTATTATACTCTAGAAATGTTGGTCTTACTTAAAAATGCACGTGTTTAGCTGTGTTCATATTATATGGCTCTTATGGAAATATATTTTAAAATATCTGGCTTTTTGGCTCCCTCAGCCAAAAAGGTTCCCGACTCCTGTTGTAGAGGTTACCATGGAGACAGATTCTAACCACCATTGCAAAAAGGAGAAAGAAGACATGTTGGACACAATTTGCTCATAAAACCACACCTAAGCAAATGGAGAATATTGGTTTGCTTTGAAAAAAAAAGCTACTTATCTTGATTATAAATAAAGATTTACCTTTTCTCACTATTGGAATAAAAATGTTAATATAGCGCACACATTCAAAGCGGTAAAAAACCTGCTTTGTATTTGATGGTTAGTATCCCAGTGGATGGATCCTTCACAATTTGCTCAAAAACATCATCTATTTCAGTCCCTGAACTTTGACACCTTCTGTTACAGCTGGGACACTGAATTTGGCAAATGCTAGGAAACATAAAAAAGCAGAAACCGACAGCTCATTTGATATATTTTTAAAATGAGTCTCAAATCATTCATTTTGAAGCGAAACATACAGCCAAGGTTGAAAGGCCCAGTCAAAACAAATACTGTATACACAAATATAAGAAAAATTATCATTATAAAAACCTAATGAGTTGATACTCCTATATATAATTTCAAAAAGGGCTACCAAAAAAAAAGGGCCGACAAATGTGAAATTGCACACCCAATTCAAAAAACACATAAAATGAAACATGATTTATGATACCTGTAATATTATCTGCATATCTTCACGCTGGTAAGCTAACAAGTGATTGTTTTGTAACCTCGCCATTAACAATGTAGAAGCAAAAATATTTACACACACACCTCATGATTTTGTGCTGTGGCCACCTACAGTGGGGCAAAATTGTGCAACCTCTGAGGACAAAGCTACGAACAATGGGAGACCGGGCTTTCTGCTCCCAGTCTGTGGAACGCTCTCCCTGACCACCTGAGGGCACCACAGACTGTGGATGCTTTACAAAAAAGGGTTGAATACCCCTTCTTTTTAAAAAAGCCTTTTAAAAAAATAAAAAATTAGATATACAGTGTGGCAAAAAAGTATTTAGTCAGCCACCGATTATGCAAGTTCTCCCGCTTAAAATGATGACAGAGGTCTGTCATTTTCATCATAGGTACACTTCAACTGTGAGAGACAGAATGTGAAAAAAAATCCAGGAATTCACATTGTAGGAATTTTAAAGAATTTATTTGTAAATTATGGTGGAAAATAAGTATTTGGTCAACCATTCAAAGCTTTCACTGATGGAAGGAGGTTTTGGCTCAAAATATTTTGATACATGGCCCCTGTGGAGAGACGCAGCCGACGGGCCGACAGCGGGCGGACAGCGGCAGCCCGGGCCCACATGGCGGCCAGGAGGTGGCGCATGCGGCGGCGAGGAGAGGCGTGACGCACGCGGCGCGACACTACAGCGGCAATCTGAGCCAGGTGCGTATACCAAACACCAGCTCACAATCTCTCCATCGGCTACTAGAATATAAAAAGGGCGAGGGAGGAACGACCGAGAGAGCAGCACGGAGGAGGAAACCACGGCCAGCAGACCAAGAGCGCGACAACCCACAACGAGAGCGAGATGAGGCACCCCCGCAGCGGACGCAAGCCCCGGACGCCGAAAGGCGTGCAGCGGCAGCAGACAGGCAGTACCTGTACCAAAGACGGTATACGCGCACTGAAAAGTGACGCGACCAAAGGGCCAAAGGACAACAGATTTATTGAAAGAATAAATTCAAGTCAAACCTGTTACAATGCGTCGTGTGTCAAGTGTCCTCGCAACCCACACCAGGACGGCAGGAAGTCCGTCACAGCCCCATTCATTCTTTCCTTAACACGGATCAATCGTCCTGTCCCCTTAGCAGAAAAACAGCCCCAAAGCATGATGTTTCCACCCCCATGCTTCACAGTAGGTATGGTGTTCTTGGGATGCAACTCAGTATTCTTCTTCCTCCAAACACGACGAGTTGAGTTTGTACCAAAAAGTTCTATTTTGGTTTCATCTGACCACATGACATTCTCCCATTCCTATGCAGTATCATCCATGTATCCATTTTGGTGTAAACTCAACTCGTCGTGTTTGGAGGAAGAATAATACTGAGTTGCATCCCAAGAACACACACCTACTGTGAAGCATGGGGGTGGAAACATCATGCTTCATAATGCGCCACACATTTTCCACGGGAGACAGGTCTGGACTGCAGGCAGGCCAGCAAACCATGCTGTTGTAACACGTGCTGAATGTGGCTTGGCATTATCTTGCTAAAATAAGCAGGGGCGTCCATGAAAAAGACGGTGCTTAGATGGCAGCATATGTTGTTCCAAAACCTGTATGTACCTTTCAGCATTAATGGTGCCTTCACAGATGTTTAAGTTACCCATGCTTTGGGCACTAATGCACCCCCATACCATCACAGATGCTGGCTTTTGAACTTTGCGTCAATAACAGTCTGGATGGTTCACTTCCCTTTTGGTCCGTATGACACCATGTCGAATATTTCCAAAAACAATTTGAAATGTAGACTCGTCAGACAATGGAACAATTTTCCACTTTGCATCAGTCCATCTTGGATCATCTCGGGCCCAGAGAAGCCGGCGGCGTTTCTGGATGTTGTTGATAAATTGCTTTCGCTTTGTATAGTAGAGCTTTAACTTGCACTTACAGATGTAGCGACAAACTGTATTTAGTGGCAGTGATTTTCAGAATGTTTCCTGTGGCTTGCGGGTGCATTTTTCCGATCACGTCATAGGGGCTTTCTTTTGTCTCCAGAAAGTAGGCAGTGTGTGTGTGGGTGGTGAACAATATACGCAGCACCTGGTGCACACACACACACACACTCAACCGGATTAGGAAGTATCACACAGCCGTTCACTGCCCACAGGCAGCTGACAGAAGGTTGATGGTAATTAGGCTATATAGGATGTGAGTCCAAACTTAATCATAATGAAGACATTTCCACATTAATAATTCAGCACAAATTAATAATTGAACTCTCTGGTCAAAACGTCTTACTTTTTTTTAGAGCATGCAGCATGGCTATAATTATTACCCCTCACACTAAGGACTGCTAATAGTTGGGATTAATGTGAGCTGTTCTAGGCACATTTCCGCCTTTTTTATCAGCAGTTGAAAACTTCCGTCAATCCTGATTCATTCTGCGAGGCTCATGGTTGCCTTCCAAGTTAGTCCCATTTCAAGACAAGAAAGAAATATTGTAGTGCCTCCCTCATACACTATAAGAACTTGAAGTGCCATCCCATTACTAACCCATAGGGTTCAATATGATGTCGGTCCACTTTTTGCAGCTATTACAGCTTCAACTCTTGTGGAAAGAATGTGTTTGGAGGAATTTTCCACCATTCTTCCAAAAGCGCATTGGTGAGGTCCAGAAGGCCTGGCTCTTAGTCTCCGTTTTAATTCATCCAAAAGGTGTTCTATTGGGTTCAGGTCAGGACTCTGTGCAGGCCAGTCAAGTTCGTCCACACCAGACTCTGTCATCCATGTCTTTATGGACCTTGTCATGTTGGAAGAGGAAGGGGCTCGCTCCAAAGTGTTCCCACAAGGTTGGGAACATGGAATTGTACAAAATGTTTTGTTATCCTGGAGCATTCAAGTCCGGTGGCCATGGATGAAGTGCTGGCTGTCCGGAGTTGGGACCCGGGGTGGACCGCTCGCCTGTGCATCGGTTGGGGACATTCCTGGGCTGCTGACCGGTCTCTGCTCGGGATGGTCTCCTGCTGATACCCCTATGGACTGGACTTTCACTATTATGTTAGATCCACTATGGACTGGACTCTCACTATTATGTTGGATCCCCTATGGAGTGGACGCTCACTATTATGTTGGATCCAGTATGGACTGGACTCTCACTATTATGTTAGATCCACTATGGACTAGACTCTCACACTATTATGTTAGAACCACCATGGACTGGACTCTCACTATTATGTTAGATCCACTATGGACTGGACTCTCACTATTATGTTAGACCCACTATTGACTGGACTCTCACTATTATGTTAGATCCACTATGGACTGGACTCTCACTATTATGTTAGAGCCACTATGGACTGGACTCTCACTATTATGTAAGATCCACTATGGACTGGACTCTCTCTATCATGTTAGATCCACTATGGACTGGACTGTCACTATTATGTTAGATCCATTATGGACTGGACTTTCACTATTATGTTAGATCCACTATGGACTGGACTCTCATTGTCATGTTAGATCCACTATGGACTGGACCTTCACAATATTATGTCAGAACCACTCGACGTCCATTGCATCTGGTTGGTTACACACATTTGCGGTCCTCTCCAAGGTTTCTCATAGTCATTCTCATCGACGTCCCACTGAGTTGTGAGTTTTTCCTTGCCCTTATGTGAACGTGGATCTGCGGATGCCGTGGCTTGTGCAGCCCTTTGAGACACTTGTGATTTAGGGCTATATAAATAAGCATAATACCATAATACCACACCATAATTCCTCCTCCACCAAATTTCTGTTGTTCCCAAACTCTTCCATTTTCCTACAATAAAGCCGATGGTTGACTTTGGAATATTTAGGAGCGAGGAAATTTCACGACTGGATTTGTTGCGCATTGGTGAGGTCCAGAAGGCCTGGCTCTTAGTCTCCGTTTTAATTAATCCAAAAGGTGTTCTATTAGGTTCAGGTCAGGACTCTGTGCAGGCCAGTCAAGTTCGTCCACACCAGACTCTGTCATCCATGTCTTTATGGACCTTGTCATGTTGGAAGAGGAAGGGGCCCGCTCCAAACTTTTCCCACAAGGTTGGGAGCATGGAATTGTCCAAAATGTTTTGTTATCCGGGAGCATTCAGGTCCGGTGGCCATGGATGAAGTGCAGGCTGTCCGGACTCGGGACCTGGGGTGGACCGCTTGTCTGTGCATCGGTTGGGGACATCCCTGGGCTGCTGACCGGTCTCTGCTCGGGATGGTCTCCTGCTGGCACCCCTATGGACTGTACTTTCACTATTATGTTGGATCCACTATGGAATGGACTCTCACTATTATGTTAGATCCACTATGGACTGGACTCTCACTATTATGTTGGATCCACTATGGAGTGGACGCTCACTATTATGTTAGATCCAGTATGGACTGGACTCTCACTATTATGTTAGATCCACTATGGACTAGACTCCCTCACTACTATGTTAGATCCACTATGGACTGGACTCTCACTATTATGTTAGAGCCACTATGGACTGGACTCTCACTATTATGTTAGAGCCACTATGGACTGGACTCTCACTATTATGTTAGATCCACTATTGACTGAACTCTCACTATTATGTAAGATCCACTATGGACTGGACTCTCACTATTATGTTAGAGCCACGATGGACTGGACTCTCACTATTATGTTAGAGCCACTATTGACTGGACTCTCACTACTATGTTAGATCCACTATTGACTGAACTCTCACTATTATGTAAGATCCACTATGGACTGGACTCTCACTATTATGTTAGATCCACTATGGACTGGACTCTCACTATTATGTTAGAGCCACTATGGACTGGACTCTCACTATTATGTTAGATCCACTATGGACTGGACTCTCACTATTATGTTAGATCCACTATGGACTGGACTCTCACTATTATGTTAGAGCCACTATGGACTGGACTCTCACTATTATGTTAGAGCCACTATGGACTGGACTCTCACTATTATGTTAGATCCACTATTGACTGAACTCTCACTATTATGTAAGATCCACTATGGACTGGACTCTCACTATTATGTTAGATCCACTATGGACTGGACTCTCACTATTATGTTAGAGCCACTATGGACTGGACTCTCACTATTATGTTAGATCCACTATGGACTGGACTCTCACTATTATGTTAGATCCACTATGGACTGGACTCTCACTATTATGTTAGAGCCACTATGGACTGGACTCTCACTATTATGTTAGAGCCACTATTGACTGGACTCTCACTATTATGTAAGATCCACTATGGACTGGACTCTCACTATTATGTTAGAGCCACTATGGACTGGACTCTCAGTATAATGTTAGAGCCAGTATGGACTACACTTTCACAATAGTATATCAGACCCACTCGACATCTATTGCATCTGGTTGGTTACCCACATTTGCGGTCCTCTCCAAGGTTTCTCATAGTCATTCTCATCGACGTCCCACTGAGTTGTGAGTTTTTCCTTGCCCTTATGTGAACGCGGATCTGCAGATGTCGTTGTGGCTTGTGCAGCCCTTTGAGACACTTGTGATTCAGGGCTATATAAATAAGCATTATACCATAATACCACACCATAATTCCTCCTCCACCAAATTTATCTTGCTCCCAAACTTTTCCATTTTCCTACAATAAAGCCGACTGTTGACTTTGGAATATTTAGGAGCGAGGAAATTTCACGACTGGATTTGTTGCGCATTGGTGAGGTCCAGAAGGCCTGGCTCTTAGTCTCCGTTTTAATTAATCCAAAAGGTGTTCTATTGGGTTCAGGTCAGGACTCTGTGCAGGCCAGTCAAGTTCGTCCACACCAGACTCTGTCATCCGTGTCTTTATGGACCTTGTCATGTTGGAAGAGGAAGGGGCCCGCTCCAAACTGTTCCCACAAGGTTGGGAACATGGAATTGTCCAAAATGTTTTGTTATCCGGGAGCATTCAGGTCCGGTAGCCATGGATGAAGTGCTGGCTGTCCGGAGTTGGGACCTGGTGTGGACCGCTCGCCTGTGCATCGGTTGGGGACATCCCTGGGCTGCTGACCGGTCTCTGCTCGGGATGGTCTCCTGCTGGCACCCCTATGGACTGTACTTTCACTATTATGTTGGATCCACTATGGAATGGACTCTCACTATTATGTTAGATCCACTATGGACTGGACTCTCACTATTATGTTGGATCCACTATGGAGTGGACGCTCACTATTATGTTAGATCCAGTATGGACTGGACTCTCACTATTATGTTAGATCCACTATGGACTAGACTCCCTCACTACTATGTTAGATCCACTATGGACTGGACTCTCACTATTATGTTAGAGCCACTATGGACTGGACTCTCACTATTATGTTAGAGCCACTATGGACTGGACTCTCACTATTATGTTAGATCCACTATTGACTGAACTCTCACTATTATGTAAGATCCACTATGGACTGGACTCTCACTATTATGTTAGAGCCACGATGGACTGGACTCTCACTATTATGTTAGAGCCACTATTGACTGGACTCTCACTACTATGTTAGATCCACTATTGACTGAACTCTCACTATTATGTAAGATCCACTATGGACTGGACTCTCACTATTATGTTAGATCCACTATGGACTGGACTCTCACTATTATGTTAGAGCCACTATGGACTGGACTCTCACTATTATGTTAGATCCACTATGGACTGGACTCTCACTATTATGTTAGATCCACTATGGACTGGACTCTCACTATTATGTTAGAGCCACTATGGACTGGACTCTCACTATTATGTTAGATCCACTATTGACTGAACTCTCACTATTATGTAAGATCCACTATGGACTGGACTCTCACTATTATGTTAGATCCACTATGGACTGGACTCTCACTATTATGTTAGAGCCACTATGGACTGGACTCTCACTATTATGTTAGATCCACTATGGACTGGACTCTCACTATTATGTTAGATCCACTATGGACTGGACTCTCACTATTATGTTAGAGCCACTATGGACTGGACTCTCACTATTATGTTAGAGCCACTATTGACTGGACTCTCACTATTATGTAAGATCCACTATGGACTGGACTCTCACTATTATGTTAGAGCCACTATGGACTGGACTCTCAGTATAATGTTAGAGCCAGTATGGACTACACTTTCACAATAGTATATCAGACCCACTCGACATCTATTGCATCTGGTTGGTTACCCACATTTGCGGTCCTCTCCAAGGTTTCTCATAGTCATTCTCATCGACGTCCCACTGAGTTGTGAGTTTTTCCTTGCCCTTATGTGAACGCGGATCTGCAGATGTCGTTGTGGCTTGTGCAGCCCTTTGAGACACTTGTGATTCAGGGCTATATAAATAAGCATAATACCATAATACCACACCATAATTCCTCCTCCACCAAATTTATCTTGCTCCCAAACTTTTCCATTTTCCTACAATAAAGCCGACTGTTGACTTTGGAATATTTAGGAGCGAGGAAATTTCACGACTGGATTTGTTGCGCATTGGTGAGGTCCAGAAGGCCTGGCTCTTAGTCTCCGTTTTAATTAATCCAAAAGGTGTTCTATTGGGTTCAGGTCAGGACTCTGTGCAGGCCAGTCAAGTTCGTCCACACCAGACTCTGTCATCCGTGTCTTTATGGACCTTGTCATGTTGGAAGAGGAAGGGGCCCGCTCCAAACTGTTCCCACAAGGTTGGGAACATGGAATTGTCCAAAATGTTTTGTTATCCGGGAGCATTCAGGTCCGGTAGCCATGGATGAAGTGCTGGCTGTCCGGAGTTGGGACCTGGGGTGGACCGCTCGCCTGTGCATCGGTTGGGGACATCCCTGCGCTGCTGACCCGTCTCCGCTCGGGATGGTCTCCTGCTGCCCCCACTATGGACTGGACTCTCACTTTTATGTTAGATCCACTATGGACTGGATTTTCACTATTATGTTGGATCCACTATGGAGTGGACGCTCACTATTATGTTAAATCCAGTATGGACTGGACTCTCACTATTATGTTAGATCCGCTATGGACTAGACTCTCACACTATTATGTTAGAACCACTATGGACTGGACTCTTACTATTATGTTAGATCCACTATGAACTGGACTCTCACTATTATGTTATATCCACTATGAACTGGACTCTCACTATTATGTTAGAGCCACTATGGACTGGACTCTCACTATTATGTTAGATCCACTATGGACTGGACTCTCACTATTATGTTAGAGCCACTATGGACTGGACTCTCATTATTATGTTAGAGCCACTATGGACTGGACTCTCACTATTACGTTAGATCCACTATGGACTGGACTCTCACTATTATGTTAGATCCACTATGGACTGGATTCTCATTGTCATGTTAGATCCTCTATGGACTGGACTTTCACAATATTATGTCAGACCCACTCGACGTCCATTGCTTCTGGTTGGTTACCCACATTTGCGGTCCTCTCCAAGGTTTCTCATAGTCATTCTCATCGACGTCCCACTGAGTTGTGAGTTTTTCCTTGCCCTTATGTGAACGCGGATCTGCGGATGCCGTGGCTTGTGCAGCCCTTTGAGACACTTGTGATTTAGGGCTGTATAAATAAGCATAATACCATAATACCACACCATAATTTCTCCTCCACCAAATTTCTGTTGTTCCCAAACTCTTCCATTTTCCTACAATAAAGCCAATGGCTGACTTTGGAATATTTAGGAGCGAGGAAATTTCACGACTGGATTTGTTAAGCATTGGTGAGGTCCAGAAGGCCTGGCTCTAAGTCTCTGTTTTAATTCACCCAAAAGGTGTTCTATTGGGTTCAGGTCAGGACTCTGTGCAGGCCAGTCAAGTTCGTCCACACCAGACTCTGTCATCTGTGTCTTTATGGACCTTGTCATGTTGGAAGAGGAAGGGGCCCGCTCCAAACTGTTCCCACAATGTTGGGAACATGGAATTGTCCAAAATGTTTTGTTATCCTGGAGCATTCAGGTCCTGTGGCCATGGATTAAGTGCTGGCTGTCCGGACTCGGGACCTGGGGTGGACTGCTCGTCTGTGCATCGGTTGGGGACATCCCTGCGCTGCTGACCCGTCTCCGCTCGGGAAAGTCTCCTGCTTCCCCCACTATGGACTGGACTCTCACTATTATGTTAGATCCACTATGGACTGGACTCTCACTATTATGTTGGATCCACTATGGAGTGGACGCTCACTATTATGTTAGATCCAGTATGGACTGGACTCTCACTATTATGTTAGATCCACTATGGACTAGACTCTCACACTATTATGTTAGAACCACTATGGACTGGACTCTTACTATTATGTTAGATCCACTCTGAACTGGACTCTCACTATTATGTTAGATCCACTATTAACTGGACTCTCACTATTATGTTAGAGCCACTATGGACTGGACTCTCAATATTATATTAGATCCACTATGGACTGGACTCTCATTGTCATGTTAGATCCACTATGGACTGGACTTTCAAAATATTATATCAGACCCACTCGACGTCCATTGCATCTGGTTGGTTACCCACATTTGCGGTCCTCTCCAAGGTTTCTCATAGTCATTCTCATCGACGTCCCACTGAGTTGTGAGTTTTTCCTTGCCCTTATGTGAACGCGGATCTGCAGATGTCGTTGTGGCTTGTGCAGCCCTTTGAGACACTTGTGATTTAGGGCTATATAAATAAGCATAATACCATAATACCACACCATAATTCCTCCTCCACCAAATTTATCTTGCTCCCAAACTTTTCCATTTTCCTACAATAAAGCCGACTGTTGACTTTGGAATATTCAGGAGCGAGGAAATTTCACGACTGGATTTGTTGCGCATTGGTGAGGTCCAGAAGGCCTGGCTCTTAGTCTCCGTTTTAATTAATCCAAAAGGTGTTCTATTGGGTTCAGGTCAGGACTCTGTGCAGGCCAGTCAAGTTCGTCCACACCAGACTCTGTCATCCGTGTCTTTATGGACCTTGTCATGTTGGAAGAGGAAGGGGCCCGCTCCAAACTGTTCCCACAAGGTTGGGAACATGGAATTGTCCAAAATGTTTTGTTATCCGGGAGCATTCAGGTCCGGTGGCCATGGATGAAGTGCTGGCTGTCCGGAGTTGGGACCTGGGGTGGACCGCTCGCCTGTGCATCGGTTGGGGACATCCCTGCGCTGCTGACCCGTCTCCGCTCGGGATGGTCTCCTGCTGCCCCCACTATGGACTGGACTCTCACTTTTATGTTAGATCCACTATGGACTGGACTCTCACCTTTATGTTAGATCCACTATGGACTGGACTTTCACTATTATGTTGGATCCACTACAGACTGGGCGCTCACTATTAAGTTAAATCCAGTATGGACTGGACACTCACTATTATGTTAGATCCACTATACTATGGACTAGACTCTCACACTATTATGTTAGAACCACTATGGACTGGACTCTTAATATTATGTTAGATCCACTATGAACTGAACTCTCACTATTATGTTAGATCCACTATGAACTGGACTCTCACTATTATGTTAGAGCCACTATGGACTGGACTCTCACTATTATGTTAGATCCACTATGGACTGGACTTTCACTATAATGTTAGAGCCACTATGGACTGGACTCTCACTATTATGTTGCAGCCACTATGGAGTGGGCGCTCACTATTATGTTAAATCCAGTATGGACTGGACTCTCACTATTATGTTAGATCCACTATGGACTAGACTCTCACACTATTATGTTAGAACCACTATGGACTGGACTCTTACTATTATGTTAGATCCACTATGAACTGGACTCTCACTATTATGTTAGATCCACTATGGACTGGACTCTCACTATTATGTTAGATCCACTATGGACTGGACTTTCACTATAATGTTAGAGCCACTATGGACTGGACTCTCACTATTATGTTGGAGCCACTATGGAGTGGGCGCTCACTATTATGTTAAATCCAGTATGGACTGGACTCTCACTATTATGTTAGATCCACTATGGACTAGACTCTCACACTATTATGTTAGAACCACTATGGACTGGACTCTTACTATTATGTTAGATCCACTATGAACTGGACTCTCACTATTATGTTAGATCCACTATGAACTGGACTCTCACTATTATGTTAGAGCCACTATGGACTGGACTCTCACTATTATGTTAGATCCACTATGGACTGGACTTTCACTATAATGTTAGAGCCACTATGGACTGGACTCTCACTATTATGTTGGAGCCACTATAGACTGGATTGTCACTATAATGTTAGAGCCACTATGGACTGGACTTTCACAATATTATGTTAGAGTCACTGTGGACTGGACTCTCATTGTCATGTTAGATCCTCTATGGACTGGACTTTCACAATATTATGTCAGACCCACTCGACGTCCATTGCATCTGGTTGGTTACCCACATTTGCGGTCCTTTCCAAGGTTTCTCATAGTCATTTTCATCGACGTCCCACTGAGTTGTGAGTTTTTCCTTGCCCTTATGTGAACGCGGATCTGCGGATGTCGTTGTGGCTTGTGCAGCCCTTTAAGACACTTGTGATTCAGGGCTATATAAATAAGCACAATACCATAATACCACACCATAATTCCTCCTCCACCAAATTTCTGTTGCTCCCAAACTCTGTCATTTTCCTACAATAAAGCCGACGGTTGACTTTGGAATATTTAGGAGCGAGGGAATTTCGCGTCCGGATTTGTTGCGCAGGTGGCATCCTGTGACAGTTCCACCAGCGATCGGGTTCAGGTCAGGACTCTGTGCAGGCCAGTCAAGTTCACCCGCACCAGACTCCGTCAAACACGTCTCTATGACTCGGTCTATTGAAAAGTGGCTTGCCTGCAGAAAACGTGTGGGCACCTCTGGTTTAGAATATCAGACGTTCCATTGAAGATAATTTTTTATCTTCACTAACTTCCTGTGTTTACCGGCTATGGTTTCCAGTCACATTTAAAACAACAATGGATGACGCTATGCTGTGGAAGTGAAGTTCATTTGGAGGAGTGAGGTAAAATGTCATTGAAAGGGCTGCAGATGGAATGATTTGGCCCGCAACTGCACGACCATGCTTGTCTGCTCACAAGATGTGTGTGTGTGGGGGGGAGGGGGGGGGGGGGGGTTACCCACATTTGCGGTCCTCTCCAAGGTTTCTCATCGACGTCCTACTGAGTTGTGAGTTTTTCCTTGCCCTTATGTGAACGCGGATCTGCGGATGGCGTTGTGGCTTGTGCAGCCCTTTGAGACACTTGTGATTTAGGGCTATATAAATAAGCATAATACCAGCGAGCAACCATAATTCCTCCTCCACCAAATTTCTGTTGTTCCCAAACTCTTCCATTTTCCTACAATAAAGCAGACGGTTGACTTTGGAATATTTATGAGCGAGGAAATTTCACGACAGGATTTGTTGTGCAGGTGGCATCCTGTGACAGTTCCACCAGCGATCGGGTTCAGGTCAGGACTCTGTGCAGGCCAGTAAAGTTCACCCGCACCAGACTCCGTCATCCACGTCTTTATGACTTGGTCTGTTGAAAAGTGGCTCGCCTGCAGAAAATGTGTGGGCACCTCTGGTTTAGAATATCAGACGTTCCATTGAAGATCATTTTTTATCTTCACTAACTTCCTGTGTTTACCGGCCATGGTTTCCAGTCACATTTAAAACAACAATGGATGACGCAATGCTGTGGAAGTGAAGTTCATTTGGAGGAGTGAGGTAAAATGTCATTGAAAGGGCTGCAGATGGAATGATTTGGCCCGCAACTGCACGACCATGCTTGTCTGCTCACAAGATGTTTGTGTGTGTGTGTGTGTGTGTGTGTGTGTGTGTGTGTGTGTGTGTGTGTGTGTGTGTGTGTGTGTGTGTGTGTGTGTGTGTGTGTGTGGGCGTGCACAGTGTGTGTGTGAGGCCAGTAAGTGTTCCTCACTCTGGCTGTGAAATTCATCTCAGTCCGTGATGGTTTGTGCAAATAGAGTGAGGGCACCGGCTGTGAAAACCTAATGCAATTTGATTAGAAGTTAACTGCAAAGCAATATTTTCCCCGCCTGGCTGCGCTGTGAGAAGCAGGGGGAAAAAATAAAAAATAAATAAATACAAAAAAAAGAGTAGTATTCGGTTCTTTTCAGAGAAATACTTCTGACGAAGGCCTGAAGCCTTATGTTCAATTACCGTCCCTTTTTTTTTTTTTTCCGTAATTGGGAAAATGGTTGAAAACAGCAAAAATTAAAAGGAAACAAAGCTAATTGTGGCAGCTGCAGTAAATCAGGCGGCGGGCGCTCAGACTTCACCTCACTTCTTTTTCCGTTCACAATGGAGCAAAAAATGTGTTTTTTTTTCCCGATGGCTGTAGTTAGAGATTACACACGGAATAATGAATTGCAGCACGCCGTTTCAGGTACGCAGGAAGTGCCAGCGCTTCTACTGTCTTGTTATTTGATGAAAGGGTGAGCGCTCTTATTTTGACATCTTGTGAGGCATCTTTGGGACATGACTCACGCTGCCAGCCAGCGAGCAAACAAAGGAGGGGGGTGTGTGTTAGGCATAGGGGGGGTGACAGCACCATAGCACACATTGTTTTTGACATTCAAGAATCCTACCTTTACACAGGAAATGTGCAACCCCCACTCGCGCACCCATACACACGCACTGTGGTTCATGTTGCACATCTGATTTACATACAGTACGTGTGCTGCAAGTTTAGAAATAACATCGTTGCTGCAATATATTCAGAAGCCAGGGTGAGCCGAATCGATAGCGTGTCCTGTAGCGCCACACAATTGCGTACAAAAACACTCCTTTATGCAACTCGCGCGTTTATCAATGATACTTTTGAACCGAACAATACAAAATCCAATTCGTGATTTGTTGGTTTTCACGCTATTTTTTCAATGAGGAAAAATATACATTGAAATAAGGCATTAAAGTAGTCAACTAAAACTGAACTTGCCGGCAGTAAGTCGGACACGTTTCCAGTGAGGGTTGGACTCCACCAAGGCTGTCGTTTGTCACCGATTCTGTTCATAACTTTTATGGACAGAAATTCTAGGCGCAGTCAAGGCGTTAAGGGGTTCCGGTTTGGTGGCCGCGGGATTAGGTCTCTGCTTTTTGCAGATGATGTGGTCCTGATGGCTTCATTTGACCGGGATCTTCAGCTCTCACTGGATCAGTTTGCAGCCGAGTGTGAAGCGACCGGAATGAGAATAAGCACCTCCAAGTCCGAGTCCATGGTTCTCGCCCGGAAAAGGGTGGAGTGCCATATCCGGGTTGGGGAGGAGCCCCTTCCCCAAGTGGAGGAGTTCAAGTACCTAGGAGTCTTGTTCACGAGTGGGGGAAGAGTGGATCGTGAGATCGACAGGCGGATCGGTGCGGCGTCTTCAGTAATGCGGACGTTGTACCGATCCGTTGTGGTGAAGAAGGAGCTGAGCCGGAAGGCAAAGCTCTCAATTTACCGGTCGATCTACGTTCCCACCCTCACCTATGTTCATGAGCTTTGGGTCATGACCGAAAGGATAAGATCACGGGTACGAGCGGCCGAAATGAGCTTCCTCTGCCGGGTGGTGGGGCTCTCCCTTAGAGATAGGGTGAGAAGCTCTGCCATCCGGGAGGAACTCGAAGTAAAGCCACTGCTCCTCCACATCGAGAGGAGCCAGATGAGGTGGTTCGAGCATCTGGTCAGGATGCCACCCGTACGCCTCCCTAGGGAGGTGTTTAGGGCACGTCCAACCGGTAAGAGGCCACGGGGAAGACCCAGGACACGTTGGGAAGACTATGTCTCCCGGCTGGCCTGGGAACGCCTCGGGATCCCCCAGGAAGAGCTAGACGAAGTGGCTGGGGAAAGGGATGTCTGGGTTTCCCTGCTTAGGCTGTTGCCCCCGCGACCCGACCTCGGATAAGCGGAAGAAGATGGATGGATGGATAAAACTGAACTTAAAGGGGAACATTATCACAATTTCAGAACGGTTAAAACCAACAAAAATCAGTTCCCAGTGTCTTATTTCATTTTTCAAAGTTTTTTTCAAAATTTTACCCGTCATGGAATATCCCGAAAAAAGGCTTTAACGTGCCTGATTTTCGCTATCTTTAAATCCATCGTCCATTTTCCTGTCACGTCATTTAGTGATGCCAACATGGCGGATAGCACAGCAAGATATAGCGACATTAGCTCGGATTCAGACTCGGATTTCAGCGGCTTAAGAGACTCAACAGATTACGCATGTATTGAATGAATGAATGAATGAATGGATGGTTTATTTTGAGCCATGCAAACAAAAAATGAGAATGACATAAAATACAAAAGAAATATATAAATACATTATTTTTACACCTACATTGAAAACATTACATGTGACTAATCTTTTGTAGATGTGAAGATTGGCTCAAAAGGGAGTGGGAAGAAGTAAACCTATTAGGTCCCACCCCTATACATATACAATATATATTTACAATATATAATACAATAATATATAAAATATAATTCAGTTCAGTGGTTGCTGGGTAGATGCTATGTATTATCTATATATAATACATTTAAATTCACACACACTTACATATGTACATATGTACACACACATATACACACACATACGTATAATTTATATATATATATATATATATATATATATATATATATATATATATATATATACATACACATACATATATATACATACACATATATATACATACATATACATATATATACATATATACATATACATGTATTGAAACGGAAGTTTGGAGTATGGAGGCAGATAGCGAAAACAAATATGAAGAAGAAACTGAAGCTATTGAGCGAATATCTATTGACGCTATTCGGTAATCGCCTTCGATTGAGTGTCGCAGGATGTGCAGACCAATCGATCGGGACTTTCGCATCTTGTGACAATAGAGCAACTTAAATCTGTCGATTGGTAAGTGTTTGTTTGGCATTAAATGTAGGTGGAGAGAAAGGCTGGATGCAAATGTACATACAGCTAGCCTAAATAGCATGTTAGCATCGATTAGCTGGCAGTCGTGCCGCGACCAAATATGTCTGATTAGCACATAAGCCAATAACATCAACAAAACTCACCTTTGTGATTTCGTTGACTTTATTGTTGGAAATGCATCTGCAGGATATCCATACATCTCTGTGCCATGTCTGCCTTAGCATCGCCGGTAAAATGTGCAGACCAAACGATCGGGACTTTCGCATCTTGTGACATTGGAGCAACTTAAATCCATCAATTGGTAAGTGTTTGTTTGGCATTAAATGTGGGTGCAGGGAAAGGCTGGATGCAAATATAGCTACAAATGTACATACAGCTAGCCTAAACAGCATGTTTGCATCAATTAGCATGCCGTGCTTATCGATGCACACTCCACGTAAGTCAACTTGAATCCGTCCCTGATCGTGTTGTTACACCCTCCGACACCACACCAACGAGGCATGATGTCTCCAAGGTACGGAAAACAGTCGAAAAAACGGAAAATAACATAGCTGATTATACTCGATGTTTGTAATGTGTTTGAGAAAATGGCGGACTGACTACCTAGAAAGGCGTTTAATTCGCCCAAATTCCCCCATTTAGAGTTGGGAAATCGTTTAAAAAAATATATGGTCTTTTTTCTGCAACATCAAGGTATAAATTGACGCTTACATAGGTCTGGTGATAATGTTCCCCTTTAAACAAGCCCACTGACTCTACTGTTGAGCACAGTAAAAGAGGTCCTATGATGCAAAGCCAATTTTTCTTACCTGTTGCTATCTATCTATCTATCCATTTTCTTCCGCTTACCCGAGGTCGGGTTGCGGGGGCAGCAGCCTAAGCAGGGAAGCCCGGACTTTCCTCTCCCCAACCACTTCGTCCAGCTCTTTTCGGGGGATCCCGGGGCGTTCCCAGGCCAGCCGGGAGATATAGTCGTCCCAACGTGTCTCTTTTGTGTATTTGGGATAAGGTGTTACGGTATACTGGTACTCGGATAGCACCGCAATACAATTGAGTCACATTCGGGACCATCCATCCAGCCACCCATTCGTCTTCTTCCGCTCATTTGAGGTCAGCTGGGAGAGATAGTCTTCCCAACGTGTCCTGGGTCTTCCCCGTAGCTTCCTACCAGTCGGATGTGTCCGAAACACCTCCCTAGGGGAGCGTTCAGGTGGACTCCTGACCAGATGCCCGAACCACCTCATCTGGCTCCTCTCCATGTGGAGGAGCAGCAGTTTTACTTTGAGCTCCCCCTATGGTTCATGTTTTGTTTTGGTCATGCTATTTTAGTTTTTTGGACATTTAGTTCTGTTTTGCATTTCCTTGTTTTTCTTGTTACCATGCCAACTGATTTAGTTTTCATTTGTCATGTCTGATCATGAGTTTTGAATGGCCGTACTACCCTGAGCATCCCCGATCTCATCTGTTCTCAAAGCTAATCAGTGTCTGGCCTGGTTAGTACTTGGATGGGAGACTGCCTAGGAATACCAGGTGCTTTTGACCTTTGGACTCCAAGTTCCTTTTTTTTTTTCACTCCCTGTTTTGTTACCATGACGACCAATCAGTTCACCTGTCTTGTTTCACACCTGTTTTCACTTATCAGGTCCATTATTTAAGCCACAGTTACCAGGTACTCAGTCTGGCAACATCACCTCCTTCACGACCTCGATTATCTACTTCATGCCTTGCTATGCTGTTCATTTTGTCCACGTAAGTTTTTGTCATCCATGCCATAGCACAAGTGTTTTGTTTCATGTTTATAGTTTATAGCCTTTGTGCTAGTCTTTTGTTTCATAGCCCAAGTTTTGTACCTCCATTGTGAGCGCTTTTTGTTTGTTTCTGTTTTTAGTTTATGAGTAGATAAATTAAATATGTACCTACCTTCACGCCGTTTAGGTATGATAACAACAAGTATTGGAATGATAACAACAAGTATCATCCCTGCAGGACGAGGAATAGCTAAACATGCTTCACTACACACCGTAGCTTGCCGGCGTCACAATGTATACAAACATCATGGGTGGATCTACACCTGACATCCACTTTGATGATACCAAGTACAGGCACGTATCCAGTCGATACTACTATGATTACATCAATATTTTTAGCATCACAAAATCTTTTTTCGTTTTTTTTTTATTCATATTATGTTTATAAACTCAGAACATGAGGACTTTGAATACGACCAATGTATGAGCCTGTAACTACTTAGTATCAGATCGATACCCTCATCCAATTGGTCCCAAAAATATTTTTGGAAAACTAATAATCATAATCTGCAAATAATGTGTGCCGTTACTTATTGTTTTTTCTGCGTACAGCTCGGCAGGGTAACCATGTATAGAGGTTGCTCTCTAGTGGGTTCTTCAGACCACCACACACTGCCTAGAGAGCCAGGAATTCCGGGTATAACACGGTTTTTTTTCATATAATAGTGCAAAGTCTTTTGCTTTCCAGCAAACCGTCTTCCTCTTCTGCGTCTGCTCAGCACCACCTCCAACTCCAACTACTCGTCTCATCACGGCTGCTGCTAATAAAGGCGACAGATGATTAGGTAGCAAGGCCCACCTGGGCCATCTACGCACCTGTCGCTGTCTTCGAGGTCGGTCCTAGCAACACTGTTGCGATCTGTGACTCGGATCTTCACATATTGTTTATTTTTACATCTTTGTTCTCATTCTCCGTTTGATCCGTTTATTTCCCGTTTATTCCATCACCATGGTTACTTATTAGTTTCAGCTGTTACTCCCGGTTCCTGCACACCTGTTCTCTCCTAATCACCTTCCCTTTATAAGGCTACCTCTTCTGTTTATTCTTTCTGGGACTCTAGTTTGTTTTCACGCAACATGACGTCAGGTATGCTTTTCTCGCTAGCTCATTAGCTCAGCCACCTTTAGCTCACATGCTAATCATCTTTGTTTTTACTTTTTATGCCTTCAAGCCAAGTCTTAGTTCTTTATATTTCCTAGCTTTCACGCTAGCGTTTTTTGTTTCCCTTTTTGTTAGCTCCGGTGTTTTTGTCCAGAGCTCACCTTTTGTTAATAAATTTGTTAGATCCTACCTTTGTTGTGTTCTTCGTTTGACGCATCCACGAGGGAATCGAACCCGGTACCACGATGCCGAACCGGCGTTACAGTAGAGTCCCAGCTAGAAGAATGAAAAGAGGAAGGCTTATAAAGGGAAGGTGATTAGCAGAGAACAGGTGTGCAGGAACCGGGAGTAACAGCTGAAACTAATAAGTAACCATGGTGATGGACTAAATGGGAAATAAACGGATCAAACGGAGAATGAGAACAAAGAAGGAAAAATAAACAATATGTGAAGATCCGAGTCACGGATTGCAACAAACACCCCATTCCGCGACAGACCCCTAGGCCACGTCCCCCTCCACACCATGTACCACTCCATGTCAGTTGGTGGCAGCAATTACTTAATTGCTTTATAAAAGTAGGAATGTGTCGGAATGATAACAACTTGGTGTCAGATCGATACCCACATTTGTGGTATCATGCTGTTTGTTTCATGCCGCAGTGTTTCATGCCACAGTTTCGTGTTTGTTCCACGCCGTAGTTTGTATGTTTACTTCACACCCTGCAAAGATTTGTCGTCCATTGAACCATTTCTGCCGCTTATTCCCCCTTGGGGTCGCTGGGGCGCTGGCCCCTATCTCAGCTACAATCGGGCGGAAGGCGGGGTACACCCTGGACAAGTCGCCACCTCATCGCAGGGCCAACACAGATAGAAAGACAACATTCACACTCACATTCACACATTAGTGTTGCCAATCAACCTATCCCCAGGTGCATGTCTTTGGAGGTGGGAGGAAGCCCACGCAGTCACGGGGAGAACATGCAAACTCCACACAGAAAGATCCCGAGCCTGGGATTGAACCCAGGACTTTCGTATTGTGAGGCAGACGCACCAACCCCTCTTTCAACCTGAGAATGATAAATGTGTTCCTACCTGCAAGCCTTGTCCGGAATAGTCCGTTTGTATCCCGGGAGAACAAACCTCGCAATAAACTGCGACGACCATCGCCACCCCCCAGTTGTGACAGTTGTCTTTAAAAAACAGACAAGAGTGTTTGAAACAGTCGTAGTTTTTTAGTTTAATCATGTAAAAAATAGCCATATAGTTAGTAGTATTGCATTCCCTTGTACTAAGGAAGTAGCAAACATGGTGTTTTCTCCCCCAACTCCTTTGCGTGATTACTCGTCCCCCCGCCCACAGGCTCTGAAGGGGTTTTGGTAAACTGTGTCAAGCAGCAGACGGAGTGACCCTGACATTTTGAGAGTGGCTAAAGGGAGGGGAGAATCCACTTAATGGGCACTCCTGTTCCCCGGCCAGCAGCCCCCTCTCTGGGTCGATAATTGCTTCATTAGTTAATCTGATTGAGTGCCGGAGCCGACCGTTGTCGATGCTGAGTTACCTCTCTTTCTGCAAAGAGTATGTCTTTTATCGATCGCATTGTTCTCTTGCAGAACCTAACTTTTTTCCACTCAACTAATCCTCACATTTGCACCAAAAGAAGGTAAATTGATTTCTTTGTGTGAGCCCCCCTCCTTCTGTAGCCATGGTGCTTTCATTTCTATGGCAATCAATAGGGAACACTTCTTGTTAGCGCCAGTGAAACAAACTTGGACCCCCAAAATGCCCATACACTCTTTAGCCATTTTAAAATACAATACATTTGCAGGGATGCAGCGAGGTTTCTACTACTGTATTTTCCGGACCATAAGGCGCACCGGATTGTAAAGCGGGTCTATTTTCATACAAAAGGCACGCCGGTTACATTATTTTATTTGTTTTCTAAATATAAATGGTAAATGGGTTATACTTGTATAGCGCTTTTCTACCCTCAAGGTACTCAAAGCGCTTTGACACTATTTCCACATTCACCCATTCACACACACATTCACACACTGATGGTGGGAGCTGCCATGCACGGCCCTAACCCATACTTGCCAACCTTGAGACCTTCAAATTTGGGAGGTGGGAGGTGGGGGCTGGGGGCGTGGTTGGGGGTGGGGCAGAGGTGCGAGGTTGGGGGCTTGGTTAAGAGGGGAGGAATATATTTACAGCTACAATTCACCAAGTCATATATTTCATATATATATAAATGTATATATATCGCTGGCATCGAGGTGATAAGTTCGTTCTCTCAATGATACAGTCGGGCTCGGACACAGCGTAAGGTAGGAAATAATATTTAATTAACTAAAGAACAGACTATAAACAGAAAACTTGCACTAGGCATAAAAAGGCAAAGCAAAGAGCTAGCATGGGAGCTAGAAAACACGAAGCATAGCGCGGAAGCTAGCAAGTACAAAAACAGTTTTACCAGAGTCGGGAATCAGCGTCGTCACCTGTTGCATGGAACAGAAAGTAGGAAGCGAGATTGAATGAACAGAAAAGGCAGGCTCAAATAAAGGTGGTAAACACGAGGAAAGTGGGCGTCAAAAACAAGAGGCAGGTGACACTAGTGCGTGACTATGGCAACAGAACAAACAGGAAGTGCCACCAGGAACTAAGGAAGTAAAACACCAACAGAATACCATACAATTACGGAACAAAACCAGAATAAGACAATATATATATATATATATATATATATATATATATATATATATATATATAAGAAATACTTGAATTTCAGTGTTCATTTATTTACACATATACACACACATAACACTCATCTACTCATTGTTGAGTTAAGGGTTGAATTGTCCAGCCTTGTTCTATTCTCTGTCACTATTTTTCCAACCATATGCATGTACAGTACTAAATGGTAGTATTGTCCTGTTTGATAGTGTCACAACATTGCTGTTTACGGCAGATGAGCTGCTTTAAGGTAGACAAAAACGTGACTGCTGTTGTTGTGTGTTGTTACCACGCTGGGAGGACGTTAATGAAACTGCCTAACAATAAACCCACATAAGAAACCGAGAACTCGCCCTCGATCATTCTACTGTTATAACGTCATTGGGAAGACACGCTATTTATAATGTGGGAAACCGGACGTGAAAATAGGCTGTCCTCACTCAGGTTCGCATGGAGCCGGAGGGGGCGTGGCCTCCAGCTCCCGGGAGGTTTTCGGGAGAGGCGTTGAATTTCGGGAGTCTCCCGGAAAATCCGGGACGGTTGGCAAGTATGCCCTAACCACCACCCGTCAGGAGCAAGGGTGAAGTGTCTTGCTCAAGGACACAATGGACGTGACTAGGTTAGCAGAAGGTGGGCATTGAACCAGGAACCCTCAAGTTGCTGGCAAACACTCTCCCAACCGTGCCACGCCGTCCCCAGATATAAAAAATATATATATATATATACATATTACGATATTACATTTAAAAGCATTTATTGGCCGATATTATCGGACATCCCTAATTTTAAGTGCGCCTTATAGTCCGAAAAGTACAGTATATCACCCTGAATGAAGTTTCTGATATATAGCGTTCTCTATTCTACTCGAAAACGGTGTGCAACATGATGGACCGTTTATGACAGAAAATGTTATTTTAGTTGGAGCACCAGGGTGTGTTTGTGTGTGTAATCTTTGTAAACGGCAGCCTTATCACCATCTTGCAAATGGACAGTATGCTGTTGCTCTAAAACCTCTGCCGAGCCGACTGGGTTCCAATGATTCCCTTGTCTCCTTTACATCTCAATTGTCCACATTCTCTCGCCCTCTGCTACTGTATGGGCCTTCTTATCAGCTCCCTACATTCCCTCGTGCTCCCCCAGCTGTGTCGTTTTGCACCTTTATTATTCTTGCTGTCTTCATTCATTCAGTCATGTTCTTACTCAGTCGCCACTCGATTGGTCTCATCTCTTTCCTCCAGCCTCCACCTCACTCACTGATCATTGGTTGGCGTTTTACGAACACACAATCTACTAATTTCCTGTTAACAACTGATTACTTTTGACTGTAACACAGTTCAATCTACACTTCTTAAACTTTACGAGGCATATCTTTCTTATGTTTTTTTCAAGCTAATTTAGTGGCAAGCTTATGTTTTTCACACATAGATGTGCGTTAGTTCATTCTTCCGGTCTGCAAACTCAGCATTGAAAATAGAAATCGACATTAAAAATGTGATTGATTCCTGGAGAATTGGAACGGTTCCCATTGATGTCAGGTTCAAACACTGATGACATCTATTAAACAGACAAGAAGCAAGGAATCATGCAGAGACAGAGTTCAATTTAGCTCATGAGGAGAACGCATGGAGCTGCACACTTAGTCACAGTCTCGCCCTACGCTCTGAGGTTCAGCTCCCGCATCCTTATATTTATTCAGGAGTTCCACAGTCAACATCACTGAGGCCGCCTCAAAAAGGAGTGGTCACATATATTGTGCAAAGCAGCTCCAGGACGCACAATACGTGACGGAATGTGCTGGGGGCCTTGCGATTTCGCCTTGCTTCTGCTTCGTCTACATGCTGTCGTCTAATCTGCGTTGAGGTCATTGAAGTCCTTAGCTGTTAGTGGGCTAAAACAAAGATAACATCTGCGGCTGAAGCCACCCCTCAGACAATAAGTTTCGTCCTTGCACAGATACAAAAGTCTAACTTGAGCACAATAGCTAATAACTATAGCAACAGACTTTAAGCGTACTAAAGTTGTGTGATAATATATATACATGATTATTCTAACAATACCTCACTCCCAACCCGAGACAGGAAGTAAGTGCATTGACATTCAAAGCAGTAAATAAATAAATGGTTATATTTGTATAGCGCTTTCCTGCCTTCAAGGTACTCAAAGGCGTTTTGAAACTATTTCCACATTCACCCATTCAAGCACACAGATGGCGGGAACTGCCATGCAAGGCCCTAACCACGACTCATCAGGAGCAAGGGTGAAGTGTCTTGCTCAAGGACACAATGGACGTGACGAGGTTGGTATAAGGTGGGGATTGAACCAGGAACCCTCAGGGTTGCTGGCACCGCCACTCCCCCAACCGCGCCACGCCATAAAGCCTCCTTGGTAGTCATGTTGTTTTGTCACACATGAACAATTTGAGTTAGGTGCATGAGGCTTTCCCATGCTGTAAATCCCTGTCAAATTGCTGTAATTTACAGGCTATAGAGCACATCTATAAAACCCAAAACCAGTAAATAAAAACAAAATACAATGATTCGCAAATCATTTTCAAGATCGCGCCCAGAGAAGCCGACGGCGTTTCTGGGTGTTGTTGATGAATGGCTTTCGCCTTGCATAGTAGAGTTTTAACTTCCACTTACAGATGCAGTGACCAACTGTAGTGACCGACAGTGGTTTTCTAAAGTGTTCCTGAGCCCATGTCAATATCCTTTACACACTGATGTCGGGTTTTGATACAGTACCGCCTGAGGGAGCGTGCAGTGATTTCTCCAGATTCTCCGAACATTTTGATGATATTACGTACTGTAGATGGTGAAATCCCTAAATTCCTTGCAACAGCTCGTTGAGAAATGTTGTTCTTAAACTGTTGGACGATTGGCTCACGCATTTGTTGACAAAGTGGTGACCCTCGCCCCATCCTTGTTTATTGAATGACTGATCATTGAAGTTGCTTATCTACCCAATCATGGCACCCACCTGTTCCCAATTTGCCTGTTCACCTGTGGGATGTTCCAAATAAGTGTTTGATGAGCATTCCTCAACTTTCTCAGTCTTTTTTGCCACTTGTGCCAGCTTTTTTGAAACATACTTGCAAAAAATAACAAAGTTTACTAGTTCGAACGTTAAATATCTTGTCTTTGCTGTCTATTCAATTGAATATAGGGCGAAAAGGATTTGCAAATCATTGTATTTTGTTTTTATTTACCATTTACACAACTTACCAACTTTACTAGTTTTAGGTTTTGTAGATGTAATGTAAACAGTTACATTTGTCGATCGTGACCTTTTCCATTGATCTGATGTCCATCTCATCCATTTTCTACTGCTTGTCCCTTTCGGTGGTCGCGGCGAGGGTAAATTTATTGGCGGCATTTGTGAAGCTTGTGAACCCGTAAAAAACCAAAGCGCCTTGTTCAAAGCGGGGGAAAAAAGTAGTGGCTTATTAATGCCATTTAATGCCAAACAAACACTTACCAATCGACGGATTTAAGTTGATCCAGTGTCACAAGATGCAAAATTTCCGATCGTTGGTCTGCACATTTTCCAGGTGATGCTAAGGCAAACATGGTCGAATAGCGTCAATAGCTATTCGCTCAATAGCTTCACTTTCTTCTTCAATTTCGTTTTTGCTATCTGCCTCCCTACTCCAACCATCCGTTATACACATTAAACACATCGAGTCGAATCAGCTCTGTTATTTTCCATTTTTTTCGACTGTTTTCCGTACCTTGGAGACATCATGCCTCGTCGGTGTGTTGTCGGAGGGTGTAACAACACGATCAGGGACGGATTCAAGTTGATTTACGTAGAATGTGCATCGATTAACACGGCATGCTAATCGATGCTAACATGCTATTTACCGGCGATGCTAAGGAAGAGATGGCACAGAGATGTATGGATAACCTGCAGATGCATTTCCAACGATAAAGTCAACTAAATCACAAAGGTGAGTTTTGTTGATGTTGTTGACTTATGTGCTAATCAGACATATTTGGTCGCGGCATGACCGCCGGCTAAACGATGCCAACATGCTATTTTAGGCTAGCTGTATGTACATTTGTAGCTATATTTGCATTCAGCGTTTCCTTCCACCCATATTTAATGCCAAACAAACAATTACCAATCGACGGATTTAAGTTGATCTAGTGTCACAAGATGCGAAACTTCCGATCGTTGGTCTGTACATTTTCCAGGCGATGCTAAGGCAAACATAGTCGAATAGCGTCACTAGCTATTCGCTCAATAGCTCCAGTTTCTTCTTCAATTTCATTTTCGCTATCTGCCTCCATACTCCAACCATCCGTTTCAATACATGCGTAATCTGTTGAATCGCTTAAGCCGCTGAAATCCGAGTCTGAATCCGAGCTAATGTCGCTATATCTTGCTTTGGCAACCGTCACGTTGTTTGTATTGGCATCGCTATGTGACGTCACAGGAAAATGGAGAGTGTCTTCGCAGATAGCGAAAATAAGGCACTTTAAAGCTTTTTAAGGGATATTCCAGGACGGGTAAAATTTTGAAAAAAACTTCAAAAAATAAAATAAGCCACAGGGAACTGATTTTTATTGGTTTCAACCCTTTTGAAATTGTGATAATGTTCCCCTTTAAGGAGCCCAAAGCGCTTTGACGGTATTTCCACATTCACCCATTCACACACTGACGGCGGCAGCTGCCAAGCAAGGCGCTAACCAGGAACAATCAGGAGCAAGGGTGAAGTGTCTTGCCCAAGGACACAATGGACGTGACTAGGATGGTAGAAGGTGGGGATTGAACCAGTAACCCTCAGATTGCTGGCACAGCCACTCTACCAATACGCCGAACCGCCTGTGTCATCATATACAACATGTGTATGATGACTGTTAAAACTGTTGCCATTTTATCAATCAATCAATCAATGTTTACTTATATAGCCCTAAATCACTAGTGTCTCAAAGGGCTGCACAAACCGCAACACAAACCACTACGACATCCTCGGTAGGGCAAGGAAAACTCACACCCAGTGGGACGTCAGTGACAATGATGACTATGAGAACCTTGGAGAGGACGAAAGCAATGGATGTTGAGCGGGTCTAACATGATACTGTGAAAGTTCAATCCACACTGGATCCAACACAGCCGCGAGAGTCCAGTCCAAAGCGGATCCAACACAGCAGCGAGAGTCCCGTTCACAGCGGAGCCAGTAGGAAACCATCCCAAGCGGAGGCGGATCAGCAGCGCAGAGATGTCCCCAGCCGATACACAGGCGAGCAGTACATGGCCACCGGATCGGACCAGACCCCCTCCACAAGGGAGAGTGGGACATAGGAGAAAAAAGCCGATACACAGGCAAGCAGTCCATCGTGGGTCCCGACTCTGGACGAGCAGTCCATCCTGGGTCCCGACTCTGGACAGCCAGAGTCAATATAGCTCTGTTATTTTCCATTTTTTTGACTGTTTTCCGTACCTTGGAGACATCTTGCCTCGTCGGTGTGTTGTCGGATAGTGTGACAACACAATCAGGGACGGATTCAAGTTGATTTACGTAGAATGTGCATCGATTAGCACGGCATGCTAATCGATGCTAACATGCTATTTACCGGCGATACTAAGGAAAAGATGGCACAGAGATGTATGGATAACCTGCAGATGCATTTCCAATGATAAAGTCAACTAAATTACATGTTGATGTTGTTGACTTATGTGCTAATCAGACATATTTGGTCGTGGCATGACTGCCAGCTAATAGCTAGCTGTATGTACATTTGTCGCTGTATTTGCATCCAGCGTTTCTTTCCACCCACATTTAATGCCAAACAAACACTTACCAATCGACGGATTTAAGTTGATCCAGTGTCACAAGATGCGAAATTTCCGATCATTGGTCTGCACATTTTCCAGGTGATGCTAAGGCAAACATGGTCGAATAGCGTCAATAGCTAATAGCATAGTGAGAGTCCAGTCCATCGGACCGGACCCCCTCCACAAGGGAGAGTGGGACATAGGAGAAAAAGAAGAGAAACGGCAGATCAACTGGTCTAAAAAGGGAGTCTATTTAAATGCTAGAGTATACAGATGAGTTTTAAGGTGAGACTTAAATGCTTCTACTGAGGTGGCATCTAGAACTGTTTTACCTATTTTACCGATATGTTTCGAAAACAATACAGAAGTTACACAATCGGAAAAGCCAGTTTGTTGCCAATCACTTTGTTTGCCGATAATAAAATAAATCAGCCATAAAGATACAGCTAAAAAAAATCGTCTTTTATGGAAATGATAGAAATAGCTTTATGCGGTTTAGGGGTATTGTCACAGGACAATGAAACGTCCTATAGAGGAAGATCTCGCTCATACCGCAAAAGGCCTATCCCATTTTATTCCATTCTCTGCATTTTACCACTCTTATTACCGCCATTACATTACACGGGCACTCATCGTGAGAATGCAAGTGTTCCTCGCTGGGGTTTATTGTCAGACCGCCATTGTCCCCTCGGGTGAGCTTTATAGTCGGGGGGGTAATCCTCCTATTGAGGGTGTCTGTCGGCATAAATTTGCCGTGACAAATTCCCCTGCAAATCCATTGTACTTCGGTGGAAGAAAGTGATCCCATCAGATGCGCAACCTTTCCGGAGAATCGGCTCCGACGTGGTTCTTGCTGCGAAGACGACTTGTTTATCGGAACAGATTTAATTGCCCTGACACTTCCGCACTTCCAATTGTCCGGGCGTTATTGACTCCAAACGTGAAATCGGCAGGCGTGATTGTTAAAAACAGAGCACTGTGGACGTGGCCAGAGTCAGGCTTTGTCTACACTAAGCCGGATAACCCCTTAAACCGGGGGTCGGGAACCTTTTTGGCCGAGAGAGCCAAAAAGCCAAATATTTTAAAATATATTTCCGTAAGAGCCATATAATATTTTTTTTAACACTGTGCATTTTTAAAGGGGAACATTATCACAATTTCAAAAGGGATGAAAACAATAAAAATCAGTTCCCAGTGGCATGTTGTATTTTTTGAAGTTTTTTTCAAAATTTTCCCAGTCTCCGAATATCCCTAAAAAAAGCTTTAAAGTGCTTGATTTTCTCTATTTGCGATGCCACTATCCATTTCCCTGTGACGTCATACAGTGCTGCCAATGTAAATAAACAATGGCGAATAGCACCGCAAGATATAGCGACATTAGCTCGGATTCACTCGGATTTCAGCGGCTTAAGCTGTATTGAAACGGAGGGTTGGAGTATGAAAGTATTGAAAAAGAAACTGAAGCTATTGAGCGAATAGCTATTGATGCTATTCATAGCCATAGCATGGCCGAGTAGCTGCGTTAGCATCGCCGGTAAAATGTGCGGACCAAACGATCAGGACTTTCTAAGTGTTTGTTTCGCATTAAATGTGGGTGGAAGGAAACGTAATATATAGGTTATCCATACATCTCTGTGCCATGTCTGCTTTAGCACCGCCGGTAAATAGCATGTTAGCATCGATTAGCGTGGCATGTTAGCATCGATTAGCTGGCAGTCAACATCAACAAAACTCACCTTTGTGATTTCTGTGACTTTATCGTTACAAACGCATCTGCAGGTTATCCATACATCTCTGTGCCATGTCTGCTTTAGCACCGCCAGTAAATAGCATGTTAGCATCGATTAGCGTAGCATATTAGCGTCGATTAGCTGACAGTCAACATCAACAAAACTCAACTTTGTGATTTCTGTGACTTTATCGTTACAAATGCACCTGCAGGTTATCCATACATCTCTGTGCCATGTCTGCTTTAGCACCGCCGGTAAATAGCATGTTAGCGTCGATTAGCGTAGCATGATAGCATCGATTAGCTGGCAGTCACGCCGCGACAAAATATGTCTGATTAGCACATAAGTCAACATTAACAAAACTCACCTTTGTGATTTCATTGACATTATTGTTGCAAATGCATCTGCAGGTTATCCATACATCTCTGTGCCATGTCTGTCATCGCCCGTAAAATGTGGAGACACTGGTACATTCATTGGGGGTCTGGCAGCAGACACTTTCGCATCTTCGGGCCAGTGGTGCAACTTGAATCCCTCCCTGTTAGTGTTGTTACACCCTCCGACAACACGCCAACGAGGCATGATGTCTCCAAGGTTCCAAAAAAATAGTCGAAAAAACGGAAAATAACAGAGCTGAGACCCAATGTTTACAATGTGTTGAAAATGAAAATGGCGGCTGTATTACCTCGGCGACGTCACATTCTGACGTCATCCCCTCCAGAGCGATAAACAGAAAGGCGTTTAATTCGCCAAAATTCACCCATTTAGTGTTCGGAAATTGGTTAAAAAAATATATGGTCTTTTTTTTGGACCATCAAGGTATATATTGACGCTTGCATAGGTCTGGTGATAATGTTCCCCTTTAAGTAAGTCCAACATTTCTAGAATATAACAGGTCTCTTAGTCTTTGTAATAACATTGTTATTCTGAATGTAACTGTGGAGGGGACGTGGCCTGCGGGCCTGCAGCGACAGGTGCATAGATGGCCCACCTGGGCCTTGTTATCTAATCACCTGTCGCTCTGTTATAAGCAGCAGCCAGGAGGAGAGACTGGGTTGGGGCTGGGAATACTATTGCTGGAAAGAACTGAAGGACTTATTGAAAAATAAAACAAAATTGTAACCCTGAAACAGGCTCTCATGTCGGTGCTTGGTGGTCTGAAGAACCCCCAGGAGGGCAAGCCCCACACTAGCCAATAATAAATAAATAACTTCTTACCATTAACGCAGCTTCTTGAACAGGTGTGGTAGAAACGGATGGATGGATTAAAAATGCATGAGAATGTTTTATATTTTGAACGTTATTTTTAACTCCGATTACCAGTGGAAATATTAATTTGTTATCGTGTTAAGCAATGTCAGCTAGATGCAGTCATCAAAAGAGCCACATCTGGCTCTAGAGCCATAGGTTCCCTACCCCTGCCTTAAACCAGTGGTTCTCAAATGGGGGTACTTGAAGGTATGCCAAAGGGTACGTGAGATTTTTTTTTAAATATTCTAAAAATAGCAACAATTCAAAAATCCTTTATAAATATATTGAATAATACTTCAACAAAATATGTATGTAGGTTCATAAACTGTGAAAACAAAATGCAACAATGCAATATTCAATGTTGACAGCTAGATTTTTTTTGTGGATGTCACAACTCGGCTTGGACGTGGATTGTTTCCCTGACGCAGATGAGAATCAGCACGAGCGACAGTACATGGTTGTTTATGTAAACATTATAATAAAAAATAAACAACTTAAGGGCGCTCACAAGTGTCACACCTATGGATCATGTTTTGTTTTGGTCATGTTCGGTTTGGTTTTTTGGACATTTGGTTCTGTCTTTTCACTTCCTGGTTTGTTTTGTTACCATAGCTACTCATTAGTTTCCCCTAGTCACGCCCCGATCATCAGCCTCTCACACCTGTTTCTCATTACCACTGCTACTATTTAAGGATTTTACTTTCTGTCCATCAGTCTGGGATCTTCACACTCGCACGCACCCTACCCAAGCTGGACCTCCTTCACGGCCTCGATAATCTGTTTCATGCCTTGTTGTTCGTTTTGGTCCATGCCGAGTAAGTTTTGTTGTTTATGCCATAGATCAATCAATCGATCAATGTTTACTTATATAGCCCTAAATTACTAGTGTCTCAAAGGGCTGCACAAACCACTACGACATCCTCGGTAGGCCCACATAAGGGCAAGGAAAACTCACACCCAGTGGGACGTCGGTGACAATGATGACTATGAGAACTTTGGAGAGGAGGAAAGCAATGGATGTCGAGCGGGTCTAACATGATACTGTGAAAGTTCAATCCATAATGGATCCAACACAGTCGCAAGAGTCCAGTCGAAAGCGGATCCAACACAGCAGCGAGAGTCCCGTTCACAGCGGAGCCAGCAGGAAACCATCCCAAGCGGAGGCGTATCAGCAGCGCAGAGATGTCCCCAGCCGATACACAGGCGAGCAGTACATGGCCACCGGATCGGACCAGACCCCCTCCACAAGGGAGAGTGGGACATAAAAGAAAAAGAAAAGAAACGGCAGATCAACTGGTCTAAAAGGGGAGTCTATTTAAAGATTAGAGTATACAAATGAGTTTTAAGGTGAGACTTAAATGCTTCTACTGAGGTGGCATCTCAATTTTTTACCGGGAGGGCATTCCAGAGTACTGGAGCCCGAACGGAAAACGCTCTATAGCCCGCAGACTTTTTTTGGGCTTTGGGAATCACTAATAAGCCGGAGTCCTTTGAACGCAGATTTCCTGCCGGGACATATGGTACAATACAATCGGCAAGATAGGATGGAGCTAGACCGTGTAGTATTTTATACGTAAGTAGTAAAACCTTAAAGTCACATCTTAAGTGCACAGGAAGCCAGTGCAGGTGAGCCAGTACAGGCGTAATGTGATCAAACTTTCTTGTTCTTGTCAAAAGTCTAGCAGCCGCATTTTGTACCAACTGTAATCTTTTAATGCTAGACATGGGGAGACCCGAAAATAATACGTTACAGTAATCGAGACGAGACGTAACAAACGCATGGATAATGATCTCAGCGTCTTTAGTGGACAAAATGGACCGAATTTTAGCGATATTACGGAGATGAAAGAAGGCCGTTTTAGTAACGCTTTTAATGTGTGACTCAAAGGAGAGAGTTGGGTCAAAGATAACACCCAGATTCTTTACCATGTCGCCTTGTTTAATTGTTTGGTTGTCAAATGTTAGAGTTGTATCATTAAATAGAGGTCGGTGTCTAGCAGGACCGATAATCAGCATTTCCGTTTTTTTGGCGTTGAGTTGCAAAAAGTTAGCGGACATCCATTGTTTAATTTCATTAAGACACGCCTCCAGCTGACTACAATCCGGCGTGTTGGTCAGCTTTAGGGGCATGTAGAGTTGGGTGTCATCAGCATAACAGTGAAAGCTAACACCGTATTTGCGTATGACGTCACCTAGCGGCAGCATGTAGATGCTGAAGAGTGCAGGGCCAAGGACCGAACCCTGGGGAACTCCACACGTTACTTTAACGTAGTCCGAGGTCACATTGTTATGGGAGACGCACTGCATCCTATCAGTAAGATAAGAGTTAAACCAAGACAGGGCTAAGTCTGACATACCAATTCGTGTTTTGATATGTTCTAATAATTTTTTTTTTTTTTTATTTGTATATAGTCACGCCATTGTGCTGTTTTGTTTTAAGTTTAGTATAAATTATTATCCGGCACAGAGCGCGTCCTTGATTTGCCTTTTTGTAGTTTGTTTGTTTAGTTAATACATTTCATGTACTTACATTCATGCCTGACTCGTCCCACATCATCCCTGCATCGAGGAAGCACAAACATCAACAGTCCAAGCCTGACAACAAGGAGGCACAGACACTTGGCTATGAACGAACAAAAGACTAGCATAAATGCTGCAAACTACAAACATGGGACAAAAACACTTGCTCGATTGGCATGAATAATAATAAAATATAAACAAAACTAGCACAATGGCATGAATACAAAAAACGTACACGGCATGGAACTATGGACGAGGGCGTGTGTGCGAGTGTGAAGATCCCAGAATGAAGAGAAGAAAAAGAGTGACTTAAGTAGCTATGATAATTAGTGAAAACAGGTGTGAGGCTGAGGACAGGGACAGGTGAAAAGTAATGAGTTGGCATGGAGACGAAAACAAACCAGGAAGTGGCAAGACAGAACTTAAATGTCCAGAAAAACTAAACATAACCTGACCAAAACCAAAACATAAACTTACAGGCAAGACAGTGGACATGTTCCATAAATATTGATGTTAAATATTTCTTCTTTTTGTAAATAAATGTTTAGAATTAAGTTCATGAATCCAGAAGGATCTCTATTACAATCCCCAAAGAGGGCACTTTAAGTTGATGATTACTTCTATGTGTAGAAATCTTTATTCATAATTAAATCACTTGTTTATTTTTCAACAAGTTTTTAGTTTTTTGTTTTTTTTTTCAAATATTTCAAGAAACACCACTACAAATGAGCAATATTTTGCACTGTTACACAATTTAATGAATCAGAAACTGATGACATAGTGCTGTATTTTACTTCTTTATGTCTTTTTTTTTCAACCAAAAATGCTTTGCTCTGATTAGGGGGTACTTGAATTAAAAAAAAATGTTCACAGGGGGTACATCACTGAAAAAAGGTTGAGAACCACTGCCTTAAACAAGAAATTATTCAACCTAAACTAGCGTTTAAGATCCCCTTCCTCTGACAAATTTTTACAAGGGTAAGCACGCTGTGTATTTGTAGCTTTGTATCATCAATCAATCAATCAATGTTTATTTATATACAGCCCTAAATTAGGAGTGTCTCAAAGGGCTGCACAACCCACAACTACATCCGCGGATCAGCGCCCACATAAGGGCAAGGAAAAACTCACAACCCATTGGGACACCGATGAGAATGACCATGAGAAACCTTGGAGAGGACCGCAAATGTGGGTAACCCCCAACACCCTCTCGGGGAGACTGGATGCAATGGACGTCGAGTGGGTCTGACATAATTTTGTGAAAGTCCAGTCCATAGTGGATCTAACATAAGTGAGAGTACAGTCCATAGTGGATCCAACATAATAGTGGGAGTTCAGTCCATAGTGGATCTAATATAGTAGTGAGAGTCCAGTCCATAGTGGATCTAACATAAGTGAGAGTACAGTCCATAGTGGATCTAACATAATAGTGAGAGTTTAGTCCATGGTGGCTCAAACATAATAGTGAGAGTCCAGCCCATAGTGGATCTAATATAATAGTGAGAGTCCAGTCCATAGTGGATTTAACATGATAGTGAGAGTCCAGTCCATAGTGGATCTAGCATGATAGTGAGAGTCCAGTCCATAGTGGCTTTAACATAATAGTGAGAGTCCAGTCAATAGTGGATCTAACATGATGGTGTGAGAGTCCAGTCCATAGTGGCTTTAACATAATAGTGAGAGTCCAGTCAATAGTGGATCTAACATGATAGTGTCAGAGTCCAGTCCATAGTGGCTTTAACATAATAGTGAGAGTCCAGTCAATAGTGGATCTAACATGATAGTGTGAGAGTCCAGTCCATAGTGGCTCTAACATAATGGTGAGAGTCCAGTCCATAGTGGATCTAACATAATAGTGAGAGTCCAGTCAATAGTGGATCTAACATGATAGTGTAGGAGTCCAGTCCATAGTGGCTCTAACATAATGGTGAGAGTCCAGTCCATAGTGGATCCAACATAATAGTGAGAGTCCAGCCCATAGTGGATCTAATATAATAGTGAGAGTCCAGTCCATAGTGGATTTAACATGATAGTGAGAGTCCAGTCCATAGTGGATCTAGCATGATAGTGAGAGTCCAGTCCATAGTGGCTTTAACATAATAGTGAGAGTCCAGTCAATAGTGGATCTAACATGATAGTGTGAGAGTCCAGTCCATAGTGGCTTTAACATAATAGTGAGAGTCCAGTCAATAGTGGATCTAACATGATAGTGTCAGAGTCCAGTCCATAGTGGCTTTAACATAATAGTGAGAGTCCAGTCCATAGTGGAACTAATATAATAGTGAGAGTCCAGTCCATGTTGGATGTAACATAATAGTGAGAGTCCAGTCCATAGTGGATCTAACATGATAGTGAGAGTCCAGTCCATAGTGGCTCTAACATAATGGTGAGAGTCCAGTCCATAGTGGATCTAACATAATAGTGAGAGTCCAGTCCACTAACTCTTTGGAGCTCAGTGCACAACTGCACACACAACAAGAAGCAGAAGAACGAAGAAGAGACATGGCGACGACGAGTAAGAAGAAGTACGCTTGCAAGTTCCAAAATGATTGGAAATCATTTTGGAATCATCATTTTGGAATCATATTTAATTTCATCCAGGACAGCTCGAAGTGGAAGGGCTATGCTGCCTGCACCTCAACCCCTACCTCCCGCCCCCCCAACCAACACCACCCCCCAGGGATTTACCCTCAATAACCTTAGTGCAGAAGGGGCCTCAATTAGCAAAAGGGTGTTTAAGTTCTGCTACCGCAAAAAAATTTTCGGCCTGTATTCCTCCTACTCCCGCTGTGGGATGCGACTGCCGCAAGTCTGATACGCTCGACTCGGCACGGCACGCTTCGCCGCTACCTCGTGTGTCTGTTTTTCCAAATTACCTGACTGCATGAAACGTAATTCCCCAGGAACATGAAAGGGGGCCGCATCAGTCTGGATGTTGTTGACTGGTCCGCTACAAACATCTGTCAGCTGACAGTGTTGTTTGTTTCTCACCTAAGCCTGAAACTATTTGTTGGCTTGTCATTTAATGGCGGGCCGTTGCCGGTTGAGGCGGCGGCTTAAAAAAAAAAAAAAAAATCGCCTGCTGCCGGCTGTGGCTTTGAACCACGAGTAAACCCAAAACACACAGATGCGTGTTATCCATTTTTAATACTGTAGCTAATATTCTACGGGGGGAAAAAAACTTGTATTGCTTTTTTAGAATTATCCACGACACCAAAACCTTCCATGAAATTAGCACATGAAAAAAAATTGTTCTTGTTATTACAGAGGTGTTATACTTATTTTAGATCAGGGGCCACATGGAGAAAAATCTGGTGAAATCCAGGCATGATAACTTAAAAATAAAGACAACTTCAGATTGTTTTATTTGTTTAAAAATAGAACAGGCACATTCTGAAAATGTACAAATCATAATGTTGTTTTGTTTTTTACACTTACATGTTGCGGTAATAGTATTTTTGTTATTTTTAATGAAGGTTGATAACGACACAGACACTAGGAGGCATTTTGGGATTTTATATATATATATATATATATATATATGTATATATATATATATATATATATATAATCCAAAAAAGCAGTCCAGGAAGCAAGGAGAACAACTGGGGATCACAGGAGAACATGGGAAGCGCTGCGGGAAGACAACAGGAACATCAGACACAACAGAAACAAGAAAGTCACAGGGGGAGAGTGAGTTTGCGGGATGGAAGCCAGACATGGGGTGCTTACAAAGTTAACAGCAGATTCTATTCCATTGAGGGATGGCAGGTTGTGCAGGCTTATGAAGGCAGCTCGCTCATATCTGGCAGGTGCGCTGATTGCAGATATACGGCGTGCCCGCAGTAGACGAGTGGGCGTGGCCCGCGGTACTCTCACCGGAGCGCACAGATGGATGAGGAGTCTGAGCCGCAACAGGTCTATCTTTATTTTTCGTTATTTATGCTTTCAGATAATGTTCGTCGGTCAACTCATTAGTGTTCATTTTCAATCAAGATGAAAAAAATTATGTTAAAAATCTAATTACAGGATCTTATTTATGTGGTTTGCTCATTTCCTTAAGGCTCTGGATGTTGCGGGTCTGTGTTGGTTGACAAGACTATGCAGCATCACGTGGACACCAGGGGTGGTACCTCTGGATTGGCAGACTGGGGTGGTGGTCCCTCGCTTTAAGAAGGGGAACCGTAGGGTGTGTTCCAACTATTGGGGGATCACACTCCTCAGCTTTCCCGGTAAGGTCTATTCAGTGGTACTGGAGAGGAGGCTACGCCGGATAGTCGAACCTCGGATTCAGGAGGAACAGTGTGGTTTCCGTCCTGGTCGTGGAACTGTGGACCAGCCCTAAACTCTCGGCAGGGTTCTTGAGGGTGAATGGGAGTTTGCCCAACCAGTCTACATGTGTTTTGTGGACTTGGAGAAGGAATTCGACCGTGTCCCTCGGGAAGTCCTGTGGGGAGTGCTCAGAGAGTATGGGGTATCGGACTGTTTGATTGTGGCGGTCCCCTGCCTGTACGATCAGTGTCAGAGCTTGGTCTGCATAGCTGGCAGTAAAACGAACACGTTTCCTTTGAGGGTTGGACTCCGCCAAGGCTCCCCTTTGTCACCAAATCTGTTCATAAGTTTTATGGACAGAATTTCTAGGCGCAGTCAGGGCGTTGACCTGCGGGATTAGGTCTCCGTTTTTTGCAGATGATGTGGTCCTGATGGCTTCATCTCGCCAGGATCTTCAGCTCTCACTGGAACGGTTCACAGCCGAATATGAAGCCACTGTGATGAGAATCAGCACCTCCAAGTCCGAGTCGATGGCTCTCGCCCAGGAAAGGGTGGAGTGCCATGTCCGGGTTGGGGAAGAGATCCTGCCCCAAGTAGAGGATATCAAGTACCTTGAAGTGTTGTTCACGAGTGGGGGAAGAGTGGATTGGGAGATCGACAGGGGGATCGGTGCGGTGTCTTCAGTAATGCGGATGCTGTATCGATCCGTAGTGGTGAAGAAGGAACTGAGCTGGAAGGTAAAACTCTTAATTTACCGGTCGATCCACGTTCCCATCCTCACCTATGGTGATGAGCTTTGGGTCATGACCGAAAGGATAAGATCACGGGTACAAGCGTCCTAAATGGGCTCTCCCTTAGAGATAGGGTGAGAAGCTCTGTCATCCGGGAGGAACTCAAAGTAAAGCCGCTACTCCTCCAAATCGAGAGGGGCCAGATAAGGTAGTTAGGGCGTCTGGTCAGGATGCCACCCAAACGCCTTCCTAGGGAGGTGTTTAGGGTGCATCCGACCGGTAGGAGGCCACGGGGAAGACCCGGGACACGTTGGGAAGGCTATGTCTCTCGGCTGGCCTGGGAACGCCTCGGGATCCCCCAAGAAGAGCTGGATGAAGTGGCTGGGGAGAGGAAAGTCTGGGCTTCCCTGTTTAGGCTGCTGCCCCCGCGACCCGACCTCGGATAAGCGGAAGCTAATTTTCCCCGACTTGTGCACTAACACCATATGGTTTATTTTTTTTTTTTTCATATGTAGAATCATCTACAAATATACAAATAATTGGTAGTGTGACATCTAGTGGACACATTTAGAACAGCAGTTTCTTTAATTCAAAAATTTCGGCTCATTTTTATACTTACCAAACTCATCCCGTGGGCCGGAAAAAAACAGTTCGAGGGCCTGATATGTTTGACACCACCTGTGTTATTGCAATCCTTTTCGTTTATAAATGAAATCAACCTGCAGAGTTGTTGCCATAATCTGTCAGCCTGCTGAAGATCTGTTAGAGAAATGTGGTTGACATTCTCGCCATGTCCCTAAATGGAGTTTATGTGATTCCAGACCAAGTGAGATACAACTATTTGATACCGCCGAGTGAAAAGGTCACGTCAGAAATATCCAGCAAGTCAAAAACGTGAGTGATATTTTTTTCTATGTCGAAAAAAAAATAAGGATTTTTATATAATGGAATCTCGGGAATAACGTGATCGGTATTTTATGGAGCCCAACGACCGCTTTGTATCGAACTTTAAACTTTATTTAGTCTAGTTTAAGTCAATTAATTTAGTCTACCCCAAAAAAGGACAAGCGGTAGAAAAAGGATGGATGGATGGAATTTAGTCTACTAAAATATAAATATTTGAAAGATAAGACTTTGGAGGGGGGCGTAGCCCGCGGGCCTGCAGCCAAGCGGATTGTGTCAAGACCAGCTTCGAAATCAGCGACAGGTGCGTAGAAGGCCCACCTGGGCCTGGTTGTCTAATCAACTCTCGCTCTGTTAAAAGGCAGCAGCCGTGAGTAGAGAGTCGTTGGAGCTGGAGGGGAGCTGGAGCAAGAGCGTAACGAACACAGACAGAAAACATTTTGAGGACTTATGCAGATCCCAAATACACATCAGCAGGTACCAGAAGGTAAGAAAAGTTGGTTTTGCATAATATTGCAAAACAAAACGCCAGGTAATATGTCTGCTTATACACACACTATAGTAATGCTAGTATGTTGAAACACGGTACAATCCATCAATCGTTGCGGCTTCATAGCTTATCGAAGTCATGATAAAAACATTTTGACAGATTTTTGAACGCCGAGAAAAGGCAATGAATTCAGTCTTCGGAATGCAAAAGTGATAGCTCTATCCTGGAGGAGAGACTCCATGTATTTTTTTCTCGTCAACTTCAAAGTTACAACACAGTTACACATTTGTTTTCCGGTCACTAAGACATGAACATCGCCTTACCTGGTTCAGGTTGTACTCTCCTGAATTAACACACACTCAGACCGAGAGAGAAGGAACATCAGAAGGTGGTTAATAGTAGTAGAAGTAAATTTTATTTTAACAGCGCCTTTCTCTTTTAACTCAAAGCGCTTTTCCTTAGTGAAAACCAATATCTAAGTTACATTTAAACCAGTGTGGGTGGCACTGGGAGAAGGTGGTTAAAGTGGCTTCCCCAAGGACACAATGGCAGTGACTACAATGGTGGAAGCGGGGATTGAATCTGGAAACCTCAAGTTGCTGGCACGGCCACTCTACCATCCGAGCTATAGGGTCCTCCGAATTAAGAGCGCCTCATTTTTTTTACTTGACCTCCTCCAGGTACTGCACTCCTGTATAATGACGCTCACTTATAGTAAAGCAACTTTTGGTTACACGGTTCTTTATTCTCAATGGAACATTTAAAGCATGGGTGTCAAACTCTGGCCCGCGGGCCAAATTTGGCCCGCCGTGTAATTTAATTTGGCCCTTGAGGCAATATCAATTTAGCATTAGAGCTGGCCCGCCGGTGTTGTACAGCGTCGGTGCCGCTGTAACACCGCATTCACCGCTAATACTCATACTTGCCAACCCTCCTAATTTTCCCGGTAGACTCCCGAAGTTCAGTACCCCTCCCGAAAATCTCCCGGGGCAACCATTCTCCCGAATTTCTACTGATTTCCACCTGGACAACTATATTTGGGGCGTGCATTTAAGGCACTGCCTTTAGCGTTCTCTACATCCTGTCGTCACGTCCGCTTTTCCTCCATACTAACAGCGTGTCACATAATATTTGTGGCTTTTACACTGACACACAAGTGAATGCAAGGCATACTAGGTCAACAGCCATACAGGTCACACTGAGGGTGGCCGTATAAACAACAATAGCACTGTTACAAATATGCGCCACACTGTGAACCCACACCAAACAAGAGTGACTAACACATTTCGGGTGAACATCCGCACCGTAACACATGTTATAAATATGCGCCACACTGTGAACCCACACCAAACAAGAATGACAAACACATTTCGGGTGAACATCCGCACCGTAACACAACAGAACAATTACCGAGAAACCCTTGCAGCGCTAAATCTTCCGGGAAACTTCCAGCAAACTGACCATTAATAACGTTTTATTCATGCATTTTCTCTTGCTACTTCAAGGCTTGAATGTTTGGTTCATTCATTATTGTTATTTTATTTTCAAATGTGTTATTAGCCTGTGGAAAAAATTTGATATTTACCTCAGAAGATTGCAAATAGAAAAAAAGACATAACTTTTTATTTAAATTTTATTTGATTTGCCATTGATATTCTTTTAATTATTATTATTATTATTATTTGAAACTGGATTTTGCATGTCACTAAAGTTATATAAGTCTTGCTTATTCAATATTTAATGCAAAACATGTTTGGGTCCCTATTAAAAGGTTAATTTGTTCAACCTTGGCCCGCGGCTTTGTTCCGTTTAAAATTTTGGCCCACTCTGTATTTGACTTTGACACCCCTGATTTAAAGTTTTGATGTTATTTACTGGCGTCACATTGCAGTTTACACGTATTTCTTATGTATGATTGCCATCAACTGGTCGCACTTATCATTACACCATGTACCAAATAAAATTGCTTCAAGGTCGGTAAGCACAACCAGATTCATGCCGTACATCAGGCGCAATGGGTTATAAGGCGCAGTGTCGATTTTTGAGAAAATGAAAGAATTTTAAGTGCACCTTATAGTCCGAAAAATACAAAAAAGCATCTTTATTTAGGCTTCCTGCAAAGCATTCGTTCGCTATTAGCTAATAGCCAGGAATGATGCAGATTGTAATTTTTTTGGTCTACATGTCAATTTCAGTAAGTAACTTTTTTTTTTAAGTCTGTATATCACATTGTGTGTTTTTTTTAGTTTTGTTTGAAACACACAGCTTTTGTATTAGACTAAGACCTCCTTTTATGGTCAGTCAACTTTGAACTTTATAGTACAGATAACAACAACATTTTGTTGCATTAGATCATTGTAGTGCAGGATAAAAGAGCAATAAGGTGCACATATAAATAAATAGATTACTGTACACATAAATATATTGCACTTTTGCATATGCATCCAGGTTTACGGATGTATGTTATATTGTCTTAATGCAGTGTTTAGAAAGAAGTAATGTTGAATCAAATTGTTATCTTTAATAGCAGTGACAGGTAATCCTGTGCTGGTAATCATTTTATCAAGGATTGCTGTACTGCTTCATAGAGTTGTTGCATATAAAAGAGTTTAAGATATATTTTGTTGGCATTTTTTGCTGTTCGTTGCACTATGTGTGTCACGCTTGGGTCGCATGTTTATTGGCGGCTCATTCTCCCAAGATTTAGCAGGAACTCCGGTGGCAAAGTGCAGGTAAGAACATGATTTATTGTCCATAAATCACCAAAAATACAAAAATACAAGATATAAACAAAAGAGTGGAGTAAAGGAACTAGCTATCGTGTAAGCTTGGCATATAAACAGGAATCCAGAATCATGGAAGCAGGGAATCATCAAACGTAACTGTTGTACGGAACATAAGAAAGCCAGACTGAGTGTGACGAAAACCGGGGAATAAGTGGCTCTCTGATTATTGTTCAGCGCAGGTGTGAAGTTACGTCTTATGGCCATCAGGTGCAACATTTCAACATTATTTAATATATATATATATATATATATATATATATATATATATATATATATATATATATATATATATATATATATATATATATATATATATATATATATATATATATATATATATATATATGTATGTGTGGGAAAAATCACAAGACTACTTCATCTCTACAGAACTGTTTCATGAGGGGTTCCCTCAATCATCAGGAGATTTGGGGAACCCCTCATGAAACAGTTCTGTAGAGATGAAGTAGTCTTGTGATTTTTCCCACACATACACATTGCGCTCTACCACGGTATCGAGCACTATTATCTGGATAATCCAATCAAGATATATATATATATATATATATATATATATATATATATATATATATATATATATATATATATATATATATATATACGCATGTATATACATATATGTATTAGATTAGATTTAGATTTTTTGGTCCCCGTTGGGGAAATTAATTTTCACTGCCGTACATTTAAACATATAGACATTACACATCACAAAAATTACAAAAAGACATCATACATGACCAACACATTTACAGGCTTTGTCAGACAGGTCGGCCGTATATATATATATATATATATATATATATATATATATATATTATGTATATATAACGGATGTATTTTGTTGCGATCCGCTGCTCGGATCTTCACATATTGTTGCTTTGTTCCATTTTTATATCACTTTCGGTAGTTTGACCTCCTTATTTCCTGTTCAGTCTGTCACCATGGTTTCATATTGTTTCCACCTGCTACTCTCGGTTCCCACACACCTGTTTTACTAATCAACTCTCTTATTTAAGCTCACCTCTTTTGTTGGTTCTGCCTGGGATCCTAATTTGCCTTCGTGCAACAAGTGACGACTGCTCTGTATGTATATTCTCGCTAGCTTACACGCTACGCCTTTGTTTTATTCTAGCTCTCGTGCTAATGGTTTGTTTTCCCTTTTTCGTGCCTTCGTGCCAAGTATAGTTTTTCTGTTTGTATTCCTAGCTTCCATGCTAGCGCCATTTGTTTGCCTTTCTGCTTAGCACCAGTATTTTTTGTTCCTAGCCCTTTTATTTATTTAATAAATACTTTACATCTTACCTTAAGCTGTGTTCTTGCCCGACGCATCCTTGGAAGAACGAACTCGGCATCGTTAGGCTGCACAGTCTTTACATATGTATGTATTATGTATGTATGTGCCTCAGGAAAAGCCTTATCCCTGCAGCTATAGCCGCACTTAACAGCAAGCCCCGCCGACCCGTCTGACAAAGTCTGTAAATGTGTTGGTCATGTAAGATGTCTTTTTTGTTATTTTTGTTTTGTGATGTGTAATGTCTATATGTTTAAATGTACGGCAGTGAAAATGAATTTCCCCAACGGGGAACAATAAATCAAAATCTAATCTAATACATATATGTATATACATGTGTATATATTTATATGTATATATATATATGTATTTCTTTTTTTTTCTTTTTAAAAGGAAAAAAAAAATTGTGAGGCTAAAAAAATCTCGATGTAATCATAATAGGATCGACCTAGATACGCTCCTGTACTTGGTATCATTACAGTGGATTTCAGGTGTTGATCCACCAATGGAGTTTGTTTACATTGTGATTTCTGCTGAGCTACGGTGTGTTTCGAAGCATGTTTAGCTATTCCTCGTCCTGCAGTGATAACGATACTTCTATGAAACGTACTTTATTTGTCGCCATGGAGGCAAGGATTAGGGATCTAGAAGTAGCTAAAACACTACAGACTGAGGATGGACTTTTTCCGCTAGCTCGCTCGCCATGTCTTAAAGCACCTCCTACTGAGGGCATTTCAGTGTTATTACTTCACCATTATCATTAGTTTTTAAGCCAAAATGCGTCCGTTCTCCCTTTTCTGTCGACACACTGTTTCTGCTTGTAAGTACTCGGTGATTGTACGCTGCCGAACATGCTCCTCTGTTTGTAAAACTATCAATGACACTACATGACGACCATGGAGGGGGGGTTCGGACCGGTACTTTGTAGAGGGGGTATAGTACCAAAAATGATTCCTTAGTATCACGGAACTAGACCAGCACCGGTATACTGTACAACCCTACTCTGTACTATACCAATGTGTGTGTGTGTGGAAACTAGACTGACCATACGTCCTCTTTTCCCCGGACAAGTCTTCTTTTGCGGGGCTGTCCGGGTGGGGTTTCTTAAATGCCTTCGAATGTCCGGCATTTTGAGTCAGGGTTGCATGTATTTTCAATGTGCGTCCAGGGTTAAGAAAGGGTTCGAAACAAAACAAATTGTGAAAGTGAAAGAGAGCGAGAGAGTAGATTGATTGTCAAACAAGGCATACTAGGCATACTTGTGACCAAACAGGTCACACTGAGGGTGGCCGTATAAACAACTTTAACACTGGTACAAATATGTGAACCCACACCAAACAACAATGACAAACACATTTCGGGAGAACATCCGCCCCGTAACACAATATAAACACCACACAACAAATACCCAGAACCCCTTGCAACACTAACTCTTCCGGGATGCTACAATATACACCGCCCGCTACCTCCTACCTCAACCCCGATCACGTCTCATCAAATATTCCACTTTGAAAAATATTTTTGGTGGAATTTTGCATATTTTGTGTGTTTGCCATAAAAAAACTTAGTTTTGTTTGACAAAAAAGGTCTGAAAACAAACAAACAAACAAAACAATATTAAATAACTAAAACATTTTGAAATGAGGAATAAATCTGAAGTTGATGTAGACCCTAGAGATTTAAGCCAGGGGTGTCAAGCTCAAATACAGAGTGGGCCAAAATTTAAAACTGAACAAAGCCGCGGGCCAAAGTTGAACAAATTTTGCATTAAACATTGAACAAGCAAGGCTTACATACAGTAACTTTATAGTGACATGCAAAATCGAGTCTCAAATAATAATTAAAGCTGCAAGCAGCGTTGGTCGGGTCAGCCTTTGGCTGCTGCCGCCGCTACTCAAGCCCTAGTCTAAGTCAGACCAACATAGAGGTTTTTGTTTCATGTCTCTACGACATTCCTAACAGAAGTTACATGCAGTTTTGTCTGGGTTTTTTCCTAGGGGGCGCTGGAGCGCAAATTTGATTTTTAGGGTTTGGTTTTTTATTAGATGGCAATTTTCGCCAGTCCTGATGTGTGTGTAAAATTTGGTGAGTTTTCAAGCATGTTAAGGGGGTCAAATTACAGATCGGCGTTTCTGGATGTTGTTGATAAATGGCTTTTGCTTTGAATGGTAGAGCTATAACTTGCACTTTGAAGCATTTTAAGGGCGTCAAATTACAGCTCAAAGAGGCAAAAATGACATTTTTTAGAAAACTTTGCGCAGGGGTTCTTTGAAGGCGCGTAAAATCAAAACCGTAGTAGTAATCAAAACTCGTTTCAATAACTTTTAATCAGAAGGGTTCAAACTCTCCCCTGTGCGAGTTTGAAGCCGAACTAACAAACGGGCTCAGAGGAGATAATGTTTGAAAAAAGGTGACACATTTTTACAAAACTTTTATTTTGAAGGGGTCATTTTTAACTGCCTGTTGATTTTTGCTGAAGGATCTCAATTAGTAAAATGTAGGTGTAAGTGAGACCTACATAGAGGTTTTTGTTTCATGTCTTTCTGGCATTCATACCGGAAGTTACAAGCAGTTTTGTCTGTGTTTTCTTCCTAGGAGCAGTTTTTTCTGTGTTTTAATCAAGCGCAATTTTGAGTTTTGGGGTTTGATTTTTTTTCATTAGATCGTAATTTTAGCCAGTCCTGATGTGTGTGTCAAGTTTGGTGAGTTTTGAAGCATTTTAAGGGGGTCAAATTACAGCTCTAAGGGACAAAAATTTAATTTTTTGCGAAAACTTTGCTTTGAACGGGTTTTTGCCAAATTTTTGTTGATTTTTGCCCTAGAAGGTAAAATTATGAAATCTAGGTGTAAGTTAGCCCTACATAGATGTTTTTCTTTCATGTCTCTACGACATTCCTAATGGAAGTTACAAGCAGTCTGTTTTTTTTTTTCTTCCTAGGGAGCGCTAGCGCGCAATTTAGATTTTTGGGGTTTGGTTGCTTAATAAGTTGGGAAGGTTTGCCATACCGACGTGTGTGTCAAATTTGGTTAGTTTTGAAGCATGTTAAGGGGGTCAAATTACAGCGCATAGGTGCGGAATGAAGAAAGAATAATAATAAAGAATAATAATAAAACCTTACTGTTTCAATAGGGTATTTTGGCCCATTGCAAAGGACTCCCACAGGGCGGACCCTAATAATAATAATTATAAAATATCAATGGCATATCAAATAAAATTTAAATACAAATTGAATGCCTCTTCTATTTGATGCCTTCTGAGGTAAATATCAAAATATATTGTAGCGTCCCGAAAGAGTTAGCGCTGCAAGGGGTTCTGGGTATTTGTTCTGTTGTGTTCATGTTATGTTACAGTGCAGATCCATCCATCCATCCATTTACTACCGCTTATTCCCTTTTGGGGTCGCGGGGGGCGCTGGCGCCTATCTCAGCTACAATCGGGCGGAAGGCGGGGTACACCCTGGACAAGTCGCCACCTTATCGCAGGGCCAACACAGAAAGACAGACAACATTCACACAGTGCAGATGTTCTCCCGAAATGTGTTTGTCATTCTTGTTTGGTGTGAGTTCACAGTGTGGCGCATATTTGTAACAGTGTTAAAGCTGTTTATACGGCCACCCTCAGTGTGACCTGTATGGCCGCATATATTATGCGAGTGGGTCTGCACGCTGTTTGTACGGAGGAAATGCGGACGTGACGACAGGTTGTAGAGAATGCTAAAGGCGGTGCCTTTAAGGCACGCCCTCAATATTGTTGTCCGAGTGAAAATCGGGAGAATGCTTGCTTGCCCCGGGAGATTTTCGAGAGGGGGACTGAACTTCGGGAGGATTGGCAAGTGGGAGAAATTGCGGTGTTACAGCCAGGGGCCCAGAGAGGCCCCTAATGATGATGAAATTATGTGTTGGGGGCCCTGTAAAGATTCTTTTCATGGGACCCAAAATCCCTAGCGGCGCCCCTGGTTACAGCGGCACCGCTGCTGTGTAATAACGGCGGGCCAGCTGCAACGTTAATTAGATATTGCCTCAAGGGCCAAATTAAATTACACGGCGGGCCAAATTTGGCCCGTGGGCCGGAGTTTGACACTCATGATTAAGCGTTAAATATAAAATGTATTGTCATCATTTCATTACTGAAGCAAAACACTTTTTACACTTTTATACTGAAATTAATACAGCTACAACTTATAAAAGATAGATAAAAACATAGAAAGCGGTAAAGTTTAGATCCATGAAGGAAAGAAAAAAATGAATGAATGTTTATAACTGAATACATTTACATATGTAGACAAATTTGCTTTCTTTTTATATTATTTATTTGAATGAATAAAGTAACGTTTATGACAATTTTTTTCCAAAACACAGTATATAATGTGAGATATAACAGGACAATGCATACGTTTATCATTTGTTTTCAAATCGCTTACTAAAAAGTGTGTCCCCGAAAATTTACTTTGAGACCACATTTTTATGACTCGATGGGGTCCCTGGGACCCCGTTTTGAAAATTCTTAACACTGGTGTCAACAGAGGAGAAAACATGCTTTATTTAAATAGGTATATTATTTATAAAGCAAGTTCAAGTATATGTGTCCTCTTTTTGGGATCTGAGAATATGGTCAGCCGAGTGGAATCAGACCCAAGTCCTGCACAGCATGAACGTGCCCTTCAACGAGCAGCAGAGACAAAGACAAACAACCCTCCGTCATCTTTTACGAGTCTTTTCGCTGGGGAACATACCTCCAGCTCAGGAGTCCAGGTTAAGCCCACATCTGATGATGTCAAAACAGTTCCTTCGTGATCCAATTTCTGAGCCCGGCTGAGGCTTTTGAAATTTTGATCCCGTCAAGCGAGAAACAATTTCACCAGGTGTCAGCTGACACCGGTCCATCGCTAGTCTCCGGTCGTCACCCACTTGTCACCGCTTGAGGAGACGTGAAAAGATAACGCGAAGGAGTGTTTTCTCAACGTTGGACAATTTCCAGAATTTTTTTTTAAAAAAGAATCCTCGCTCATTTTAATCGGGTTCAATAGAAGAGCTGAAATGTAACAGCCTTCCATCCATCCGTTTTCTACCGCTCGTCCCTTTTGGGGTTGCTGGAGACTGTCTCAGCTGCATTTGAGCGGAAGGCGGTGTACACCCTGGACAAGTCGCCACCTCTTCGCAGCACCCGATACCCATTTCCCTCTGATTACTTAAGCTCTCCAGTCCAGTAGATTCCTGATGGTTCACCCTTCCCGTTGTGTTCATCTCCTCTGCTCCTCTGCTTTGGCTCCATTCACGCTCCTTGTTTCTTTTGTGTGCGATTCACATTCACCCTGGACAAGTCGCCACCTCATCGCAGCCTGTTCACGTTTATTCCTCCTGACCTCACAGTGTGACTGTTCATCAGCTGACTTCTGCTTGTTCAAGCTGTGTATAATGCACTGTACCGTAAATATATTTAAATCTACATAGCGATGTCCGATAATGGCTTTTTTTGCCGATATCCGATATCCCGATATTGTCCAACTCTTAATTACCGATTCCGATATCAACAGATACGGATATATACAGTGGTCTTGTACGTGTGTTTGTGGAAGCTGCATACAGCATGTTGCTGGACTGGCAAACGGTTCGTACATGTTGTGGAAGGTTTCAAAGGCAATGGCTTCACAGCACACCCTTATTACCTTTATCTGAAAGAGCACCACCGGATTTTCGCGAGAACGTTAGCGGCTCCCGACTCCGGATATATAACAACAGGCGGGTGGCGGGTGGTTGCGGTTCTAAAAAAAGGTTGGTTCGGGTGGATGACGGGTGGATGACGACTTTAGTGATGCGGTTGGGGATTATATAATTGCCTATCCGCGCATCTCTACTATACACATATATACATACATATATATAAATATATATGGACACATGTGTATATATATATATATATATATATATATATATATATATATATATATATATATATATATATATATATATATATATATATATATATATATATATATATATATATATATATATATATATGTAGGTGTGGGAAAAAATCACAAGACTACTTCATCTCTACAGATCTGTTTCATGAGGGGTTTCCTCAATCATCAGGAGATTTTAATGGAAGCATTCACATACAATGGTTTATATAGAGCACAGAGTGGGTGGGTACAAGCAGGCGTAGGGTGTGGTGATTGGCTCATGTGTTACCTAGGAGGTGTTTCCGTCTATGGCGGCATGTTGAAATGATTTCACTGCGCTTGTTGAGGGATGATAGATCTGGATGATATATAATAAACAGTTTCTCTTTTAAGCATAGGTTGCATCTTTTATTACCACTGTTGTAAGGTGTGCTGGATGCAAGAATTTGCCATGTTATTGAATTTTCAACATTATTGTCTTTGAGGTTCCAAATGTGTTTGCTGAGTTCTGTAGAATTCTGCAAAGTCTGGTTTCTAAAGGAGGCGTTGTGATTATTCCATCTTGTTTTGAACGCTCCTTCGGTTAATCCTACGTACGTGTCGGATGTGTTAATGTCCTTGCGTATTACCTTTGCTTGGTAAACGAATGATGTCTGTAAGCACCTTCCGTTGAGGGGCAATCAGGTTTCTTGCGACAGTTACATTCATTATTGGTTTCAGAGTCGTTTAGTCTGGGGGTAGGCAGTCCTTTTGCAATTGCTTTGTTGTGGTTTGAAATGATTTGTTGCATGTTATTCATACAGCTGTAGCTCAATTTAATGTTGTTCTTGTTGAATATTTTTCTTAGGGTGTTGCCTTTGGGGAAGTGTTTGTCGATCAGAGTGAGGAACTTGCGGCCGATGTTGGTTGAGACGTCTTTGCTGAATGGCGGATTGTACCAGATGAGGTTGTTTCGTTTTCTGCTCTTTTTTGGTTGGTTTCCTGGGGTGGGTTCATAGGTGAGGGTGAAGTTGTATCCGCTTTCATCAAGTGCTTTCTGGTACGGGGGGGTTGCTTGGTCGAATTCAGCTTTGCTGGATGACAGCTGTCATTTGGAACCTCAAAGACAATAATGTTGAATATTCAATAACATGGCAAATTCTTGCATCCAGCACACCTTACAACAGTGGTAATAAAAGATGCAACCTATGCTTAAAAGAGAAACTGTTTATTATATATCATCCAGATCTATCATCCCTCAACAAGCGCAGTGAAATCATTTCAACATGCCGCCATAGACGGAAACACCTCCTAGGTAACACATGAGCCAATCACCACACCCTACGCCTGCTTGTACCCACCCACTCTGTGCTCTATATAAACCATTGTATGTGAATGCTTCCATTAAAATCTCCTGATGATTGAGGGAACCCCTCATGAAACAGATCTGTAGAGATGAAGTAGTCTTGTGATTTTTTTCCCACACCGACATATTGCGCTCTACCACGGTATCGAGCACTATTCTCCGGATAATCCAATCAAGACATATATATATATATATATATATGTATATGTATGTGTGTGTATATATGTATATATGTGTATAGATATATGTATATATGTGTCTATAAATATATGTATGTATATATATATATATATACATCTACATGTATATATTTATATATATATATATGTATATACATATATATATATATATATATTTGTATATATGTGTGTATATATGTGTGTATATATGTATTTATGTATATATATATATGTATGTGTATACATTTATGTGTATATATTTATATATGTATATATATGTATGTGTATACATTTATGTGTATATATATATACACATACATATATGTGTATATATATGTGTGTATATATATGTGTGTATATATATATATATATATAAATGATAAATAAATGATAAATGGGTTGTACTTGTATAGCGCTTTTCTACCTTCAAGGTACTCAAAGCGCTTTGACACTACTTCCACATTTACCCATTCACACATATATATATATATATATATATATATGGGATATATATATATATATATATATATATATATATATATATATATATATATATATATATATATATATATATATATGTATATGTATGTATGTGTATATATGTATATATGTGTATAGATATATGTATATATGTGTCTATAAATATATGTATGTATATATATATATATATATATATATATATATATATATACATGTATATATATATATATATATATGTATATACATATATATATATTTGTATATATGTGTGTATATATGTATTTATGTATATATATATGTATGTGTATACACTTATGTGTATATATTTATATATGTATATATATATGTATGTGTATACATTTATGTGTGTATATATATATATATATATATATATATATATATATATATATATATATATATATATATATAGTACATTTAAGCTGCATATAGCTATGTCTCTACTTCTGTGTATGCAGCATAGCATGACTAGTATTAACCAACAGTGTGTGACATTTTGTTGAACAAAAAACATGGTACCTAGCAAACACTATCATTATTTCCATATAATTATAATTACAGATGTCTGTGACATGAGCTGGACAAACGGTGTGAGTCATCGGCACCTCAAGCATGTTTTTTCAGGTATGTGGACGTTAGGCGTGTAATTTACATATGTCAAGTTTTTCCTCTGCGCTGCAAAAAGTCAGTGTTCAAAAACAAGGGGAAAAAAAATACAAAAATGAGGGGTATTTTATTTGAAGAAAGCAAAGTGATCGGCCAATAGAACAACAAAATTTGGCTTGTCAAGACTTTCCAAAACAAGCAAAATTATCTGACTTCAATGAACCCAAAAATACCTTAAAATATGTATTTTCTCACTAATAACAGGTGCACTTTTCTTGGTAGAAAAAAAAATGAGACCTTTTTTCTCAATGTGTTGAAAAATATTCTTAAACTAAGTAAATACTAGTACCATTATCTTGACATTATGATATGCACTCGGCATTACGTTTCTTGAAACCAGCAAACTTATCCTAAAAACTAGTTTATTTTTCTTAATGGAAAGGCAAGGGCTTGTTACTCTCGGGGTCTACTACCCGCTTAGGCAAATGATATTGTCTAAAAAATGCATTTTTCCATCGTGCGTGCTCTTTCAGTCAATTAGTGCGCGTATTTACAAAAAAATTTATTTTTGAAGAATTTATCTAAATGTGCATGAACTTTTTTTGTTTGAAATGGTTTGAAATGTCATAGATTTTAACTGTCATCTTACTTTACTGTGCTAACTGTACTACTACAGGAGTAGATATGTTCTATTGTTTCATTGAAAATAAAACAGCAAAGTCCATTTGGCTGTCTTCTGTTTTTAATTATGAGACACAATTGTGTCAAAGTCATGATTTGTTTTTTTCATGCTTGAAATTGTCATGATCTTTGGTCTGGATCATGTTGTTTGTTATTTTCTGCTAGTTCTGGACTCTTTTAGTTCCTGTTTACGCTTCTTTGTTTAGTTACCAGGTTTCACCTGTCTCATGTGTTTGGCTCACGCACCTGCTCTAGACTATGGTTTAAGCCTGTTTTTGCCAGTCAGTCGGGCTGGCGACATTACTCTGCATTTGCTCTGTTCATAGGGGGGTAAAGATTGGTTGGTAAAGTGGCCGTGCCAGCAACTTGAGGATTCCAGGTTTCGATCCCTGCTTCTGCCATCCTAGTCACTGCCATTGTGTCCTTGGGAAAGATACCTTACCCACCTGCTCCCAGTTCAACCCACACTGGTTTAAATGTAACTTAGATATTGGCTTTCACTTTGTAAAGCGCTTTGAGTCACTAGAAATAAAGCATTATATAAATATCATTCACTTCATGCCATAGATTGCGAGTTTTGTTTCATGTCCATGGTTTCTGCCTATGTGTTAGTTTTTGTATCATATGCTAAGTTGGGCCTTGCATTGTGCGCCCTTTTGTTTTTACCTATTGATAGTGAAAAATTAAATATGTTCCTACCTACACGCCTTGTCCAGAATATTCCATTTTCATCCCGGGTGAACAAACTCCCCCCGTCTTGACAGAAATACAAAATGATTACTTTAAAAAAGTAGTTTTACACTTGTGAGTTTTGATGACACAGCTTTGCAACAGTTGATATTCTAGTTTCAAGCAAGTTTTACTCAAGCTGTAATATCTTACTGAGATCATTTAGGAACCAAACCAGGGGTCCCCAAACTACGGCCCGCGGGCAAGATACGACCCGCTATTGTCCAAAATACGGCCCACGTGAAGTCCCAAGTTCAAATATTTGAATTAGAATTTTATTTTTGTATTTATTTTTTAAAATCTGTCCTTTCTAATTAATTTTCTACTGCTTGTTACTCTCGGTGTCTCTTAGCCGCTCTGGCAAATCATATTGTTTAAAAACGCATTTTCCCATTGATAAAGTGACATCATTGCGCTCTGAATATATATATATATATATATATATATGTATGTATGTATTTATATATATATATATATATATATATATATATATATATATATACATATATATATATGTATGTATGTATTTATTTATATATATATATATATATATATATATGTATGTATTTATTTATATATATATATATATATATATATATATATATATATATATATATATATATATATATATATATATATATATATATATATATATATATATAGTCATGGTTACTGTGGTTTATCTGTTTTACATTGCTCAATACCGGGGTAGATCGGAATATACTTTAGGTCAGGAAAAAACAGAGGCTATTTCATCCCTACAAGCCTGTTTTGCAGGTTTTCCTGCTTTTCAGGGGATTTTATTATATATTTTATTATAAAATCCCCTGTTTCGCAGGTTTCCCTGCTCTTCAGAGGAGTTTATCATATATGCATCTATTTTCTACTGCTTATCCCTTTCTGGGCCTCGGGGGTGCTGGAGATTATGTTATTATAAAATCCCCTGAAGAGCAGGGAAACCTGCGAAACAGGCTTGTAGGGATGAAATAGCCTCTGTGTTATTTCCTCACCTAACGTGTGTGTGTGTGTGTGTGTGTGTGTGTGTGTGTGTGTGTGTGTGTGTGTGTGTGTGTGTGTGTGTGTGTGTGTGTGTGTGTGTGTGTGTGTTTGTGTAAAGCGCTTTGAGTCACTGGAGAAAAAGAGCTACAGTATATAAATATAATTGACTTCATGCCATTCATTCATGCCACAGATAGTGAGTTTTGTTTCATGTCGACAGTTTCTGTGTTAGTTTTTGTATCAAACACAAAGTTGTGCCTTCGCTTTGTGCGCCCTTTTGTTTGTACCTATTGATAGTGAACAATTAAAGATGTTCCTACCTTCACGCCTTGTCCAGAATAGTCCATTTTCATCCAAGGATAACAAACAGAATTTCTTGACATAAATAAAAAATGATTACTTTAAAGAAGTAGTTTTTTACTTGTGAGTGTTGAAGACACAGCTTTTCAACAGCTGATATTCTAGTTTCAAGCATGTTTTACTCATTTTACGTCATAAAATCTCAGCAACAAGCTGTAATATCTTACTGAGATCATTTAGGACCTAAACCCTTAAAACAAGTAAAACACTCTAACATAAAAACTGCTTAGTGAGAAGATTGATCTTATCAGACAGAAAATAAGCAAATATCACCCTTGTTTGAGATATTTCCTCTTACTTAGATTTCAGTTTTTGCAGTGTGGCCCGGACGATCAATACACCGCAGTAACAAAGCGCCCGGGCCGAGAGAACATGTGTCCTTTTTGTAACCTTCGACCCGCACTCTTTAGGCACCACGGGTCAGATGTCCTGTCCGAGTCTCTGGTGTGCTGAAGGTCGGTTAAAAACGACAGCTTACAGTGAACATGTGCACATTTGATCTCTGACCTCCCCTTCACCATGGCCATCTTGTGTCAGAACAGTTTGAGATCGATAATGTTTTTGGCCGGGGGGCAGGGACATAATGACGGCGAGTTTGAAGAAGACTTGTTGCAAATTGCTTCCTATGAAATACGAACTAGCAGTCGGACCTTTGACCTCAACTACCTCAGCCATCTGGGCTGGGGTATGCTTTTAAAATGGGGTAGTAAAATAAATACAGTAGCTGACAAAAGGAATTACCCCTTATATTTGAGTAAAGTAAAACTGGGATATCCAGTATATTGCCAACTAGTACTTGGCCACCTGCCTTGACTCATATATGAACTTGAAGTGCACTGCAAAAACTGAAATAACTCCGGGACTGGCTCCAGAGGGGAAATATGAGTCTTTGATCTTGCATTCGCGTAGAAATCTTCGAGCTGCTCTTTGTCTGATCCCTCACCTAGGACCTGTTTGTCTTGGAAGACCCTACCAGGGGGCATGGAAGCCCCCGGACCACATAGCTCCTAGGACCATTGGGACACGCAAACTCCTCTACCACGGTAAGGTGGCAGCTGAGAGAGTGCTCAGAGAGTATGAGGTATCGGACTGTCTGATTATGGCGGTCCGATTAGTGTCAGAGCTTGGTCCGCATCGCCGGCAGTAAGTCGGACACGATTTCTCTCTGGCACTCTTCGAGGGCGGACTCTCCCCCTTTCCTCTCCCTTTTTTGTTTTGTCTTGTCTCAACGTTCTTGTTGCCTCTTTTTGCACTGCTCTCCAAATCTAAACATTGGAACTATTTAAATGGCCTCAACAAAATTTACAAGATCTTGGGTTTGGGGGAACCTGCTGTCGGGACGAAGCGGTTGTTGCTGGACACACGACGGACTTTTGGGAGAAGAAGGAGGGCCGTGTGCCTGGCGACCCTTTTATGTGGACGACGTGTAGATATCTACCTATTCGGAACTATGAAAACAGGACATCTGCTGATTGGAGTAAGCGTTGCTCTGGTTTGTCGACAAATTGGAAGTTGCTGGCAGTCTTCAAAGTACCCCAAAGCTGCCACAAGTGATTGGAGTATGCGGGAAGACCTGTGGATTACATCGGACTGTCTACCCCACAGTTTTTGAGGACCAGTCATGGACAATTTAGAGTGAAAAGCAAATTTTATTTTCACTCGCATACAAATTGTTCTAACTTGGATTGGTTCCCTGGCTTCGAGACTCCCCCGAACGTCACTACAATGAAAACACAACAAACTCCCTTCTTGTCTCTCATGGACACACACCTGTTGTTGTTGACTTTGGACTAGCGACTGCAAAATACATCAAGGCCGCGGAACAGAGACACACTGGGGGCTTACACACAGACACACACATCCACAAAAAAAATATACGCCACACATACACCCCTCCCCCCCCCCAACCCAAAGCCCTTGATGCAAATCCCGTAGGGGTGATAAATGGATGGTCAGCGCCTGAAGAGCTGCGGTCTACCACCATGACCTTGAACTACCTTCCCTCTGTTGCTAAATATCTCGAGATGTATGTTGTAACATGTATATGTGCTTTGCTATGGAGGTTTTTTCCCACTCCAGACTGGGCCTCCTTAGGAGCCCAGTCTAGTTGTATTTTTCTACTCATCCTTCCCCAGCGTTGACATTTTTCCCATCTTTTACGGGGCGCCTTATGGCTACCCATCAGCGTTCTTGTTCTGTAACCCTGTACACTGTTTGTTTGTCTAATCTTGAACAGGTTTGTGCTGAAAACAATGTTTCGTTGTACTTGTCCAATGACAATAAAGACCTATCCTATCCTATCATATCCAGTGAGGGTTGAACTCCGCCAAGGCTGCCATTTGTCCCCGATTCTGTTCATAACTTTTATGGACAGAATTCCTAGGCGCAGTCAAGGCGTTGAGAGGATCTGGTTTGATGGATGCAGGATTATGTATCTGCTTTTTGCAGATGATGTGGTCCTGATGGCTTCATCTGGCCAGGATCTCCAGCTCTCACTGGATTGGTTCCCAGCCGAGTGTGAAGCGACTGGGATGAGAATCAGCACCTCCAAGTCCGAATCCATGGTTCTCGCCCGGAAAAGGGTGGAGTTGCAAGAATGTGTGGATACCCTGCGACACTCTAAGCAGACGCATTTCCAACAATAAAGTCAACGAAATCACAAAGGTGAGTTTTGTTGATGTTATTGACTTATGTGGAGTGTGCTAATCAGACATATTTGGTCATGGCATGACTGCAAGCTAATCAATGCTAACATACTATTTAGGCTAGCTGTATGTACATATTGCATCATTATGCCTCATTTGTAGCTATATTTGCATCCAGCCTTTCCCTCCACCCACATTTAATGCCAAACAAACACATACCAATCATTGGTTAGAAGGCGATCGCCAAATTCGTCCGCGCTTCCTCGTGATATGGCTCAAAAGCGTCTGTTTCTTCTTTAATTTAGTTTTCGGTACCTGCCTTCACACTCCCACCATCCGTTTCAATACATGCGTAATCTGTTGAATCGCTTACGGCGCTGAAATCCGAGTCTGAATCCGAGCCACTACGCTATACCTTTCTGTGCTATCCACCATGTTCCATGTTTGTTTCCGGTGGCTTCACGCAGTGACGCCACAGGACAATAGACGGGTGGATATAGCGATGGTGTAAATCAGGCACTTTGAAGCCGTTTTCCGGGATATTGCGTGATGCGTAAAATTTTGAGAAAAACTTCGAAAAATAAAATAAGCCACTGGGAACTGCTTTTTTATTGGTTTTAACCCTTCAGAGATTGTGATAATCTTCCCCATTAAGACCGAAAGGACAAGATCAAGGGTACAAGTTGCCGAAATGAGTTTTCTCCGGCGGGTGGCGGGGCTCTCCCTTAGGGTGGAGCTCAAAGTAAAGCCGCTGCTCCTTCACATCGAGAGGAGATGAGGTGGTTCGGGCATCTGGTCAGGATGCCTAGGGAGGTGTTTAGGGCACGTCGGACCCGTAGGAGGACACGGCAAAGACCCAGGACATGTTGGGATCCCCCGGGAAGAGCTGGACGAAGTGGCTGGGGAGAGGGAAGTCTGGGCTTCCCTGCTTAGGCTGCCACCCCCGCGGATGAAGATGGATGGAAATAAGGGTGATATGTTCTTATTTTCTGTCTGACAAAATAATTCTTCTCACTAAGCAGATTGTATGTTAGTTTTAGGGTTTTGTCCTAATTTATCTCAGTAAGATATTACAGCAGTGGTTCTTAACCTGGGTTCTATCGAACCCTAGGGGTTCGGCGAGTCGGCCTCAGGGGTTCGGCGGAGGTCGAGACACACCCGACTCATCGTGTAGATACAAACTTCCCCCGATCGGCTTATTGTGAATACAGCAACAGCAGAAGTCACACCGATTTGCAGGTGTGTCATTTGTTATGAGTTAATGCGCTGTGTCGGTTTTGTTGTTTGAACAAGGTGATGTCCATGCAAGGTTCATTGTGTGCACCAGTAGAAAAAAAAATGACTTTGTCTTGAATTTGAAAAAAAAAAAATATATATATATATATATATATATATATATATATATGTATTTATTGATATATATATGTATTTATTGATATATATATGATATTTCACTAAAGGTGAATGCGCGTATAAAACTGGTGGGGTTTGATACCTCAAACAAGTTTAAGAACCACTGTATTACAGCTTGTTGCTGAGATGTTATGACCTATATGAGGGGTAGGGAACCTATGGCTCTAGAGCCAGGTGTGGCTCTTTTGATGACTGCATCTGGCTCTCAGATAAATCTTAGCTGACATTGCTTAACAGGATAAGTAATTAATAATTACACTGGTAATGGCAGTGTTAAAAATAACGTTCAAAATATACAATATTTTCATGCATTTTAATCCATCCATCAATTTTCTACTGCACCTGTTTAACGAGTATTTTATTTATTATTGGTTCTGCTGTGGATCGTGAGATCGACAGGCGGATCGGTGCGGCGTCTTCAGTAATGCGGACGTTGTACCGATCCGTTGTGGTGAAGAAGGAGCTGAGCCGGAAGGCAAAGCTCTCAATTTACCGGTCGATCTACGTTCCCATCCTCACCTATGGTCATGAGCTTTGGGTCATGACCACAAGGATAAGATCACGGGTATAAGCGGCCGAAATTAGTTTCCTCCGCCGTGTGGCGGGGCTCTCCCTTAGAGATAGGGTGAGAAGCTCTCCCATCCGGGAGGAACTCAAAGTAAAGCCACTGCTCCTTCACATGGAGAGGAGCCAGATGAGGTGGTTCGGGCATCTGGTCAGGATGCCACCCGAACGCCTCCCGAGGGAAGTGTTTAGGGCACGTCCAACCGGTAGGAGGCCACGGGGAAGACCCAGGATACGTTGGGAAGACTATGTCTCCCGGCTGGCTTGGGAACGCCGCGGGATCCCCCGGGCAGAGCTAGACGAAGTGGCTGGGGAGAGGGAAGTCTGGGTTTCCCTGCTTAGGCTGTTGCCCCCGTGACACGACCTCGGATAAGCGGAAGATGATGGATGGATGGATTGGTTCTGCTTCAAAATAACAATGTTATTAAAAAGAATGAGAGACTACTTATACTCTACAAATGTTGGTCTTACTTAAAATGCACGGATTTAGTTGTATTCAGTGAAAAAAATATATTTAATGGCTCTCACGGAAATACATTTTAAAATATTTGGCTTTCATGGCTCTCTCAGCCAAAAAGGTTCCCGACCCCTGACCTATATTGAGTAAAACATGCTTAAAAATAGAATATCAACTGTTGCAAAGCTGTGTCATCAACAAACTTGTATAAAACTTTTTTTTTTTTTTTGGTGATTATTTTTTACTACAAGCATGAAAAAATCACGAATTTAACACAAATGTATCTCATAATTCAAACAGATGACGGCCAAATGGACTTTTCTGTTTTAATTTTGATGAAACAATAGAAAATACACTGTCACATTCAAAACGAATTGTGATGCGCGGAGATATCACCTCAGGATGCAGTGGGACCAGACAGGCAGGGTTGCAGGTAAGAATCTGATTTATTATACAAAAAATATAAGAACACTTGTACAAACAGCAAAATAAAGGCGTGCAAGAGCGCACGAAAAGCTAAAGCTAATAGCTAGCACAAAAAGTCCAAGTAAATGTCACAGAAGCGCGTGTCAAGCGCACAGAAGCTAAGGCGTAACTTAGCACAGAACTGTCAAAGCGGAGATAACCAAACGTGATAATTGCGCGTAACAAACCCATGAGCCAAGAGGTAAAAAACAGTCTTAAATACCTAAGTAAACAATTTCCGTCAGGTGTGCGTCGAAAAACATAGCAGGTGGAACAAATGAGAAACCATGGCAACGAGATAAAACAGGAAGTGCAAAACTCAGAACAGGAAGAGTCTAAAATTAATAATCAAAACACAAACAAGGACTCAAATATAGACAAAAGATGTGATCCGGGAATCGGATCACAACATACGTGCTCATATAGTAGTACAGTTGGCACAGTGCAGTAAACTGACGGTTACTATTTAAACATTTAACATTTCTAACAATTTTGAACAGTTCATGCACATTCAGATAAATTCTTCAGAGTTATGCGCACTAATTGACTGAACATGTCACGCCTGTAAGTAATGTTTTGGTTTTGGTCATGCTATGTTTAGTTTTTGGACATTCAGTCACGTTTTGCACTTCCTGGTTTTGTTTGTTTCCATGCCAACTCATTAGTTTTCACCTCTCACGTCCCTGTTCTCAGCCTCACACCTGTTTTCACTAATGATCACAGCTATTTAAGTCACTCTTTTTCTTGTCTTCGTCCTGGGATCTTCACACTCGTACACACGCTACCCATGCTGCACCTTCTTCACGCCCTCGTTTATGTGCTTCATGCCTTGCTACGCTTTTCATTTTGATCCACGTAAGTTTTGTATTTATGCCACTCTTTTGTTTCATGCCTTTTAGTCTTGCCATCGTGCTGCTTAAGTTTATAGTTAAATTGTCTTTCATGCCATTGAGCAAGTGTTTTTGTTTTCCCTGTTTAGTATATATTATATAATAAACAACTATGTACTCACGTCCACGCCTCGCTCGTGTTGATCCTCATCTGCATCGAAGAAACAATCCATGTCCAAGCAAAGTTGTGACAGAACAAGCACGCATTTGGCACGATGATGTCATGTTGTCGATGGAAATATGCATGTTTTGACAAAATTATTTGACCGAGCGGTTAGGAGACCCCGAGAGTAACAAGCGGTTGCCTTGTTCCCTTTCCGTTAAGAACAATAAATTAGTTTTAGTATAAGTTTGCTGGTTTCAAGAAATGTAATGCGGAGCGCATATCATTATGTCAAGATAATGCCACGAGCATTTACTTCCATCCATCCATCCATTATCTACCGCTTTTTCCCTTTGGGGTCGCAGGGGAGCTACAATCGGGCGGAAGGTGGTGTACACCCTGGACAAGTCGCCACCTCATCGCAGGGCATAGATAGACAGAAAACATTCACACTCACATTCACACACTAGGGCCAATTTAGTGTTGGAGCATTTACTTAATTTAAGAATATTTGTCAACATATTGAGCAAAAAGGTTTGGTTTTTTTTCTACCAAGAAAAGTGCACTTGTTATTAAAGAGAATAGACTTATGTTCAGGTATTTTTGGGTTCATTGAGGTTAGCCTGCTTTGGAAAGTCTTGACAAGACAAATTTTTGGGGGACAATTTTGCTTGGTTCAAATAAAATACCCCTAATTCTTGTTTTTTTTTTTTCTTGTTTTTCAACACTGACTTTTTGCAGTGTGCAATCCCTTTTAATATGATTTCGGTCCACTTTTTGCAGCTATTACAGCTTCAACTCTTCAGGTTAGGACTCTGTGCAGGCCAGTCAAGTTCACCCACATCAGACTCTGCCATGTTGGAAGAGGTAGGGACCCGCTCCAAACTGTTCCCACAAGGTTGGGAGCTTGGAATTGTCCAAAATGTTTTGGCATCCTGGAGCATTCAAAGTTCCTTTCACTTGAACTACGGAGCCAAGCCAAACCCTTGAAACACAACCCCACACCATAATTCCTCCTCCACCAAATGTCAAACTCGGCACAATGCAGTCCGAAATTATTAAATTTATTGTAAATTTTATTAATTTTATGGGTAATTTGCCGTAACGTTAAGTATGTTTATTGAGACAAAAACATATTCAGAAAGTATGATAATATACTGCAATACACTACATTGCCAAAAGTATTTGGCCACCTGCCTTGACTCACATATGAACGTGAAGTGCATCCCATTCCTAACCCATAGGGTTCAAAATGATGTCGGTCCACCTTTTGCAGCTATTACAGCTTCAACTCTTCTGGGAAGGCTGTCCACAAGGTAGCGGAGTGTGTTTATAGGAATTTTCCACCATTCTTCCAAATAGCGCATTGGTGAGGTCACACACCGATTTTGGTCGAGAAGGCCTGGCTCTCAGTCTCCGTTGTAATTCATCCCAAAGGTGTTCTATTGGGTTCAGGTCAGGACTCTGTGCAGGCCAGTCAAGTTCATCCACACCAGACACTGTCATCCATGTCTTTATGGACCTTGTCATGTTGGAAGAAGAAGGGGCCCGTTCCAAACGGTTCTCGCATGGAATTTTCTAAAATGTTTTGGTATCCTGGAGCATTCAAATTTCCTTTCAGCGGAATTAAGGGGCCAAGCCCAGCTCCTGAAAAATAACCGCACATCATAATTTTGATCATTTTGATGGGTGGCCAAATACCTTCGGCAATATAGTGTATATGAATGATGTAGATCCCTCCGACTTGGTCATTTGAAAAGTGGTTTGGTCGTCCTTTCACACTCTTGGCTGAGTTGCTGTTGTTCCCAAACTCTTCCATTTCCTTATAATAAAGCCGACAGTTGACTTTGGAATATTTAGGAGCGATGACATTTTAACGACTGGATTTGTTGCACAGGTGGCACCCTGTGACAGTTCCACGCTGGAAATCACTGAGTTCCTGAGAGCGATCGGGTTCAGCTCAGGACTCTGTGCAGGCCAGTCAAGTTCATCCACACCAGACTCTGTCATCCATGTCTTTATGTACCTTGTCATGTTAGAAGAGGAAGGGGCCCGCTCCAAACTGTTCCCACAAGGTTGGGAGCATGGAATTGTCCTATGTTTGTAGAAACAGTCTCCATGACTAAGTGCTTGATTTTATACACCTGTGGCCCTGATTCTGATCATTTGGATGGGTGGCCAAATACTTTTGGCAATATAGTGTATACAGTATTAGATTAGTCACTAAAAAAAAGGTCAACGCACGTAAATATTGGTACCACAACTGTTACTTATAGGGGAACTGCACTTTTGTATTTATTTTTTAAAAGCATTCTTCTAAATTCTAAATAAATGTAAATACAAGTCAATGCAGCCAATGGGATGTCCTCTATTACGCCCATAAAACCCGAGAAATAACCATCCAAAAAGCTGCCAACAATACTCCATTTACATACCATGACTTCAATATTAACTGAGTACAAGTGATTTTGTTATTATAAGCGCTAACACAGACAAACTATTTATAGCAGCGGCATAAACGCTGGCGTGTGTGGCTATGATGACATCATTGCCTGGATGTGCTGCATTATCGCAATAGAGCTCGTGGAAGCTTATTCCAGATCATAAATAATGCCTTTCACCTGGATAGTATCAGGATGAGAGAGTAATCCAACAAGTTGGTACACTTTGACAGCCAATTTAAACCCGCAAATGGCGAAAAAGACATAAAACAACGGTTGGTTCCACACCCCTTTCCTTCACATTGTGAGTCATTCTTAATCGAAACGGGAATACATAAACATCCTAGCAGTCGGCATCTCAATGACAGCAGACATTGTACAGTAAGTGATGTTTTGTTGTTCGTTGTCTCTCATGAAGTCAACAGTGAGGAGTAATCAGTAGAGATGTCTATTAAAGGCTTTTTTTGCCGATATTGTCCATTTCTTAAATGCCGATTCCGAAATCAATCGATATCGATGTATACAGTCGTGGAATTAACTAATTAGTATGCCTAATTTTGTTGTGATGCCCCGCTGGATGCATTAAACAATGTAACTTTACCATCAATTGAGTAACGTGGAGCCCGACTACAACAAATTGATAATAATAATAATAATCCAATCCAATCCAATACACTTTATTTATATAGCACATTTAAACAACAACAATGTTTCCAAAGTGCTGCACAGCCATGTTAAAAACATATATTAAAAACAATATTATACTCCACCAATGACTGAATAAAAACAAAAAATAAATAAATATAAAACCAATAATAATAATAATAATAGATTTTATTTGTAAAAAGCACTTTACATTGAGCAAATAACCTCAAAGTGCCACAGTGTATTAAAAAAATAAATAAATAAATAAATACAAATTAAAAAATAATAATAATAAAAAGATAATAAAAAAAATATACATATATAAACTAGACCAGCCTAATAGCTAGAACAAGTATGCATATATCTATAAAAAGGCTTTTTTTTTTAAAAAAGAAGGGTTTTTAAGCCTTTTTTAAAAGCGTCCACAGTCTGAGGTGCCCTCAGGTGGTCAGGGAGAGCGTTCCACAGACTGGAAGCAGTGGAGCAGAAAGCCCGGTCTCCCATTGTTCATAGCTTTGTCCTTGGAGGTTGAAAGATGTTAGCCTGTTTCGTGGTCAATTGTACAGAATATGTACTGTACTGTGCAATCTACTCACATAGGACGTAGGCCGTACTAGAGACTGGTATGGTCTACATCAGTGTTTTACCCGATATGTACCGACACTTTCCGATGTTACTTTTTAAAGCATTTATCAGACATTTCTAGTAATCAGTGATGTTGTTGAGGGGAAAAAAGCGAAAGTTGTGATGCGTTTTTGAAATTAATGCTCCACGTATGCTTGTAATAGTGAAGTGCAGTGACTTATATTTATATAGCGCTTTTCTCTAGTGACTCAAAGCGCTTTTACATAGTCAAACCCAATAATAATAATAATAATAATGGATTAGATTTATATCGCGCTTTTCTATTGTTATATACTCAAAGCACTCACAGAGAAGTGAGAACCCATCATTCATTCACACCTGGTGGTGGTAAGCTACATCTGTAGCCACAGCTGCCCTGGGGTAGACTGACGGAAGCGTGGCTGCCAGTTTGTGCCTACGGCCCCTCCGACCACCACCGATCATTCATTCATCATTCATTCGTCATTCATTCACCAGTGTGAGCGGCACCGGGGGCAAAGGGTGAAGTGTCCTGCCCAAGGACACAACGGCAGCGACTTTGATGTCACTAGGTGGTCAGCGAACCTACAACCCTCAGGTTATCTAAGTTACATTTAAACCAGTGTGGGTGGCACTGGGAGAAGGTGGGTAAAGCGTCTTGCCCAAGGACACAACGGCAGCGACTACGATGGTGTAAGTGGGGATCGAACCTGGAACTCTCAAGTTGCTGGCACGGCCACTGTATCAACCGAGCTATGCCGCCCCAATAGAGGTGTTTGGATGTTTTTTTTTAATGGGCAAAATAGAGCAACTCCCATAGGCTCCATTGTAAGCGGACTGCAGCTGGCCACCATGGCCCCGCACTCCCTCCCGTCTGTTGATATATATCTCGAGATGTATTATGTAATATGTATATGTGCTTTGCTATGGAGGGTTTTTTTTTTCCAACTCCAGTTTGGGCCCCCTTAGGAGCCCGGTTTAGATTGTATTTTTTTACTCATCATTCCCCAGCATTTACCTTTTCAAGGGGGCCTGGTGGCGACCCATCAGCGTTCCGGTTCTGTAACCCTGTACATGTTTTGTTTGTCCAATCTTGAACGGGTTTGTGATGAATACCAAGTCGTGTTGTACTTGTGCAATGACAAAAAAGACCAACCTTCCTGTAAGGATTGTACGTTTTAGGCAACATTGCAAAAAAGTGCAGTTCCCTTTTAACAGCGAACAGGTTCACACCGTGTCCTAGTGCCCATTTGCCATTGTTATCACTCATTGACTTGTGACTTAGTCTCCACGCCAGGAGTGTCAAAGTCGTTTTTTTATTGAGGGCCATTTCGCAGTTATGGCTACCCTCAGAGGACCATGAAAGTGAATAATATGTGAAGATAATCATAAAATAGCCTCGTTACACAATTAGCATCGGCAACTGATTTTTATTATTATATGTTTTACTAACGGAGGATAACTTGCTATTAAATAATCAATCAATCAATCAATGTTTATTTATACAGCCCTAAATCACAAATGTCTCAAAGGACTGTACAAACCATTACGACTACGACATCCTCGGAAGAACCCACAAAAGGGCAAGGAAAACTCACACCCAGTGGGCAGGGAGAATTCACATCCAGTGGGACGCCAGTGACAATGCTGAGAGGACCTCAGATGTGGGCAACCCCCCCCTCTAGGGGACCGAAAGCAATGGATGTCGAGCGGGTCTAACATGATACTGTGAAAGTTCAATCCATAGTGGCTCCAACACAGCCGCGAGAGTTCAGTTCAAAGTGGATCCAAAACAGCAGCGAGAGTCCCGTCCACAGGAAACCATCCCAAGTGGAGGCGGATCAGCAGCGTAGAGATGTCCCCAACCGATACACAGGCGAGTTGTCCATCCTGGGTCTCGACCTTGGACAGCCAGTACTTCATCCATGGTCATCGGACAGGCCCCCCTCCACAAGGGAGGAGGGGACATGGGAGAAAAAAGAAAAGAAGCGGCAGATCAAATGGTCTAAAAAGGAGGTCTATTTAAAGGCTGGAGTATACAGATGAGTTTTAAGGTGAGACTTAAATGCTTCTACTGAGGTAGCATCTCGAACTGTTACCGGGAGGGCATTCCAGAGTACTGGAGCCCAAACGGAAAACGCTCTACAGCCCGCAGACTTTTTTTGGGCTTTAGGAATCACTAATAAGCCGGAGTCTTTTGAACGCAGATTTCTTGCCGGGACATATGGTACAATACAATCGGCAAGATAGGATGGAGCTAGGCCGTGTAGTATTTTATACGTAAGTAGTAAAACCTTAATCTTAAATGCACAGGACGCCAGTGCAGGTGAGCCAGTATAGGCGTAATGTGATCAAACTTTCTTGTTCTTGTCAAAAGTCTAGCAGCCGCATTTTGTACCAACTGTAATCTTTTAATGCTAAACATGGGGAGACCCGAAAATAATACGTTACAGTAATCGAGACGAGACGTAACAAACGCATGGATAATGATCTCGGCGTCTTTAGTGGACAAAATGGAGTGAATTATAGCGATATTACGGAGATGAAAGAAGGCCGTTTTAGTAACGCTTTTAATGTGTGACTCAAAGGAGAGAGTTGGGTCGAAGATAATACCCAGATTTTTTACCGAGTCACCTTGTTTTATTATTTGGTTGTCAAATGTTAAAGTTGTATTATTAAATAGAGGTCGGTGTCTAGCAGGACCGATAATCAGTATTTCCGTTTTTTTGGCGTTACGTTGCAAAAAATTAGCGGACATCCATTGTTTAATTTCATTAAGACACGCTTCCAACTGACTACAGTCCGGCGTGTTGGTCAGCTTTAAGGGCATGTAGAGTTGGGTGTCATCAGCATAACAGTGAAAGCTAATACCGTATTTGCGTATGACGTCACGCAGCGGCAGCATGTAGATGCTGAAGAGTGCAGGACCAAGGACCGAACCCTGGGGAACTCCACACGTTACCTTAACATAGTCCGAGGTCATACTGTTATGGGAGACGCACTGCATCCTGTCAGTAAGATAAGAGTTAAACCAAGACAGGGCTAAGTCTGACATACCAATTCGTTTTTTGATACGCTCTAATAAAATATTATCAACGACGGTATTGAAAGCAGCGCTAATATCGAGGAGCAGCAACATAGATGACGCATCAGAATCCATCGTTAGCAATAGATCATTAGTCATTTTTGCGAGGGCTGTCTCCGTGGAGTGATTTGCCCTGAAACCGGATTGAAAGGTTTCACATAGATTGTTAAACGCTAAGTGTTCATTTAGCTGCTCTGCAACAATTTTTTCGAGGATTTTCGAAACAAAGGGAAGGTGAGACACCGGTCGGTAGTTTACCATGAGGTCAGGATCGAGGTTAGGTCTTTTAAGGAGAGGATGAATAACCGCTTTTTTGAATGCTAGGGGAACAGTGCCCGAGGAAAGTGATAGTTTTATAATATTTACATCAAGGTGATGAGCAAATATTTAAGTATTTATTTTTGGTAACCCAAAATAAATGCTTGGAAATCATTTTTGTATTTCCAGATAATGTTTAAGTATCGAATATATGCAATTGCATGCAGTACCGTAATTTCCGGACTATAAGGCGCACTTAAAATCCTTTCATTTTCTCAAAACTCGACTGTGCGCCTTATAGTGCCGGTGCGTCTAATGCACGGAATCATTTTGGTTGTGCTTACCGACCTCTAAGCTATTTAATGTTGTACAAGCTAAAATGATTAGTGTGACCAGTAGATGGCAGTCACACATAAGGTACATGTGTAGACTGCAATATCCATCCATCCATTCATTTTGGAGGGTGCTTTAGTTTATCTCAGCTGCATTCAAGCAGAAGGCGGCGTACACCCTGGACAAGTTGTCACCTCATAGCGGGGCCAACACAGATAGACAGACAACATTCACACTCACATTCACATACTAGGGCCAATTTAGTGTTGAAGCATGTACTTAATTTAAGTAAATGCAGTCCAAAGCAGTCACGGGGAGAACATGCAAACTCCACCAAGAAAGATCCTGAGCCCGGGATTGAACTCAGGTCTATTTCGTATTGTGAGGCACATGCACTAACCACTGTAGCACTGTGCTGCCTTAAAACACACTGATGGCGGAGCGGCCATCCAAGGCCCTAACCACGACCCATCAGGAGCAAGGGTGAAGTGTCTTGCTCACGGACACAACGGACATGACCAGGTCGGTAGAAGGTGGGATCGAACTAGGAACCCTCAGGTTGCTGACACGGCCACTCTCCCAACCACGACACATAAGAGATAAGTGTAAACTGCAATATGACTAAAAAAAACAACACCAAAATGAAAATACAGAACATTACACACGGCGTTTAAAAATCTATCAACATGTTTTAGTCCGACTTTGGTAAGCTGTGAAGCCGCACCGATTGATGGATTGTACTGTGCTTCAACGTACGAGTATTATTATGGTGTGTGTATAAAGTAAGACATGTTACCTGGTGTTTTGTTTCGCAAAAATATGCAAAAGAGACTTTTGTTACCTTCTTGTGCCAGCTGATCTGTATTTGGGATCTGCTTAAGTCCTGAAAATTTGCGCGTGTCCGCCTTTGTAGTGCTTGGGGACGCCGTAGTCGATAAGCTTCTTCTTTTTCTCTATCTTCTTGTCATGGGACATTCATCCTCCGGCAGTCACACATAAAATATACGTGTAGACTGCAATATGAGTCAACTAAACAACACCAAAACTTTAAATGTTCCATTGAAAATAAAGAAATTTACATCAAAATGTTTTAGTACGCCTTTGAAGCCGCACCGCTTGATGGATTGTCGGCCCATTATGGCTACCGTAGTCAGAGATACAAGTTTTACTATGGTGTGTGTATACGGACCGCAAAATGGGACCCAATAGCAGACATTACCTGGTGTTTTGTTTCGCAACAATATGCAAAAGAGACTTTTCTTACCTTCTGGTGCCAGCTGATCTGTATTTGGGATCTGCATAAGTCCTGAAAATTTGCGCGTGTCCCCCTTTGTAGTCCGTATGGACACCGTAGTCGATAAGCTTCTTCTTTATCTCTACCTTCTTGTTATGGGACATTCATCCTCCAGCAGTTACACATAAAATATACGTGTAGACTGCAATATGACTGAACAAAACAACACCAAAACTTTAAATGTTCCATTGAAAATAAAGAAAATGACATCAAAATGTTTTAGTACGCCTTTGAAGCCGCACCGCTTGATGGATTGTCGTTCCATTATGGCTACCGTAGTCAGAGATACAAGTTTTAGTATGGTGTGTGTATACGGACCGCAAAATGGCACCCATTAGCAGACATTATCTGGTGTTTTGCTTCACAATATTATGCAAAACAAACTTTTCTTACCTTCTGGTACCTGCTGATGTGTATTTGAGATCTGCATTAGTCCTGAAAATTTGCGCACTGTGGTCTGTGCCGATGCCGTAGTCGATAAGCTCCTTTTTTTTCACAATCTTCTTGATATTGGACATTCATCTTCAACTGTTACCATTTCTAATATAGAGTAATGTAAAGTTCTAACGTGTGACCGGTAGATGGCAGTCACGCATAAGAGATACGTGTAGTCTGCAATATGACTCAAGTAAACAACACCAAAACATTAAATGTTCCATTGAAAATTAAGAACATGGTACTCAAAAATCTGTCAACATTTTTTAGTTCTGCAAAGGTCCTGAAAATTTGCGCGCTACCGCCTTTTTAGTCCGTAACACACCGTAGTCGATCAGCTTCTTCTTTTTCACTCTCTTCTTGTTATGGGACATTCATCCTCCGCTGTTGCCATTTCTAATATAAAGTAGTGTAAAGTTCTTACTTATATCAGTCAGTAAACTTGCCATGAAAGCACTAAAACATACCGGTGTCGTGAGTTTACATTGTTCACCCAAGGAACTTTAGTTATTAGAGAGTCCCAGTCGGACGAGTTTTCACGGATGAGCCACGGATGAGTAATGCTGCTCCGTTATTAATTGAAGTAAAGTCTGAATGTCATTAAAACAGTTATCTCCATCTGTTGACACTTCTTCCACTCCCGTCCTTGCACGCTACACCGCTACAACAAAGATGACGGGCAGAAGACGCTATCAAAGGTGAGCACAGTAAATTTGACCCGCCCACAAAACAGAAAGTGACTTGAAGATGATCTGTTAAACATCATCTATGCAACATTTTGACCAAAGAACTACCATTAGGAGTTATGTAGACCACAAGGAAGGCTTTTATATTTAGGGGGAAAAAAAATATGACCCGTACATTGCGCCCTATAATTCGGTGCGCATTTGTATGAAAATAGACTTGACTAGACCCGGATCATCGGCAGTGCGCCTTATACTCTATGGTCTGGAAAATACGATACATTTTTCTGCTAAAATTGCCAGTAAGTGCTTTATTATTTACAGCTATAGGTAGGCTATGTAGTGGAATTTCTGACTTTATTTTGATGAGTTTATACCATATTTTGAAGATCTGTCAAAAAGGCTAAGAGGTCTGCTCTTTTCTTTTTTTTCTATTCAGAACCAAGGGATATATTGGGGAAAGTTCAGTTTGTGGCCACTCTAAGAAATGTTACGACTGTTTGTTATGACTAGGAGATCCAGGATTATGTTGGTGTCAGCAGTGGCAAAAACAACTCGACCTTGACACATGACGAAAACATAAAAAAGGAGTGGACCAACAGATGAGAGATGATTTACATGTTTTTCATTTGATTCTGCTTCCTTTGGAGGACGGTATCTGTCTGCATGGGCAATTTAATCCAACTTGTACTATTTTGATTAATGGGTAAATAAAACTTTTGTACTAAAACCACTTAGTCTGCAGTTGAGTTTCGGACCATTCCACCACAGCTGCGTAGCACTCTATTTTGTCTTCATCCTTACACTCTTCTTGGTTGCTTTGTTGGGTCTGCTCCTGGCCATGCTCCCTCCACCCCAGTAGACGATTGCGTGGAACACCGCGGAGGCCACCACAGTGTATATGTTTCTTTTACTTTTTATTCATAGCTGTATGTAGAAGAGGCTGGTTGCATCAGCTCTGCTCTTTTAATGTCTTTAATGTCCTTTGGGTTCTTGTTTACCTGTATCTCAATCAATCAATCAATGTTTATTTATATAGCCCTAAATCACAAATGTCTCAAAGGACTGTACAAACCATTACGACTACGACATCCTCGGAAGAACCCACATACGGGCAAGGAAAACTCACACCCAGTGGGCCGGGAGAATTCACATCCAGTGGGACGCCAGTGACAATGCTGACTAAGAGATACCTTGGAGAGGACTTCAGAAGTTGGCAACCCCCCCCCCCCCCCCCCCCCCCCCCCCCTCTAAGGGACCGAGAGCAATGGATGTCGAGCGGGTCTAACATGATACTGTGAAAGTTCAATCCATAGTGGCTCCAACACAGCCGCGAGAGTTCAGATTCAAAGCGGATCCAAGACAGACGCGAGAGTCCCGTCCACAGGAAACCATCCCAAGCGGAGGCGGATCAGCAGCGTAGAGATGTCCCCAACCGAAACACAGGCGAGCGGTCCATCCTAGGTCCCGACGAGCGGTCCATCCTGGGTCTCGACTCTGGACAGCCAGTACTTCATCCATGGTCATCGGACCGGACCCCCTCCACAAGGGAGGGGGGGACATAGGAGAAAAAGAAAAGAAGCGGCAGATCAACTGGTCTAAAAAGGAGGTCTATTTAAAGGCTAGAGTATGCAAATGAGTTTTAAGGTGAGACTTAAATGCTTCTATCTCACCTTTTTGTAAGGGGGTGCCGGAATTTGGCAGACCCGTCAGCAATCCTGTTCTGTCTCCCTGTAATGTTTGTCTGATCTTGATTGTGCTGAAAATTTTAATTTCCCTGATTCTGATTCTGATTCTGCGTCGGAGTTGAGCGAATGCCATAGGCGATTCTTCACCAAAACCCCGGGGACAGCGTTTTCCGATGAGTCAACCGGTGAGTAAACATGACTAATTCAACTGGTTAGCACTTGTGAGCAACGGCAAGGAGAAACAGTGATATCGGAGCTGGACTAATTAGTGGTTCCTGGGGAAGGCGTCTGCTCAGGTGGGTTGCAGGCGGTGGCGTGCGGTCAGCCAAGCTAGTTGCGAATGATCTTTGAGATCAAAGAGTATACCGCAGAGAAAAGTCATATGGTGAAGCATTTTACCGGACTCCACAGGAGTCAGCACAGTCCGTCAGGAGGAGGCAAGTGAGGCAGAGCTTTTGTCATCATGAAAAATGTTTACTTTTTTGGAATTTACCTTATTTATCAAAGTTTATCACTTTTGCTCTTGACAAAACGACGGCGGACAGTCGTTGAGCACCATGTTACCCTTAATTGTTTTGCTATCGGTTAATTGGACTATTACTCTATGCCATGGGTGTCAAACTCCGGCCCGCGGGCTAAATTTAGATTAGATAGTACTTTATTTATTCCGTCAGGAGAGTTCCTTCAGGAAAATTAAAATTTTCAGCACAATCCCATTCAAGATCAGACAAACATTACAGGGAGACAGAACAGGATTGCTGACGGGTCTGCCGGCTTCCGGCGCCCCTTACAAAAAAGATGAGATACAGGTAAACAAGGGGGGGTAATGGGGGAAAAAAATTGAAGATTAAAACAAAATTTTTAAAAATCTGTCTTAGCCTGGGCCCTGGAGAGGGGGTGCAGACTGAGGCCAAAGGAAAAAAAAAACTCATAGCCATAGTACACATCCCTCTTCCATGTGTGTAAGAGGGAAACATCAAACATCAAAGAACACAGAGGACATTAAAGACATTAAAGCAGCAGATACAAGCAGACACTTCTACATATAGCTATGAATAAAAAATAAAAGAAACATATCCACTGTGGTGGCCTCTGCGGTGTTCCACGCCATCATCCGCCGGGGTGGAGGGAGCATGGCCAGAGACAGGAGCAGACCCAACAAGGCAACCAAGACAACCGACTCCACTCTTGGCCAGTGTCCAGTCCGCATGGATTAGCGAGGATACGTCCAAGGAGACTGAGGTGTCCGACACCGGCTCACAAAGCCAAGACACCGCGAAGCCTCTCCGTCCCAGCGCTCAGTGCTAGCTCCGCAGCCCTGTCCCCTCATCCGCATCTCCTCCAGTCTCTCCAAACCGACTCTGGTGTGGCAGACACCCCGCAGCTGGTCTCCATGGCCAAAAGGCTCCCGGGAGGCAGATCCAGAAGTCCACAAAAAAGCACCACAGAGGTCACGAAAGTGCCACCCCTTGTCACACAGTCCCAAAGGGTCCCGGACCAAAAGGCAAAAAAGTATAATAACACATGAAAACAAGAGGGAAACACAAAAAGGATGACACAAGAGCACAGAGCTCCTACCAACAGCAGCCACTACAGCAGCGCCATCTTGGAAAAAAAAATAATAATAAAAATACCACCGTGTAATTTAATTTGGCCCTTGAGGCAATATCAAATTAACATTAGAGCTGGCCCGCCGGTATTATACAGGGGTGGTGTCGCTGTAACACCGCACTCACCGCTAATACTCATACTTGCCAACCCTCCCGATTTTCCAGGAAACTGCCAAAATTCAGTGTCCCTCACAAAAAACATTCTCCCGATTTCCACCCGGACAACAATATTGGGGGCGTGCCTTAAAGGCACTGCCTTTAGCGCCCTCTACAACCTGTCGTCACGTCCGCTTTTCCTCCATACAAACAGCGTGCCGGCCCAGTCACATAATATTTGCGGCTTCTACACAGAGGTATGTGAATGCAATGCATACTTGGTCAACAGCCATACAGGTCGCACTGAGGGTGGCCGTATAAACAACTTTAACACTGTTACAAATATGCGCCACATTGTGAACCCACACCAAACAAGAATGACAAACACATTTCGGGAGAACATCCGCACTGTAACACAACATAAACACAACAGGACAAATACCCAGAACCCCTTGCTGCAATAAGTCTTCCGGGATGCTACAATATAAACCCCCCGCTACCAAACCCCAACCCCCCCCCCCCATTTATTTTCAAATTTATTAGCCTGTGGAAAAAGTTAGTGTTGATATTTACCTCAGAAGGCTGCAAACAGAAAAGAGGCATTCAATTTTTTATTAAAAATGTTTTTTGAAAGTTGATTTTGCGCTATTAAGTTATATAAGCATTGCTTGTTCCATATAAACCCACACCAAACAAGAATGACAAACACATTTCGGGAGAACATCCGCACTGTAACACAACATAAACACAACAGAACAAATACCCAGAACCCCTTGCTGCAATAAGTCTTCCGGGATGCTACAATATAAACCCCCCCGCTACCAAACCCCAACCCCTCCTCCCCCCCATTTATTTTCAAATTTATTAGCCTGTGGAAAAAGTTAGTGTTGATATTTACCTCAGAAGGCTGCAAACAGAAAAGAGGCATTCAATTTTTTATTAAAAATGTTTTTTGAAAGTTGATTTTGCGCTATTAAGTTATATAAGCGTTGCTTGTTCCATATAAACCCACACCAAACAAGAATGACAAACACATTTCGGGAGAACATCGGCACCGTAACACAACAGAAACACAACAGGACAAATACCCAGAACCCCTTGCTGCAATAAGTCTTCCGGGATGTTACAATATAAACCCCCCGCTACCAAACCCCAACCCCCCCTCCCCCCCATTTATTTTCAAATGTATTAGCCTGTGGAAAAAGTTAGTGTTGATATTTACTTCAGAAGGCTGCAAACAGAAAAGAGCCATTCAATTTTTTATTAAAAATGTTTTTTGAAAGTTGATTTTGCGCTATTAAGTTATATAAGCGTTGCTCGTTCCATATAAACCCACACCAAACAAGAATGACAAACACATTTCGGGAGAACATCCGCACCGTAACACAACATAAACACAACAGAACAAATACCCAGAACCCCTTGCTGCAATAAGTCTTCCGGGATGCTACAATATGAACCCCCCGCTACCAAAACCCAACCACCCCTCCCCCCCATTTATTTTCAAATTTATTAGCCTGTGGAAAAAGTTAGTGTTGATATTTACCTCAGAAAAGAGGCATTCAATTTTTTATTAAAAATGTTTTTTGAAAGTTGATTTTGCGCTATTAAGTTATATAAGCGTTGCTTGTTCCATACAAACCCCCACCAAACAAGAATGACAAACACATTTCGGGAGAACATCCGCACCGTAACACAACAGAAACACAACAGAACAAATACCCAGAACCCCTTGCTGCAATAAGTCTTCCGGGATGCTACAATATGAACCCCCCGCTACCAAACCCCAACCCCCCCGCCCCCCCCCCCGCCCCCCCACTCCCCATCCATCCATCCATCCATCCATCATCTTCCGCTTATCCAAGGTCGGGTCGCGGGGGCAGCAGCCTAAGCAGGGAAGCCCAGACTTCCCTATCTCCAGCCACTTCGTCTAGCTCTTCCCGGGGGATCCCGAGGCGTTCCCAGGCCAGCCGGGAGACATAGTCTTTCCAACGTGTCCTGGGTCTTCCCCGTGGCCTCCTACCAGCTGGACGTGCCCTAAACACATCCCTAGGGAGGCGTTCGGGTGGCATCCTGACCAGATGCCCGAACCACCTCATCTGGCTCCTCTCGATGTGGAGGAGCAGCGGCTTTACGTTGAGCTCCTCCCGGATGGCAGAGCTTCTCACCCTATCTCTAAGGGAGAGCCCCGCCACCCGGCGGGGGAAACTCATTTCGGCCGCTTGTACCCGTGATCTTATCCTTTCGGTCATGACCCAAAGCTCATGACCATAGGTGAGGATGGGAACGTAGATCGACCGGTAAATTGAGAGCTTTGCCTTCCGGCTCAGCTCCTTCTTCACCACAACGGATCGATACAACGTCCGCATTACTGAAGACGCCGCACCGATCCGCCTGTCGATCTCACGATCCACTCTTCCCCCACTCGTGAACAAGACTCCTAGGTACTTGAACTCCTCCACTTGGGGCAGGGTCTCCTCCCCAACCCGGAGATGGCACTCCACCCTTTTCCGGGCGAGAACCATGGACTCGGACTTGGAGGTGCTGATTCTCATTCCGGTCGCTTCACACTCGGCTGCGAACCGATCCAGTGAGAGCTGAAGATCCCGGCCAGATGAAGCCATCAGGACTACATCATCTGCAAAAAGCAGAGACCTAATCCCGTGGCCACCAAACCGGAACCCCTCAACGCCTTGACTGCGCCTAGAAATTCTGTCCATAAAAGTTATGAACAGAATCGGTGACAAAGGACAGCCTTGGCGGAGTCCAACCTTCACTGGAAACGTGTCCGACTTACTGCCAGCAATGCGGACCAAGCTCTGACACTGATCATACAGGGAGCGGACTGCCACAATAAGACATTCCGATACCCCATACTCTCTGAGCACTCCCCACAGGACTTCCCGAGGGACACGGTCGAATGCCTTCTCCAAGTCCACAAAGCACATGTAGACTGGTTGGGCAAACTCCCATGCACCCTCAAGAACCCTGCCGAGAGTATAGAGCTGGTCCACAGTTCCACGACCAGGACGAAAACCACACTGTTCCTCCTGAATCCGAGGTCCGACAATCCGGCGAAGCCTCCTCTCCAGTACACCTGAATAAACCTTACCGGGAAGGCTGAGGAGTGTGATCCCACGATAGTTGGAACACACCCTCCGGTCCCCCTTCTTAAAGAGAGGGACCACCACCCCGGTCTGCCAATCCAGAGGTACCCGCCCCCGATGTCCACGCGATGCTGCAGAGTCTTGTCAACCAAGACAGCCCCACAGCATCCAGAGCCTTAAGGAACTCCGGGCGGCTCTCATCCACCCCCGGGGCCTTGCCGCCGAGGAGCTTTTTAACTACCTCAGCGACCTCAGCCCCAGAAATAGGAGAGTCCACTACAGATTCCCCAGGCACCGCTTCCTCAAAGAAAGACGTGTTGGTGGGATTGAGGAGGTCTTCGAAGTATTCCCTCCACCGATCCACAACATCCGCAGTCGAAGTCAGCAGAACACCATCCGCACCATACACGGTGTTGATAGTGCACTGCTTCCCCTTCCTGAGGCGCCGTATGGTGGTCCAGAATCGCTTCGAAGCCGTCCGGAAGTCGTTTTCCATGGCTTCCCCGAACTCTTCCCATGTCCGAGTTTTTGCCTCCGCGACCGCTAAAGCTGCACACCGCTTGGCCCGTCGGTACCCGTCCACTGCCTCCGGAGTCCTATGAGCCAAAAGAACCCGATAGGACTCCTTCTTCAGCTTGACGGCATCCCTCACTGCTGGTGTCCACCAACGGGTTCTGGGATTACCGCCACGACAGGCACCAACAACCTTGCGGCCACAGCTCCAATCAGCCGCCTCGACAATAGAGGTTCGGAACATGGTCCACTCGGACTCAATGTCCCGCACCTCCCTCGTGACATGTTCAAAGTTCTCCCGGAGGTGTGAATTGAAACTCTCTCTGACAGGAGACTCTGCCAGACGTTCCCAGCAGACCCTCACAATGCGCTTGGGCCTGCCAGGTCTGTCCGGCATCCTCCCCCACCATCGCAGCCAGCTCACCACCAGGTGGTGATCGGTAGAAAGCTCCGCCCCTCTCTTCACCCGAGTGTCCAAAACATAAGGCCGCAAATCCGATGACACAACTACAAAGTCGATCATGGAACTGCGGCCTAGGGTGTCCTGGTGCCAAGTGCACATATGGACACCCTTATGTTTGAACATGGTGTTTGTTATCGACAAACTGTGACGAGCACAAAAGTCCAATAACAAAACACCACTCGGGTTTAGATCTGGGCGACCATTCTTCCCAATCACGCCTCTCCAGGTTTCACTGTCGTTGCCAACATGAGCGTTGAAGTCTCCCAGTAGGACAAGGGAATCACCCGGAGGAGCACTTTCCAGTACTCCCTCGAGTGTACCCAAAAAGGGTGGGTATTCTGAGCTGCTGTTTGGTGCGTAAGCACAAACAACAGTCAGGACCCGTCCCCCCACCCGAAGGCGAAGGGAAGCTACCCTCTCGTCCACTGGGTTGAACTCAAACGTACAGGCTTTGAGCCGGGGGGCAACCAGAATTGCCACCCCAGCCCGTCGCCTCTCACTGCCGGCAACGCCAGAGTGGAAGAGGGTCCAGTCCCTCTCGAGAGAACTGGTTCCAGAGCCCTTGCTGTGCGTCGAGGTGAGTCCGACTATATCCAGCCGGAACTTCTCTACCTCGCGCACTAGCTCAGGCTCCTTCCCCCCCAGTGAGGTGACGTTCCACGTCCCAAGAGCTAGCTTCTGTAGCCGAGGATCGGACCGCCAAGTGCCCTGCCTTCGGCTGCCGCCCAGCTCACAATGCACCCGACCTCTATGGCCCCTCCTATGAGTGGTGAGCCCATTGGAGGGATGACCCACGTTGCCTCTTCGGGCTGTGCCCGGCCGGGCCCCATGGGAACAGGCCCGACCACCAGGCGCTCGCCATCGTGCCCCAACTCCGGGCCTGGCTCCCCATTTATTTTAAAATGTATTAGCCTGTGGAAAAAGTTAGAGTTGATATTTACTTCAGAAGGCTGCAAACAGAAAAGAGGCATTCAATTTTTTATTAAAATTTTACTTAATTTGCCATTGAGGTTTTCTTCCGCTATTAAGTTATATAAGCGTTGCTTGTTCCATATTCAGTGTTAAAGCAAATCAGTGTAGCAAACTGAGCAATAATTATTGATATTTTATTATTATTATTATCATTTGAAACTCCATTTTGGATGTCACTATAAATTTATGTAAGCCTTGCTTGTTCAATATTCAATGCAAAACTTAAATTAAAAGGTTAATTTCTTCAACCTTGGCCCACGTCTTTGTTCAGTTTAAAATTTTGGCCCACTCTGTATTTGAGTTGGACACCACTGCTCTATGCTACTATTTATTTGGCCCCAAGATGGTGATAGACTTTGTCCCGATCTTTGGTTGAACATTCAAGAAATGGGGCAACAAGAAGATTTACCACCATTTATTCAAAACTGCTCACAGGTGAATGTTGCAGTTTTGGTCTCACTCCTGCAAAAGTGTCGGTCAGTCAATATGAAAAATGATTCACTCTCTTTATTGGAAAAAGGCAGATAAGTTTAATGTGTTCATCAGTAAACCAATGTATTTTTTATATTTGTTATATTGGTATATTATGTGTAAAGAATCATCATCATTGGGTATCAGGCCTTTTTGCAGGCATTGATGATCAAGGCTCTCCAGTCTTCTTTGTCGTCCGCTCTATGTATGAATTCTATATTATTATTATTCAATTTACATACACTTAGTGTCATGGCTGTCTTGTGTTTCCAATAATTTCTACAACTCTTTTTTTCTGTGATAGATAGATGGGCATACTTGTTGGTCAATATTTGTTTCATCTGACATCACATGGACAAAGATAACACCTTCTGGAGGAAAGCTCTGTGGTCAGATGAAACAACAATTGAGCTGTTTGGCCACAATACCAACCAATATGGTGAGGCCTTTAATCCCAGGAACACCACACCTACTGTCAAACATGGTGGTGGTTGTTTTATGCTCTGGGCTTGTTTTGTTGCCAATTAAACTAGAGGATTACCTCCAAATTTTTCAGGACAACCTATAATCATCAGGGTCTTTGGCGTAGTTGGGTGTTCCAAAAGGACAATGACCCCAAACCTATGTCAAAACTGGTAAAGGAATGGCTAAATCAGGCTGGAATTAAAGGCCTACTGAAATGAGATTTTCTTATTTAAATGGGGATAGCAGGTCCATTCTATGTGTCATACTTGATCATTTCGCGTTATTGCCATATTTTTGCTGAAAGGATTTAGTAGAGAACATCCACGATAAAGTTCGCAACTTTCGATGCTAACAGAAAAGCCCTGCCTCTACTGGAAGTCCCAGACGATGACGTCACAAGTGTGGGGGCTCTTCACATAATCACATTGATTTTAATGGGAGCCTCCAACAAAAAGAGCTATTCGGTCCGAGAAAACGACAATTTCCCCATTAATTTGAGCGAGGATGAAAGATTCGTGTTTGAGGATATTAAAAAATTTTTTTTTTTTAAATGCGATTGCATTGGGACGGATTCCGATGTTTTTAGACACATTTACTAGGATAATTCTGGAAAATCCCTTATCTTTCTATTGTGTTGCTAGTGTTTTAGTGAGTTTAATAGTACCTGATAGTCGGAGGGGTGTCTTGACGCCAATGTCTCAGGGGAGTCGACGGCAGCTATGGACGTCACAAGCTAAGCTTTTCTCCGGTAAGAAGCGACTTTTTACCACAATTTTCTCACCGAAACCTGCTGGTTGAAATTCCGTTGTGATTCATGTTCGCTTGACCGCTCTGATCCATAGTAAAGTTTCACCTCAGGAATTTTAAACAGGGAATCACCGTGTGTTTGTGTGGCTAAAAGCTAAAGCTTCCCAACTCCATCTTTCTACTTTGACTTCTCCAATATTAATTGAACAAATTGCAAAAGATTCAGCAACACAGATCTCCAAAATACAGTGTAATTATGCCGTTAAAGAAGACGACTTTTAGCTGTGTGTGTGTGCGCAGCGCTCATATTTCCTTAAAACCCGTGACGTCTTGCGTACACGTCATTATTACACGACGTATTCAAGACAAAACTCCCGGGGAAATTTAAAATTGCAATTTCGTAAACTAAAAAAGGCCGTATTGGCATGTGTTGCAATGTTAATGTTTCCTCATTGATATATAAACTATCAGACTGTGTGGTGGGTAGTAGTGGGTTTCAGTAGGCCTTTAAAGGGGAACATTATCACCAAACCTATGCAAGCGTCAATATATACCTTGATGTTGCAGAAAAAAAGACCATGTATTTTTAACCGACTTCCGAACTCTAAATGGGTGAATTTTGGCAAATTAAACGCCTTTCTGTGTATCGGTCTTTTAGCGATGACGTCAGAACGTGATGTCACCGAGGTAATACACCCGCCATTTTCATTTTCACATTACAAACACTGGGCTCAGCTCTGTTATTTTCCATTTTTTCGACTATTTTTTGGAACCTTGGAGACATCATGCCTCGTCAGTGTGTTGTCGGAGGGTGTAACAACACTAACAGGGAGGGATTCAAGTTGCACTACTGGCAAGAAATCTGCCGCCAGACCCCCATTGAATGTACCAGAGTGTCTTCACATTTGACCGGCGATGCTAAGACAGACATGGCACAGAGATGTATGGATAACCTGCAGACGCATTTGCAACGATTAAGTCAACAAAATCACAAAGGTGAGTTTTGTTGATGTTGTTGACTTATGTGCTAATCAGACATATTTGGTCGCGGCATGACTGCCAGCTAATCGATGCTAACATGCTATACTAATCGATACTAACATGCTATTTACGCTAGCTGTATGTACATTTGAAACTAGATACCCACAATTAATGTGAAACAAACACTTACCAATCGACGGATTTAAGTTGCTCCAGTGTCACAAGATGCGAAAGTCCTGATCGTTTGGTCCGCACATTTTACCGGCGATGCTAATAAGGCAGCCATGCTATGGGCCACTTCATTAGGTACACGCACGCTGTGGCCGAATAGCGTCAATAGCTATTCGCTCAATAGCTTCAATTTCTTCTTCAATTTCGTTTTCGGTATCTGCCTCCATACTCCGACCATCTGTTTAAATACATGCGTAATCTGTTGAATCGCTTAAGCCGCTGAAATCCGAGTCTGAATCCGAGCTAATGTCGCTATATCTTGCTGTGGTAACCGCCATGTTGTTTGTATTGGCAGCCCTGTATGACGTCACAGGGAAATGGATAGTCGCATCGCAAATAGCGAAAATCAAAAACTTTAAAGCTTCTTTCAGGGATATTCTGGGAGGTGTAAAATTTTGAAAAAAACTTTGAGAAATAAAACAAGCCACTGGGAACTGATTTTTATTGTTTTTAACCCTTTTGAAATTGTGATAATGTTCCCCTTGAAGGTTTTAGAATAGCCTTCCCAAATTCCTGACTTAAACGTGTGGACAATGCTGAAGAAACAAGTCCATGTCAGAAAACCAACAATTTTAGCTGAACTGCACCAATTTTGTCAAGAGGAGTGGTCAAAAATTCAACCAGAAGCTTGCCAGAAGCTTGTGGATGGCTACCAAAAGCGCCTTATTAAAAAAGTTAAAGTACGAGGTGTGGTGAAATTATTCTCCGCATTTGACCCATCACCCTTGATGCACCCCAGCAGCGGAATCATTATTGGTGATTTAACCCCCAATTCCAACCTTTGATGATGAGTGCCAAGTAGTGAGGTAATGAGTCCCCTTTTTTATAGTCTTTGGTATGACTCGGCCGGGGTTTGAACTCTCAACCTATTGCCAAGGGACATGTAAACAAATATTAACATTGCTGTATGTATACTTTTGACCCAGCAGATTTGCTAACATTTTCAGTAGACTCATAATAAATTCATAAAACAGGGGTAGGGAACCTATGGCTCTAGGGCCAGATGTGGCTCTTTGGAGGACTGCATCTGGCTCTCGGATACATCTTAGCTGACATTGCTTAACACCAGACCTGGGCAAATTAAGGCCCGGGGGCCACATGTGGCCCGTTGTGCTTTTCAATCAAGCCCGCCGGACATTCCCAAATAATGTTTTTTGGATCTTCAAGATGGAAATTGTAGCTGTCGTTATGATGTGCAGTAGAGATGCGCGGTTTGCGGTCTCATCCGCGGATAAACCGCGGGTCGGGCGGTTGACATGATGAAAAAATAGATTTTAATTCGATTCGGGCGGGTGGCGGTTGAATCTCCCGGAAATATTTGATATACATGGTTCTGGGATCGGTATCTTTTGCCGTATGAAGAGCTATTTAAGACCCGTGTCATAAAGCGAAGAAGACAATAGGAGACGCTATTATTCTCTAGAATGGCTGCCGACAGTCACCCAGATAATAAATATTAAGGCGTGCTATGAAGCCATTGTCTTGGTCGCCTTCTACAACATGTACGATTTACTTGTCAGTCCAGCAACATGTTGTGTGTGGCTTCCGCGGCAACACACACACGACTGCAAGGCATGCTGGGTGACACAGAGTACACTAATGGTTGTGATGTAAACTATTTTAACACTCTTAGTAATATGCGCCACCAATTAAGAACGACAAAAACATTTCGGCAGAACATCCTCACAGTAACACAACACAAACGCAACACAACAAATACCCAGAATCCTTTGTATTCATGACAAATCCTGACTATTTTATACACCCCGCTTTTATTCAGTGTTAAAAAATATTATATGGCTCTCACGGTAATACACTTAAAAATATTTGGCTTTCATGGCTCTCTCAGCCAAAACGGTTCCCGACCCCTGTCATAAAAGAACCAAACTTCATCAATGTTTTTTGTGCTCCAATCACTCTATCACAAAACAATAAGAGTTGTAGACATTATTGGAAACTCAAGACAGCCATGACATTATGTTCTGTACAAGTGTATGTAAATTTTGGACTAGGACTTTATGTGGTTCGTTGTCGACCTGAGGCTTTATTTCCTACTAGTTTTCCTCTTAACATCAATTTTTCTACGATGTCCGAGGAATTTCAGCTGATTCGAGAATTAGAGATCCTCTTGTTATTGCCTTTGCTAATACCTCTTCAGTACTTTTCTTTTCGGTCCATGACATTTTTGTAAAGAACAACATTTCAGTGGCCTCTAATTTTCTCGGTTGTGGATCGTTCAAAGTCCAGCATTCACAGCCGTAAAGTACGACAGACCATACTTACGTTTTGAGGACTCTGGAGTTTGGCGTCAGTTGAGATGTTTCTATTTTTAAATATAAGACTATCAATCTGTTTGTTTATCTCTTTTTCACACCTACCATCAGATGTTACTGTGACACTGAGGTATTTGAATTGATCCACTCGTTTTATTCTCGTATACAAACCCCGTTTCCATATGAGTTGGGAAATTGTGTTAGATGTAAATATGAACGAAATACAATGATCTGCTAATCATTTTCAACCCATATTAAGTTGAATATGCTGCAAAGACAACATATTTGATCTTCAAACTCATAAAAAAAAATGTTTTGCAAATAATCAATAACTTTAAAATTTGATACCGGCAACACGTGACAAAAAAGTTGGGAAATGTGGCAATAAATACTGATAAAGTTGAGAAATACTCATCAAACACTTGTTTGGAACATCCCACAGGTGTGCAGGCTAATTGGGAACAGGTGGGTGCCATGATTGGGTATAAAAGCAGCTTCCATGAAATGCTAAGTAATTCACAAACAAGGATGGGGCGAGTTAAACAATTTGTAAGCAAATTGTCAAACAGTTTTAGAACAACATTTCTCAACGAGCTATTGCAAGGAATTTAGGGATTTTACCATCTACGGTCCGTAAAATCATCAAAAGGTTCAGAGAATCGGGAGTAATCACTGCACGTAAGCGATGATATTACGGTTTTTTGATCCCTCAGGCGGTACTGCATCAAAAACCGACATCAGTGTGTAAAGGATATCATCACATGGGCTCAGGAACACTTCATAAAACCACAGTCAGTAACTACAGTTGGTTGCTACATCTGTAAGTGCAAGTTAAAACTCTACTATGCAAAGCAAACCCATTTATCAACAACACAAAGGAACGCCGCTGGTTTCGCTGGGTCCGAGCTCATCTAAGATGGACTGATGCAAGGTGGAAAAGGTGGTCTGACGAGTCAACATTTCAACTTATATTTGGAAACTGTGGACATGGTGTCCTCCGGAACAAAGAGAAATATAACCATCCGGATTGTTATAGGCGCAAAGTTCAAAAGCCAGCATCTGTGATGGTATGGGGGTGTATTAGTGCCCAAGGCATGGGTAACTTGCACAACTGTGAAGGCACTATTAATGCTGAAAAGTCCATACAGGTTTTGGAGCAACATATGTTGTCATCCAAGCAACATTATCATGGACGCCCTTGCTTATTTCAGCAAGACAATGCCAAGCCACGTGTTACAACAGCATGGTTTCATGGTAAAAGAGTGCGGGTACTTTCCTGGCCCGCCTGCAGTCCAGACCTGTCTCCCATCGAAAATGTGTGGCGCATTATGAAGCGTAAAATACGACAGCGGAGACCCCGGACTGTTGAACGACTGAAGCTCTACATAAAACAAGAATGAGAAAGAATTCCACTTTCAAAGCTTCAACAATTAGTTTCCTCAGTTCCCAAAACGTTTATTGAGTGTTTTTAAAAGAAAAGGTGATGTAACACAGTGGTGAACATGCCCTTTCCCAACTACTTTGGCACGTGTTGCAGCCATGAAATTCTAAGTTAATTATTATTTGCAAAAAAAATAAAGTTTTTGAGTTTGCAAATCAACCCATATTCAATTGAATGCACTACAAAGACAAGATATTTGATGTTCAAACTCGTAAATTTTTATTTTAAAAAAAAATACTAATAATATTTAACTTTGAATTTCATGGCTGCAACACATGCCAAAGTAGTTGGGAAAGGGCATATTCACCACTGTGTTACATCACCTTTTCTTTTAACAACACTCAATAAACGTTTGGGAACTGAGGAAAATAATTGTTGAAGTTTTGAAAGTGGAATTCTTTCCCATTCTTATTTTGTGTAGAGCTTCAGTCGTTCAACAGTCCGGGGTCTCAGCTGTCGTATTTTATGCTTCATAATGCGCCACACATTTTCGATGGGAGACAGGTCTGGACTGCAGGCGGGCCAGGAAAGTATCCACACTCTTTTTTTACGAAGCCACTTTGTTGTAACACGTGCAGAATGTGGCTTGGCATTGTCTTGCTGAAATAAGCAGGGGCGTCCATGAAAAAGACGGCGCTTAGATGGCAGCATATGTTGTTCCAAAACCTGTATATACCTTTCAGCATTAATGGTGCCTTCACAGATGTGTAAGTTACCCATGCCTTGGGCACTAATGCACCCCCATACCATCACGGATTCTGGCTTTTGAACTTTGCGTCGATAACAGTCTGGATGGTTCGCTTCCCCTTTGGTCCGGGTGTTACGATGTCGAATATTTCCAAAAACAATTTGAAATGTGGACTCGTCAGACCACAGAACACTTTTCCATTTTGCATCAGTCCATCTTAAATGATCTCGGGCACAGAGAAGCTGGCGGCGTTTCTGGATGTTGTTGATAAATGGCTTTCGCTTTGCATAGTAGAGCTTTAAATTGCACTTACAGATGTAGCTGTCATGGTCCACGTCATGTTCTGTTTTTGTTCTGTTTAATTATCACCCTGTTGTGTGTTTGACGCACTTAGTTCCCGGTGGCACTTCCTGTTGTTGTTCCGTTGTCATAATTACCCATTTTGTGTCACCTGTCTCTCCTTTGATCACGCACACCTGCACCTCGATTAGTTATCTCCCTATTTAAGACCGCCTTTGTTTGACATTCTTTCTTGGACTCTTGTTTGCTTCACGCAACAGTTGACGTCGCTCTTTCCGGCATTGTGGTAACTACCTTTTCGTACTCGATTAGCTTCTATGCTATTTTGTTTGTTTGTCCCTAGCTTACACGCTAGCACCTTCAGTGCCCTTCGTTCTTTCTAGCTCTCACGCTAGTTCTATTGGTTTTTGGTTAGTGCCTTTGTGCAGGTGTTTTTGTTTTATTGTATAAATAAATTATTATTCCTACCTTCACGCTTTGTTCCATCTTCGCTGCACCCACGGGAGAACGCAAACCACGCCACGATGCCAGCTAAGCGTCACAGTAGCGACGAACTGTATTTAGTGACAGTGGTTTTCTGAAGTGTTCCTGAGCCCATGTGGTGATATCCTTTAGAGATTGACGTCGGTTTATGATACAGTGCCGTCTGAGGGATCGAAGATCACAGTCATTCAATATTGGTTTGGAGTGATTTCTCCAGATTCTCTGAACCTTTTGATGATATTATTGACCGTAGATGTTAAAATCCCTAAATTTAGGTATTTGAATTGATCCACTTGTTTATTTTTCCTGTGTACAAATATGTATGAAATATATGTGTGTTATCATTTTCATTGTTATATATAATGGTACATTTTTAGTTTACTTTTTACTTATTGTTACCACCCTCTTGGTGTGCCCTTGGAAGCATTAACCTTTACTCTCCTTTGTAACTGTGGTATATATATATATATATATATATATATTGGTTATTTCTGGCAATTTATTTAAGTGTGTATCAAACTGGTAGCCCGTCGCATTAATCAGTACCCAAGAAGTAGCTCTTGGTTTCAAAAAGGGACGGTGTGGCGCGTTGGGAGAGTGGCCGTGCGCAACCCGAGGGTCACTGGTTCAAATCCCACCTAGAACCAACCTCGTCACGTCCGTTGTGTCCTGAGCAAGACACTTCACCCTTGCTCCTGATGGGTGCTGGTTGGCGCCTTGCATGGCAGCTCCTTCCATCAGTGTGTGAATGTGTGTGTGAATGGGTAAATGTGGAAGTAGTGTCAAAGCGCTTTGAGTACCTTGAAGGTAGAAAAGCGCTATACAAGTACAACCCATTTATTTATTTATTATAAAAAGGGTGGTGACCCCTGCTCTACGTCAACCAGCAAGTTTTTGGTTGGGAAAATTGTGATATTAAGTCGACTCTTACCGTAGACTTGAGTGGATAATGGGACCTCCTCCTGTAGCTGTCAAAAAGGCAGCTGTGATTTTGGCTCCTCGGCTTCTCTCAGAGACACTGGCGTTCACCGCAGCCATCCGACTTTCAGGTATGACTTTATAATCTCACTAAAATACTATTAACACAATAAGCAGATAAGGGACTTTCCAGAATTATCCTAGTAAATGTGTCTAATTACATCTGAAACGCTCCCACTGCCGCCGCCTAGGGCCGTCGCCTTTTTTTTTTTTTTTTTTGTGCTTCACTCTAACTTTCCTCATCCACGAATCTTTCATCCTCGCTCAAATTAATGGGGAAGTCATCGCTTTCTTGGTCCGAATAGCTCTTGCTGCTGGAGGCTATGATTATAAACAGTGTGAGGATGTGAGGAGCCCTACAACCCGTGATGTCACGCGCACATCGTCTGTAACTTCCGGTTAAGGCAAGGCTTTTTTATTAGCGACCAAAAGTTGCGAACTTTATCGTCGATGTTCTCTACTAAATCCTTTCAGCAAAAATATGGCAATATCGCGAAATGATCAAGTATGACACATAGAATGGACCTGCTATCCCCGTTTAAATAAGAAAATATCATTTCAGTAGGCCTTTAATTTCATTATTCATTTGATAAGTACATTAAGGCTGACATTACGATTACTAGATATCTCAATGGTAAATACTTGTATATACAGAATTTCTACCTTAAGGGTATTCAGAGCCCTTTGACACGATTCCCACATCCAAGGACACGACTGACGTGACTTGGATGGCAGAGGCCGGGGACCGAACCAGGAACCCAATTTCCCTTTTAGATCATCAAAGTTAGACTAAGTCTAAAGTGGGAACTATTCCACAGGGGGAAGTGATACAGTTAAAGTCGATGAGTTGCTCAGTGATTCGATGAGTTCATTCTGGAATGAGGAAGTGTAGTTTCGTGTTGCACTGTACCAGTACTCTAAATCTGTGCCTTGTTCCTCCTTTTTGGTATGTCAACCTTTGTACTGGTAGACTTTCTTTGGACATAGGAGGTCAGCATGAACTTTGTCTCTGTAGTAGTCATCAAACTTTGAACATGTGAGGGGAAAGAAATTCAAAACAAACAGCTTGCAAGAAGCCTCCCTATTGGAGTGGACGGAAGTCAGGGATGAGACGGTTGGTAGAGCAGCCGTGCCAGAAATTCGAGGGTTCCTGGTTCGGTCCCCGGCCTCCGCCATCCAAGTCACGTCAGTCGTGTCCTTGGGCGGCTCACACCATCAGTTAATGAGTGTATGGATGTGGGAATCGTGTTCCTTTTCTACCCTAAGGTAGAAATTCTGTATGTACAAGTATTTACCATTGAGATAAATAGTAATCGTAATGTCAGCCTTAATGTACTTATCAAATGAATAATGAAATTAAAGGCCTACTGAAATAAGATTTTCTTATTTAAACAGGGATAGCAGGTCCATTGTATGTGTCTTACTTTAACATTTCGCGATATCGCCGTATTTTTGCTGAAAGGATTTAGTAGAGAACATCGACGATAAAGTTCGCAACTTTTGGTCGCTAATAAAAAAGCCTTGCCTTAACCGGAAGTAACAGACGATGTGCGCGTGACGTCACGGGTTGTAGGACTCCTCACATCCTCACATTGTTTATAATCACAGCCTCCAGCAGCAAGAGCTATTCGGAACGAGAAAGCGACGAGTTTCCCATCAATTTGAGCGAGGATGAAAGATTTGTGGATGAAGAAAGTTAGAGTGAAGCACTAAAAAAAAAAAAAAAAAAAAAAAAAAAAAGGCGACGGCCCTAGGCGGCGGCAGTGGGAGCGTTTCAGATGTAATTAGACACATTTACAAGGATAATTCTGGAAAATCCCTTATCTGCTTATTGTGTTAATATTAATTTAGTGAGATTATAAAGTCATACCTGAAAGTCGGATGGCTGCGGTGAACGCAAGTGTCTCTGAGAGAAGCCGAGGAGCAAAGATCACAGCTGCCTTTTTTGACAGCTACAAGAGGAGGTCCCATTATCCACTCAACCTTTTTGAAACCAAGAGCTATTTCTTGGGTACTGATCAATGCGAAGGGCTATCAGTTTGATACACACTTAAATAAATTGCCAGAAATAACCAATTTGCCAATATATATATATGTATATATATATATATATATATATATATATATATATATATATATATATATATATATATATATATATATATATGTATATATATAAATATATATATATATATATATATATTGTCCGTGTTTTATTCCTAGGGAGCGTTAGAGCGCAATTTTGAGTTTTGGTTTTTTTTTTTATTAGATCGCAATTTTTACCAGTCCTGGTGTGTGTGTCCAGTTTGGTGAGTTTTGAAGCATTTTAAGAGGGTCAAATTACAGCTCAAAGAGGCAAAAATGACATTTTTTAGGAAACTTTTGTTTTGATGGGGTTTTTGCCAACTTAATTTTTGCTGAAAAAGTTTAGTGTATGAAATCTAAGTCTAAGTCAGACCTACATAGAGGTTTTTGTTCCATGTCTCTACGACATTCCTTACGGAAGTTACAATCAGTTTTGTCTGTGTTTTTTCGTAGGGGGCGCTAGAGCGCAGTTTTGAGTTTTGGGTTTTGTTTTTTTTATTAATTTTTGCCAGTCCTGATCTGTGTGTTAAATTTGGTGACTTTTGAAGCAGGTTCAGAGGGTCAAATCACAGCTCAAAGTGGCGGTGGTATAATAATAAAAAAACCTTAGAAATACAATAGTCTTCTTCACGAGTGGAAGAAGAGTGGATCGTGATATCGACAGGTGGATCGGTGCGACGTCTTAAGTAATGCGGACGCTGTATCGATCCGTTAAGGTGAAGAAGGAGCTGAGCCGGAAGGCAAAGCTCTCAATTTACCGGTCGATCTACGTTTCCATCCTCACCTATGGTCATGAGCTTTGGGTCATGACCGAAAGGACAAGATCACGGGAACAAGCGGACGAAATGAGCTTCCTCCACCCTTACAGATAGGGTGAGAAGCTCTGCCATCCGGGAGGAACTCAAAGTAAAGCCGCTACTCCTCCACATCAAGGGGAGCCAGATGAGGTGGTTGGGGCATCTGGTCAGGATGCCACCCGAACGCCTCCCTAGGGAGGTGTTTAGGGCACGTCCAACAGGTAGGAAGCCACGGGGAACATTGGGAAGACTATGTCTCCTAGCTGGCTTGGGAACGCCTCGGGATCCCCCAGGAAGAGCTGTACCAAGTGGTTGGGGAGAGGAAAGTCTGGGCTTCCCTGCTTAGGCTGCTGCCCCCGCGACCCAACTTCGGATAAGCGGAAGAACAAATACAACTATTTTGCAACGTTGTTTAAAAGTCAGTCTTAAAGGTCATGTGTGAATAATCAACGTTGCATCTATGTCTTGTGCCTGCTGGCTCGTTGACGTCAACGCCGTACAAATATGGCGGACTCGCGCAAAGCTTTTCGGGTAAATCTTTACCATACATGGAGATATCCGCTGATGTCATCAATGGTAAAAATGTCACAATTGAGGCAAATTCCAAACAATTAGAGAAGTATCCGAGAAAGCAGGTTTTTATAAATATCTCTGCCAAGCTTCCATTGTTTAATTTCAAATTTCTGGGGCTGAGGCAGATCCCAAATACAAACCCTGTTTCCATTTGAGTTGGGAAATTGTGTTGGATGTAAATATAAACGGAATACAATGATTTGCAAATCCTTTTCAACTCATATTCAATTGAATGCGTCTAACAGTCTGGATGGTTCGCTTCCCCTTTGATGTCGAGTATTTCCAAAAACAATTTGAAATGTGGACTCGTCAAAACACTTTTCCACTTTGCATCAGTCCATCTTAGACTATCTCGGGCCCAGAGAAGCCGGCGGCGTTTCTGGATGTTGTTGATAAATGGCTTTCGCTTTGCATAGTAGAGCTTTAACTTGCACTTACAGATGTAGCGCCGAACTGTATTTAGTGACAGTGGTTTTCTGAAGTGTTCCTGAGCCCATGTGGTGATGTCCTTTAGAGCAGGGGTCACTAACGTGGTGCCCGCGGGCACCAGGTCGCCCGCAAGGACCAGATGAGTCGCTCGCTGGCCTGTTCTAAAAATAGCTGAAATAGCAGCACTTACCAGTGAGCTGCCTCTATATTTTTATATTGATTTATTTACTAGCAAGCTGGTCTCACTTTGCTCGAAATGTTTAATTCTAAGGGAGACAAAACTCAAATGGAATTTGAAAATCCAAGAAAATATTTTAAAGACTTGGTCTTCACTTGTTTAAATAAATTCATTTATTTTTTTACTTTGCTTCTTATAACTTTCGGAAAGACAATTTTAGAGAAAAAAATACAACCTTAAAGAGTATTTTAGGATTTTTAAACACATATACCTTTTTACCTTTTAAATTCCTTCCTCTTCTTTCCTGACAATTTCAATCAATGTTCAAGTAAATGTATTTTTTTTATTGTAAAAATTATAAATACATTTTAATTTAATTCTTCATTTTAGCTTCTGTTTTTTCGACAAAAAATATTTCTGAAATATTTCTTCAAACTTATTATGATTAAAATAAAATAAAAATATTCTGGCAAATCAAGAAAATATGTAGAATCAAATTTAAATCTTATTTCAATTTTTTTGTAATTTTTGTTCTGGAAAATCTAGAAGAAATAAGGATTTGTCTTTGTTAGAAATATAGCTTGGTCCGATTTGTTATATATTCTAACAAAATGCACATTGGATTTTAACCTATTTAAAACATGTCATCAAAATTCTAAAATTAATCTTAATCAGGAAAAATTACTAATGATGTTCCATAAAAAAAAAATTCTACATTTTTTCAAAAATAATCGAATTAGCTAGTTTTTCTCTTCATTTCATACGGATCTTTATCGCCAATATCCTTCAATTTCTGTAAATACCTGGCTTTGCAAACCCCATCTAGCGTCTGTCTGAAGGGAACTTTTACGACTTCTTTCAAATTTCCCGAAGTGGACGTCATTGTTGCTGCAAAAGTGTGGAAATATATTTAGAAAACTGCCGCAGACGAGTAAACAAAGTTTTGACACACAAGATGGCGGCTGGCTCGAAGGATTATGGGTAATCGCCGCTAGCGGAAACTCATCTATTAGCCTGCACACCTTTGGGATGTTCCAAATAAGTGCTTGATGAGCATTCCTCAACTTTATCAGTATTTATTGCCATCTTTCCCAACTTCTTTGTCACGTGTTTGTTGTGTATTGTTTTCCTGTCTTCTCCATAGTGCTTTTGTGTTATTTTTCCTCCATCCATTAGTTCCAAGTAGGCACACCTCGGCTCTATTTAAGTCCACCACAGTCAGCTGCTCCTCGCCGGTTAATGACTCCTGTGCTTTCCATGCCCGCATGCTCAACTCGCATCCAACCAACTCGGTACGTTCCTTCTCCTTTCTTATCACCATTCCTTACTTCTGTTTTTTTTGTTCCCTAGTTCCCCAGTAAGCAAGAGAAGTTTTTGTCGAACCTGTTGCTGACCATCGAGAGTCCTCCTTCAGTTTAGTCCTCTTCCATGGTGTGCGCTTTTGCCCCATCGCCTTGAGTTATTCTTTTGAACTTATTAAAGACAATCTTCTTTTGTGATTCAACTCCGCCTCCGTCTCTGCATCTTGGGATCCACTCCTTACTCAAGACACAACAGTGTTGCTGGCATCCAATTCTAAAGCGAATGTTTATTTGCAAAAAAAAAAAAAATGTTTATCAGTTTAAACATCAAATATGTTGTCTTTGTAACATATTCAACTGAATATGAAAATTATTTGCAAATCATTGTATTCCGTTTATATTTACATCTAACACAATTTCCCAACTCATACAGAAAGGGGGTTTGTACACAGAAACAGGTCTCATGAGGGTAAATCGCAATAGTTCGCCATATTTATACATTCTTACACTCCGGGTCACAAGCCTCTTGAATTACCACACTTTGCGCCGGAAACCACTCAGCGACATGTGAAGTTTGCCTTCTTTCTTCCGTCCTCTTACCTTGTTTGCAAGGTGAGAAGGAAGCACCTTACGGGTGTCACCTCACACCGCCGCCATAAAGCCGCTCATTGTTTAGGACAACAATGCAGCTCCGGCCCGGCCCTCAACAGACTCAAATCTGATTAAGACTGTTTAAACACGGCCTGTTGCACGACACAGGAGGCCCCGCCAAAAACCCCCCCGCCCACCCCGACTCTGGAATGTGGAGGGATTGGAACCTCTTTGCCCTGAAGCTCTCGTCTTGTTTGTTGCTTCAAACCGGGCTGACATTATCTCTCACAGACCTTAGGCCAGGGATGTCAAACTCAAACACAGAGTGGGCCAAAATTTTAAACGGAACAAAGCCGCGGGCCAAGGTTGAACAAATTAACCTTTTAATGGGGACCCAAACAAGTTTTGCATTAAATATTGAACAAGCAAGGCTTATATAACTTTAGTGACATGCACAATCCAGGTTCAAATAATAATAATGATAATTAAGAAAATATCAATGGCACAACAAATGAAATTTAAATACAAATGTTATCCCTTTTTTTCTATTTGCAATCTTTTGAGGTAAATATCATTTTTTTTCCATCCATCCATCTTCTTCCGCTTATCCGAGGTCGGGTCGCGGGGGTAGCAGCCTAAGCAGGGAAGCCCAGACTTCCCTCTCCCCAGCCACTTCGTCTAGCTCTTCCCGGGGGATCCCGAGGCGTTCCCAGGCCAGCCGGGAGACATAGTCTTCCCCAACGTGTCCTGGGTCTTCCCCGTGGCCTCCTACTGGTTGGACGTGCCCTAAACACTTCCCTCGGGAGGCGTTCGGGTGGCATCCTGACCAGATGCCCGAACCACCTCATCTGTCTCCTCTCGATGTGGAGGAGCAGCGGCTTTACTTTGAGTTCCTCCCGGATGACAGAGCTTCTCACCCTATCTCTAAGCGAGAGCCCCGCCACCCAGCGGAGGAAACTCATTTCGGCCGCTTGTACCCGTGATCTTGTCCTTTCGGTCATGACCCAAAGCTCATGACCATAGGTGAGGATGGGAACGTAGATCGACCGGTAAATTGAGAGCTTTGCCTTCCGGCTCAGCTCCTTCTTCACCACAACGGATCGATACAACGTCCGCATTACTGAAGACGCCGCACCGATCCGTCTGTCGATCTCACAATCCACTCTTCCCCCACTTGTGAACAAGACTCCTAGGTACTTGAACTCCTCCACTTGGGGCAGGGTCTCCTCCCCAACCCGGAGATGGCACTCCACCCTTTTCCGGGCGAGAACCATGGACTCGGACTTGGAGGGGCTGATTCTCATTCCGGTCGCTTCACACTTGGTTGCGAACCGATCCCGTGAGAGCTAAAGATCCCGGCCAGATGAAGCCATCAGGACCACATCATCTGCAAAAAGCAGAGACCTAATCCCGCGGCCACCAAACCGGAACCCCTCAACGCCTTGACTGCGCATAGAAAGTCTGTCCATAAAAGTTATGAACAGAATCGGTGACAAAGGACAGCCTTGGCGGAGTCCAACCCTCACTGGAAACGTGTCCGACTTACTGCCGGCAATGCGGACTAAGCTCTGATACTGATCACAGGCTAATAATAAATTAGAAAATAAAATAACAATAATGAATGAACCAAACATTCAAGCCTGAAGTAGCAAGAGAAAATCCATGAATAAAACGTCAATTATTGGTCAGTTTGCTGGAAGTTTCCCGGAAGAGTTAGTGCAGCAAGGGGGTTCTGGGTATTTCTTCTGTTGTGTTACGTGCGGATGTTCACCCGAAATGTGTTTGTCATCTCAAATAATCGTTTATGTAATAGTAAATCTTGGCATGACAACTTCTAATGTGGCGCTTATGTCAGACAGGCAACAAAAAGAGGAAGTTGATGCAACGTTTCCATTTTATTTATTTGAGGCGGACAGAGAGGAACACGCGGTAAAAAATGGATGGATGGATTTATTGACAATGAATGGCTCCAGCTTCTCACCCGCGACCTTGAAGGACAAGTGGCAGAAAAAGGTGGGACGGATGGATGGTTGAAATTTGTCCCGCCACATAGGTATTTGTTCCATCCAGTTCTCCTGCACTCAAACATAAATTGTGAAGAAGGAATCTATTGTAACTAATTTTACAACAAACATACATACTGTAACTGCATTGCCAGAGACGTAGTATACAAAAATACAGAAGTGTCTCAAAGATATGCAACAACCTGTGGAACAAAACATTAGCATAGCTCGGTTGGTAGAGCAGCCGTGCCAGCAACTTGAGGGTTGCAGGTTCGATTGCCGTTTCCGTCATACTAGTCACTGCCGTTGTGTCCTTGGGCAAGACACTTTACCCACCTGCTCCCAGTGCCACCCACACTGGTTTAAATGTAACTTAGATATTGGGTTTCACTATGTAAAGCGCTTTGAGTCACTAGAGAAAAGCGCTATATAAATATAATTCACTTCACTTCATTCTTGTTTGGTGTGGGTTCGCAGTGTGGCGCATATTTGTAACAGTGCTAAAGTTGTTTATACGGCCACTCTCAGTGTGACCTGTATGGCTGTTGACCAAGTATGCATTGCATTCACTTGTGCATGTGTGTGAAAGCCACAAATATTATGTGACGCGCTGTTAGTATGGAGGAAAAGCGGACGTGACGACAGGTTATAGAGAACGCTAAAAGCAGTGCCTTAAATGCACGCCCCCCAACATAGTTGTCCAGGTGGAAATCAGTAGAAATTCGGGAGAAAGGTTGCCCCGGGAGATTTTCGGGAGGGGTACTGAACTTCGGGAGTCTACCGGGAAAATTAGGATGGTTGTCAAGTATGAGTATTAGCGGTGAATGCGGTGTTACAGCGGCACCGATGCTATATAACATCGGCGGCCCAGCTCTAATGCTAAATTAATATTGCCTCAAGGGCCAAATTAAATTACACGGCGGGCCAGAGTTTGACACCCATGCCTTAGGCTCTGCGGCACTGAAGCCACTGAGTCCATGCCCGTCGATGACCTTCGAGAACGCAGTGCAATTAGCCACACCTATCAACAACACCCATATTACCATAACAGTTTCTAGCCCGGTTTCTCCCCCCACCCCAGCTCATGCGGTGCCCATGACAATGCTCCTTGAGCTGCAAGGAGAGACAGCTGGGCGGCGCGGTGATGGCTGCTGTCGTCGCTCGTTCCAAAGGGAAGGCGCGGCGTTGGGCTTTGTTAAACCCCGCAGCTGTTTTTGATGCAATGCAAATGGCCCCCCCGATACCTGCCTGAGGCCAAGGATCACAAAAAGAGTTCACATCTGAAATCCGGCCTGCAGTCAGTATTTTTGCATTATTAAGTTGCTTGCATTAAGTCAATTGCGAGGTTGTTGTGCCTTTAATGATGCGTGTTTGCTTGGGGGTTAACTGCCACCAGTTTCTCACCTAGGCCTTCAGTGATGTCCTGCTTAGTCCGACTTCACCCTTAAAGGGGACCATTATCACAATTTCAGAAGGGTTAAAACCAATAAAAATCAGTTCTGAGTGGCTTATTTTATTTTTCAAAGTTTTTTTTTAACTTTTACCCATCCCGGAATATCCCTAAAAAAAGCCCTAAAGTGCCTGATTTTTTCGCTATCTGCGAAGCCACCGTCCATTTTCCTGTGACGTCATCCAGTGATGCCAATACAAACAAATGGTGGATAGCACAGCAAGATATAGCAACGTTAGCTCGGCCAAGACTCGGATTTCAGCGGCTAAAGCGATTCAACAGATTACACAGTATTGAAACGGATGGTTGGAGTATGGAGGCAGTTAGCGAAAACGAAATTAAAGAAGAAACTGAAGCTATTGAGGGAACAGACCAAACGATGGGAAGTTTCGCATCTTGTGACACTGGATCAACTTAAATCCGTCGATTGGTAAGTGTTTGTTTGGCATTATATGTGGGTGGAGGGAAATATAGCTACAAATGTACATAAAGCTAGCCTAAATAGCATGTTGGAATCGATTAGCTGGCAGTCATGCCGCAACCAAATATGTCTGGTTAGCACATAAGTCAATAACATCCACAAAACTCACCTTTGTGATTTCGTTGACTTTCATCCATTCATCGACTTCCGCTTATCCAAGGTCGGGTCGCGGGGGCAACAGCCTAAGCAGGGAAACCCAGACTTCTGTCTCTCCAGCCACTTCGTCTAGCTCTTCCCGGGGGATCCTGAGGCGTTCCCAGGCCAGCCGGGAGACATAGTCTTCCTAACGTGTCCTGGGTCTTCCCCGTGGCCTCCTACCAGCTGGACGTGCCCTAAACACCTCCCTAGAGAGGCGTTAGGGTGGCATCCTGACAAGATGCCGGAACCACCTCCTCTCTGAGCTGCCACCTTATGGTGGTAGAGGAGTTTGAGTGTCCCAATGATCCTAGGAGCTATGTTGTCCGGGGGCTTTAAGTCCCCTGGTAGGGTCTCCCAAGGTAAACAGGTTCTAGGTGACGGATCAGACAAAGAGCAGCTTGAAGACCTTTATTTCATTGACTTTATCGTTGGAAATGCATCTGCAGGTTATCCATACATCTCTGTGCCATGTCTACCTTAGCATCGCCGGTAAAATGTGCAGACACTCCGGCACATTCAATGGGGGTCTGGCGGCAGATTTCTTTGACTTCATCGTTGGGAATGCATCTGCTTTGAGTGTCACAGGATATCCACACAATCTTGCCATCTTTGTAGTAGCATAGCTTTCTTCGGTAAAGTGTGCGGAACAAACGACTGACCATTTCGTCGGCTTTCCCCACACCCTAGTACTTTGAACAAATTTCGTCCAATTTCTTGCCACTTTCGCATCTTTGGGCCAGTGGTGCAACTTGAATCCCTCCCTGTTAGTGTTGTTACACCCTCCGACAACACATCGACGAGGCATGATGTCTCCAAGGTTCCAGAAAATAGTCGAAAAAACAGAAAATAACAGAGCTGAGACCCGGTGTTTGTAATGTGTTGGATTTATCACCTAGGTGACGTCAAAACCGAGGGCAATAAATAGAAAGGCGTTTAATCCGCCAAAATTCAGCAATTTAGAGTTCGGAAATCGGTTAAAAAAATATATGGTCTTTTTCCTGCAACATCAAGGTATATATTGACCCTTACATACGCCTGGTGATAATGTTCCCTCTTTAAAAATATCACAATTTATGTCACCACATGGACACGGCTCGAGCATACTTGCCAACCCTGCCGATTTTCCCGGGAAACTCCTGAAATTCAGTGCCCCTCCCGAAAATCTCCCAGGAAAACCATTCTCCCGAATTTCTCCCGATTTCCACCTGGACAACAATAATGGTGGCGTGCCTTAAAGGCACTGCCTTTAGCGTCCTCTCTCACCTGAAAAGGAGACTGTTACATATGTCTCCGTTGTCCATAGGTTTATCTCTAACCCATAAAGTAAGCATGCAAGGAGCTACTTCTCAGCGGGTGTTTATTCCAGCCGGCACGTTAATACACTCCCATCATGCATTGTTTCAAAACTACGGCAAGTAGTAATGTCCAAAAACAGAACAGAGACGAAGCAGGAGAACGAAGAAGAGACATAGCGACGACAGGTAAGAAGAATAAGTACGCTTACAAGTTCCAAAATGGTTGGAAAAAATATTTTCTGTTCATCCAGGACAGCTCAAAGGGGAGGGGGTATGCTGCCTGCAAATTTTGTAGATCAGACTTCTCCATTGAACACGGTGGCCGAACTGATATCCTCATTCATGAACGGACTATATATATATATATATATATATATATATATATATATATATATATATATATATATATATATACATACATGTGTATATATATGTGTATATATGTATATATAAATATATATATAGTCCGTTCATGAATGAGTATACTGTATATATATATATATATATATATATATATATATATATATATATATATATATATATATGTATATATATATATCCATCCATCCATTTTCTACCGCTTATTCCCTTGTGGGGTCGCGGGGGGCGCTGGCGCCTATCTCAGCTACAATCGGGCGGAAGGCGGGGTACACCCTGGACAAGTCGCCACCTCATCGCAGGGCCAACAAAGATAGACAGACAACATTCACACTCCCATTCACAGACTAGGGCCAATTTAGTGTTGCCAATCAACCTATCCCCAGGTGCATGTCTTTGGAAGTGGGAGGAAGCCGGAGTACCCGGAGGGAACCCACGCATTCACGGGGAGAACATGCAAACTCCACACAGAAAGATCCCGAGCCTGGATTTGAACCCAGGACTGCAGGAGCTTTGTATTGTGAGGCAGACGCACTAACCCCTCTGCCATATATATATGTATATATATATATATATATATATATATATATATATATATATATATATATATATATATATATATATATATATATATATATATATATATATATATATATGTGTATATATACATATATATATATATATATATATATATATATATATATATATATATACATGTATACATACATGTATATATAAATGTACATGTACCATTACTAACATGAATTGATTAACGTGGTTAAACAAGTTGAAAAACTAATTTGGGTGTTAATTGTACGGAATATGTACTGAACTGTGCAATCTACTAATAAAAGTTTCAATCAATCAATCAATCTATGTGTATATGTGTATATATGTATGTATATATATATATATATATATATATATATATGTATATATATATGTGTGTAAATGTGTGTGTTTGTTTATACATATGTATACAGATATATATATATATATATACAATAATTTGAAAATATATACACCCCAACCCCCCACCCCCCACTGCTAACCCACGCCCCCCAACCCCACCCGATATATACAGTGGTGGAATTAACACATTATTATGCCTAATTTTGTAGTGATGCCCCACTGGATGCATTAAACAATGTTACGAGGTTTTCCAAAATAAATCAACTCAAGTTATGGAAAGAAAGGCCAACATGGCAATGCCATATTTATTATTGAAGTCACAAAGGGCTTTATTGTTTTTAACATGCCTCAAAACAGCAGCTTGAAATTTGGGACATGCTCTCCCTGAGAGAGCATGAGGAGGTTGAGGTGTGCAGGGTTGGGGGGCGGGGTTGATGCGGGGGTGTAGGGGGCAGCGGGGGGTGTATATTGTAGCGTCCTGGAAGAGTTAGTGCTGCAAGGGCTTTTGGGTATTTGTTCCGTTGTGTTTTTGTTGAGTTACGGTGCAGATGTTCTCCCGAAATGTGTTTGTCATTCTTGTTTGGCGTGGGTTCATAGTGTGGCGCATACTTGTAACAGTGTTAAAGTTGTTTATACGGCCACCCTCAGTGTGACCTGTATGGCTGTTGACCAAGTATGCTTTGCATTCACTTGTGTGTGTGAAAAAACCTTACATATTAGGGGACTGGGCAGGCACCTAAGGACTAATTGGAGCTCTGTACTTCTCTCTACGTCTGTGTACACAGCGGCGTTTTAAAAAGTCATGAATTTTACTTTTTGAAACCGATACTGATAATTTTGAAACTGATACTGATAATTTGCAAATATTACATTTTAAAGCATTTATCTGCCAATAATATCATCAGTCAGATATTGTCGGACATCTCTTATTAATACATTAAGTAATTACCATGTTTTGTGATCATTTTTTGTTTAGTTGTGTTACGTTACTTTAAGATTCCATTAGTTCCTGTTTTTTCACTCCCTTGTTTTGTTTCCATGACAACTCATTGTTTTCACCTGTACACATTTAGACTCACACACCTCATTTGCTTGAACTCACGCACCTTTTATTAATCATGTCACTATTTAAGCCTGTCATTTTCTGTTGGTCGTTCTGGTGTCGTCACTCTTGTTTTTGCTCTGTCCGTGCCATAGTTCATACCGATGTTCATTGTTCATGAGTAAGTGTTGTTTGTGTTGTTTGTTTTATATTCATAGTTTGTGTTTAAGTATTAGTTTTGTTCCTTGCGTTAAGTTTTGTGCCTCCACTGTGAGTGCCTTTTGTTTGTAGCTTTTGAGTTGAGATTAAAATCCCGTATTTCCCTTCAAGCCATGTCCCGTCACCTTCCTTTGCATTCTGGAAAAACAAACCCCACCACAGTCCACGTTTTGACAGTAATAATCTCCTATGCTCCTTGATTCAGAGTTTCCATTTTATCTGAGTTCTTGGAGTGCGTATCCTGTATTAAAAACTGGTTGTCTTCAAATTTCCTCCAGATAAATCCAAACAAAACTGATACTCTGATAACTGTTCCCTTGGTGCTCTGGGTGCATCTGTTCAAAGCAGCCTCAGAAACCTTGGGGTTGAGTTTGATCAGTCCATGTCATTGGAGGCTCACTGTCGTCAACTGACCACAAAACGTTTTTTTTTATCTTTTCCGAAATATTTCTAATGTGAGAAATTTGTTGTCAAAATTGGATCTGGAAATGATCATTCACACGTTCATTTCGTCTAGCATTGACTATTGCTCTTTTCTTTTTTCTCAATTCTCCATTTTCTGGCCCTGTGGCCGCCTTCCGCCCGAATGAGATAGGCTCCATTACCCCCCACGATCCCGAAAGGGATAAGCGGTAGAAAATGGATGGATGGATTCCCTTTTCACTCTCTTCAACAAGTCAACGCTAAAGAGACTTAAGACTCTGCCAGACTTTTGATCGGTGCACCCAGAACAGCCCATATCACCCCAATTTTATCCAGTCTTCATTGGCTTCCAGTTAAATTCCGCATTGAGTTTAAAATTTTAGTCCTGACATTCCGTGCGTTGCATGGTGAGACCCCTCAGTACATCACTGACTTGCTATGCCCCTACTCTTCAGGGCGCAGGGTCTTATAAGGATCCCCTAAACTCATTTTAACACTCGTCGAGACCTGGCATTGCAGCAGTGACGTGCGGTCAGGGGAGGCAGTGCCTCACCTGTGATCATGCAAAGAAATAAAATATATAATGCTAAAATAGTTTAAATTTTTAGTTTTTAGTTTTCATTTAGCTTCACCAATTTGGATTTTTTTTTCTTCAAAATCGCTGAATTTTCGCAATCCCTCGTAAACTTCTCTGTCTGCCGTGCAGCCAGAGCGCGTTCCTGTCTGGTGTGTTGCTGAGCGTTCAAAACGGCAGAGAAAAAAGTCTGAGGTGAGGCAAACAGTTCCCTTGCCTCACGATAGGGACGGGGCGCTCATGATCAGAGACATACGGTGGCGTAAGCGAGTCAAGTGGCGCGGCGAGTAACATGTTTTGTGTGTTGGTTGAGCCATCAAAACAGCAGAGAAAAAAGTCTTGAGGTGAGGCAAACAGTTCTCGTGCCTCACGATCCCAGACATACGGTGGCCTCAGCGGGTAAGTGCGGCAGCGACTTATTTTTTCCTTCTTGTGCACCCCGACTTTCAACATGGGTGACTACATTTCCGCACTTAAACAGTTATCTGAAGTGGACTTTCAAGCGAAGCAGGAGATAATTACTAAAGGAAGACCAACGCCGGAGCTGAATGGTTTGTTTCAATCAGCAGGACAGAAAGTTACTCGCTCGTTCCAAACGGAGTGGTATACATGAAAAGACTGGCTTTGGGGATGTTCTGCAAGAAACCGCCTTTTCTGCTTTCCTTGCCTTCTTTTTTCAACCTGTGGAACTGTGTGGACTCTATTGTGATTTTGTGACCTAAAGAATTTGCAAAGAAGCCTCACCAAACATGAGCGGTCGTCCGCTCATATTTAAAGCTAGATTGCGCTAAAAACGTTTGGGATGACGAGGATGGACTTGGCTTTGGATGAACGGCGGCGACTCGACATCAGTGTCCACAATGCTAAGGTAAAACAGAACTGAGAGATTTTGCATCAATGCGACCTAGCTGCTTCCTCGCCAAACAGCAGCTCGCATTTCGCGGAAATGATGAGAGTATGAGCTCTGCTAATCGGGGCAACTATGTTGAGCTCTTATAAGACTTTTAAAACTGGAGGAAGTGAAGGAGGACTTTTACCAGAAAGTTTGGGCTATTTTTATCCAAACGGACCGGCGCATGGACTTCATTTATAAGTAAAGGTAAGACGGCGATAACATTATTTTGTTTCGTTTTTAATGAAATGCACATTTTGTGGGCGACAGTTTGTATGTGTAAAGAATGCAGAAATGAAACATAACCCGTAAACTGCCGCCAATCAAATGGCAAATAATCTGCGCAGAGCACATGCTGTATTTTTGTAAATCTGATTCTGGTTACTTCAGTGCCTCACCAGCTATAAACCTCACCGCAGTCACTGCATTGCAGGCTATAGTTCCCAGACTCTGGAACAACTTTCACCAGTCCTTCCGTGATCATGACTGTGTTGACACTTTTAAGAGACCTTTGAAAACTTCTTTTCAGTAAAGCTTTTAAGTTAATGCACCTGCTTAGATCTCCCCATGTCTAGCATTAAAAGACTACAGTTGGTACAAACTGTGGCTGCTAGACTTTTAACAAGAACAAGAAAGTTGGATCATATTACGCCTATACTGGCTCATCTGCACTGGCTTCCTGTGCCTTCAAGGTTTTACTACTTACGTATAAAATACTACACGGTCTAGCTCCATCCTTTCCTGCCGATTGTATTTTACCATATGTCCCGGCAAGAAATCTGTGTTCAAAGAACTCCGGCTTATTAGTGATTCCCAGAGCCCAAAAAAAGTCTGCGGGCTATAGAGCGTTTTCTATTCGGGCTCCAGTACTCTGGAATTCCCTCCCGGTAACAGTTAGAGATGCTACCTCAGTAGCAGCATTTAAGTCCCATCTTAAAATTAATTTGTATACTCTAGTCTTAAAAATACACCCCCATTTTTAGACCAGTTGATCTGCCGTTTCTTTTCTTTTCTGCTTTGCCCCCCACTCCCTTGTGGAAGGGGGTTGGGGGGGCGCAGGTCCGATGGCCATGGATGAAGTGCTGGCTGTCCAGAGTCGGGACCCGGGGTGGACCGCTCGCTGGGGACATCTCTACGCTGCTGACCAGTCTCCGCTCGGGATGGTCTCCTGCTGGTCCCACTATGGACTGGACTCTCACACTATTATGTTAGATCCACTATGGACTGGACTTTCACAATATTATGCTAGACCCACTACACATCCATTGCACCGGTCTCCTCTACAGGGGTGGACCTCTCCAAGATTTCTCATTGTCATTCCACTGGGTTGAGTTTTTCCTTGCCCTGATGTGGGATCTGAACCGAGGATGTCGTTGTGGCTTGTGCAGCCCTTTGAGACACTTGTGATTTAGGGCTATCTAAATAAACATTGATTGATGGATTTTACATATCATTTTAATCCACTTTGTATAGTTTTTATGATGTTGCCCCGGTTGTTTTAATTGAATTGTTGTTTTACTTCACCTTTGTGATTTTATCTGTGAAAAGCGCTTTATAAATAAAATGTACTTACTTACTTACTTCCATGGACAATGAATGCTATGTATGACTTAATATCGGGGAATCCTTCATAATCTTATCTATGTTAGAGTTTTTATTGTTGACTACTCGAGTCTTTATTAGTTGTGTCTCTTTTGCCTTTGAAGTAGATATTCATTCTCTAACCAGTTCCTTGATGTCTTTGACTTCAAGGACTTTGGCTTCTTCATGTCCTCCATTTATCTTCATGTATATTTGACAGTTTGCCTTCCAATTGCTTTGAATTTTCCGCTACTGCCTTTTTGGCAGAGGCTCATTGACCACTCCCTCCGCCTCAGTAAGGCCACCTTACACATTTTTTTTTTTATGACCTTAATGGAATGTTTTTCTGCTGGACATTAGAATGCGTGCGTGGATGTTGTTGACATCCACATCCATCCCTTTTGATTGCAGAAAGTTGGCCAGCTGTTGCTGTGTTGAAGCAGCAGCATCTTGTCCTTGTCCTTTGTAATAAGCTGCTCTGCCATTAGGCATAAAAATAATAATAATAATAATAATAATAATAGATTTTATTTGTAAAAAGCACTTTACGTTGAGCAAACAACCTCAAAGTGCCACAGTGTAAAAAAATAGTAATAAAAAAAATATATATATATAATACTAAAATCAGCCCAATAGCTACAACCAGCATGCATGTTTATAGAAAGGCTTTTTTAAAAAGATGGGATTTTAAGCCTTTTTTTAAAGCATCCACAGTCTGTGGTGCCCTCAGGTGGTCAGGGAGAGCGTTCCACAGCCTGGGAGCAGTGGGGCAGAAAGCCTGGTCTCCCATTGTTCGAATGTGCGCAATCTGAAGCTTACAGAACTTTACTTCCTGGATCTGACACATGATTAAAGATCAAATGCGATCCTTGTTATTTTACTTCTTTAAAACATTTCCTTTCTCTTCCAGTCCAATCACTTTTCCTTCTCATTCAGTGTTGCAGTATCGTCCCTCATTTTCTTCAAGCGTTTCAGGTTCTCGTACAAGCATAGCACCCTGGCTCCCATTATGGCTAATACCGTATTTTTCGGATTTTAAGTCGCTCCGGAGTAAACGTCGCACCGGCCGAAAATGCATAATAAAGAAGGGAAAAAACATACATACGTAGCACTGGAGTATAAATCGCATCGTTGGGGGAAATTTTATTTGATAAAATCCTACACCAAGAATAGACATTTGAAAGGCAATTTAAAATAAATAAAGAATATGTTGCAGCACTTGTGCAGTCCGCTTTTCCCTCTTCTGCAGGTGCACTCAGCGGCTCCACTGTGAGCGCGTCTGGAGACGCCCACACACGCGCTGCGCAGACCGCGCCCACACGCCGCCACAGCCGGCGCCAATCTTCCATCAGCACAACTGACGGGGATTACAGACAACCAGATAAGAGGCCTCACCGCTGATCACTCGACGTTGGAACGTCGCTCTGCTCGCAGTAAGCTTCACGTCTCTGACTTCCCACCAGTAGTATCTCCTGTGACTTGTTTCCTTGTGCTTATTTTTGCTCATCCTTGTCTTCCTTGTGCTTCCCAGTCTCGTGCATTATTGCTCACTCCCTTTTCCCTGGACCCGGATTGCCTTCTCGATATTGACACCTTGCTTGGACCTTGGACGCTCTCTCCTGCATCACATACCCTTTGGACATCGGACTTCTTTGCCCCTCCCTTTTCAGAATTTGGATTCTCTCATTCAACAGACTTGACAACACTCCTTAAAGTATTTACAGATGTTAATTCCAGCACATAACTCGCATGCATAACACATAGTAACGTACACATCCCATGTATTCATCAAGCACTCAATAAAATATATATTGAGTTGTACTTCTGCTGTTGTGCCATCTCCTTCCACCTGTCTATAATCATAACAGTACGTTCCAACCAAGTATGGAACCAGACGGCACAACAAGAGTTCCACCCGGCACTCTGGTCCGATCTTCCCCTCCTAGGGACATATCCACTATCGAGGCTGTGCTGCGACAACACCAGGTACGATTTACCACCTTGGAGGACAAACTTGATGTCGCATTTGCTAGCCTGCTGTCTAGAATAGACAAGCTCAGTCCCAGTCAGGAGACACCTCCCACACCCAGTTTGAAAACTCCTGATCCACTTGCCACCGAAGGACCATCCTCCCTACGCGAACCCAAGATAGCCAGTCCCAAGATTTTTTAGGGAGACTTTGATCTTTGTCGTGGCTTTCTGACTCCATCCCTCCATTTTCTACCGCTTATTCCCTTTCGGGGTCACGGGGGGCGCTGGCGCCTATCTCAGCTACAATCGGGCGGAAGGCAGGGTACACCCTGGACAAGTCGCCACCTCATCGCAGGGCCAACACAGATAGACAGACAACATTCACACTCACATTCACACACTAGGGCCAATTTAGTGTTGCCAATCAACCTATCCCCAGGTGCATGTCTTTGGAAGTGGGAGGAAGCCGGAGTACCCGGAGGGAACCCACGCATTCACGGGGAGAACATGCAAACTCCACACAGAAAGATCCCGAGCCTGGATTTGAACCCAGGACTGCAGGAAGTTCGTATTGTGAGGCAGACGCACTAACCCCTCTCCCACCGTGAAGCCCGCTTTCTGACTCAATGTGGGTTTATTTTTTTTCACCAGCCCTCTCGCTACGCTAACGACGGGGCTAAGATAGCCTTTTTGTTCTCACTATTTTCAGGACCTGCTCTAAAGTGGGCTACCTCTGCCCTTAACAAATCTTTGGGCTTGAACTCTGATTATACCACATTTCGGAAAGAATTTCTGGCAGTTTTTGATCATCCTGCAGATGGAAGAGATGCTGCCTCTAGACTTCATTCCCTCAGACAGGGCCCCCGATCTGTGGCTAACTACACCCTGGAGTTCCGCACTTTGGCGTCCGAGAGTGGATGGGATGACAGAGCTTTTCTGAGTGCCTACAGGAGAGGGCTTTCTGATACTATTAAGGATGGTTTGATGCGAGACCGGCCGTCTTCTTGTTCTGAACTTATAGAACTAGCCCTTTTGTTGGAACAGCGACTTTCGGAACGAGAGGCGGAAAGGAAGAGCGACTTCGGCGGCACGGCTATGGCAAGACCTCCTCGCTCTACCAACGGGATCTTCCCGAGACAAACACACACAGCTAATCCGGGCCTCAGTCCTTCCTCAGAACCCATGCAGATCGATAGATCTCAGATCACTTTTGAGGAACGTGAATGAAGATTTCAACGACGCCTATGTCTCTACTGTGGTATGGCAGACCACCACATCCGTAACTGCCCTATTCGGCCAAAAGATCGGGCTCACCAGTCAAGGGGATCCTGGTGAGCCATACCACAACCCCCACACCTTTTTTCAGAAGGGACCCAAGCATTCTATTCCCTGCTACCTTGACTTGGGAGGATAGGACTTTATCGGTGGAGGCATATGTTGACTCGGGGGCTGACGAAAGCTTCCTTGACTAAAGGTATGCCAAGGAGAGTGGTATTCCGTTAATTTCACTCGAGACTTTTGTTCCTGCCCAGGCCTTAGATGGTCACCCTTTAGGGCCTATTAAACATCGCACTAAACCTTTATTTCTCTCCATTTCTGGTAACCACACAGAGACCATCAGCTTCTGGGTTCTGGATGCTCCGGTGGTGCCCCTGGTTCTCGGCCGATCCTGGTTGAAGCTTCATGGCCCCCACATCTCCTGGTCTACTGGTAAAATACTGGCCTGGAGCAACCATTGTCATGCTAACTGTCTCCGTTCTGCTGTGGTACACACTGAAGGACCTAGACCGTGTTCTCTCCCGATTGACCTCTCACTTATCCCGGAGACTTATCATGACTTGGCCGCAGTCTTCAGTAAGGACCAAGCCTTATCTCTTCCACCCCACAGACCATACGACTGCGCTATTGATTTGATCCCCAACGCAGTCCTTCCATCCAGCCGACTATTCAACCTTTCTGTTCCTGAGAAGAAGGCCATGAGGGACTACATCTCAGAGTCTCTGGCCTCGGGTATAATCACACCTTCCAAGTCACCTGTAGCCGCTGTTTTTTTTTTTTGTCAGGAAGAAGGATGGATCCCTCCGTCCTTGTATTGATTACCGAAAACTCAATTGCATCACCATAAAGAACAAGTATCCTTTACCCCTACTCAATTCCTCCTTCGAACCCCTCACTCCGGCCACCATTTTCCCTAAACTAGATCTACGCAACGCTTATCATCTGGTACGCATCAGAGAGGGAGAAGAATGGAACACTGCATTTAATACTCACCTGGGCCATTTCGAATATAGAGTAATGCCCTTTGGACTTACCAATGCCCCCGCAGTTTTCCAGGCCCTCGTGAATGACATTCTCAGGGACATGATCGACCGGTTTGTAGTCGTTTATCTGGATAATATTCTTATCTTCTCTAAAGACCCACAGGAACATCAACAGCATGTCCGCCTCGTCCTGCAACGATTACTGGAGAACCGTCTCTTCATCAAAGCTGAGAAATGTGAGTTTAATTCATCTTCAGTTGAATTCCTTGGTTTTATAATTGAAAAGGGTCATATCAAGGCTGATCCCAAGAAGGTGAAGGCAGTGATAGAATGGCCTCAACCCACTACTCGAACTGAGCTGCGACGTTTCCTGGGATTTGCTGGATTCTACAGACGCTTCATTAAGGACTTCAGTAAGTTGGCCGCACCTCTCCATGCTTTGACTTCAACCAACATATCGTTTCAGTTGAATCGAGAAGCGGGAATGGCCTTTTGGCGCCTCAAGAGGAGTTTCGTCTCTGCACCCATCCTCGTGTATCCGGACCCAGACTGTCCATTTATCGTTGAAGTTGATGCCTCCGATTCCGGGATTGGGGCAGTCCTCTCCCAACGCTACAAACAGGACAACAGGGTTCATCCTTGTGCTTTCTTTTCAAGACGTTTATCCCCTTCGGAAAGAAATTATGACGCTGGTAATCGGAGTTGCTCGCAGTCCATGAAGCCTTGAGAGAGTGGAGGCATTGGCTGGAAGGGGCCAAACATCAGTTTCAGGTTCTCACGGACCACCGTAATCTTCTGCATGTTCGGTCGGCCAAGAGACTCAACGATCGACAGGCCCGATGGTCCCAATTTTTTAGTCATTTTGACTATATACTCTCTTTCAGACCTGGTTCTCGAAACACCAAGGCGGATGCCCTCTCTCGTCAGTTTTCAGAGGAGACCAATTGTAACACCCAGGAGGAAACCATTCTTCCTTCCTCCAGAATTATCGGCATGGTCACATGGGAGGTGGAAGATCTGGTCAAAGACGCCCTGAAGGTTAGTCCGGGACCTGGGGGGGACCTCGAAACAGACACTTCGTTTCATGCGAGCTACGACCTCGAGTTCTGGACTGGGGACATTCCAGTGTTTTCTCCTGCCATCCAGGATTTCAGCGCAACCTATCCTTCATCCGCCGGCGGTTCTAGTGGCCGTCCATGGCTAATGATACTCGTGAGTTTATCGCCACCTGTAGTACGTGTGCTCGTAATAAACCGTCCCACAGGCCGCCGGCAGGACTGCTGCGTCCTCTTCCCATTCCCAGTCGTCCGTGGTCACACATCTCTCTGGATTTCATCACTGGATTTCCCGCTTCCCAAGGTAACACCACTATACTCACCATCATTGACCGATTTTCCAAGGCCGTACATTTTGTCCCTTTACCCAAACTTCCCTCTTCCTCCGAGACTGCTGATCTTCTCACTACTCAAATAGTCAAGCAACATGGCATCCCTGTCGACATTGTCTCAGATCGGGGTCCCCAGTTCACATCCCGGGTGTGGCAGACCTTTTACAAGGGAATTGGGGCCACGGTCAGTCTTACCTCTGGGTATCATCCTCAGAGCAACGGCCAAGCAGAAAGAGCAAACCAGAGCGTGGAAACCATGCTGCGTTGTATATCCACCAGACAACCTTCTTCGTGGAGCAAGTTTCTGCCCTGGGTCGAGTTTGCCTACAATTCCTTGAAGAGCTCGGCTACCGGGTTGTCGCCATTCGAGTGTTCTCTGGGATATCAGCCACCTATGTTTCCTCAGCAGGAGATCGAAGCAGGGGTTTCTTCATCCCGCAAGCACATCAAGAGATGCCGTCAAGTCTGGAAGGCCCCTCGAGCCTCTCTGCTCAGATCCTCCGAGAGGATGTGCCGCATGGCTAATAGAAGACGCATTCCGGCCCCTTCGTATTCTCTGGGTCAGCAGGTTCTTTTACTGGCCAAGGATCTTCATCTTCAGGTATCTTCCCGTAAACTCACACCCCGTTTTGTCGGACCCTATACTATAGAGGCGATAATCAACCCGGTGGCAGTAAAATTATCCTTACCCCCTTCAGTCAAGCGACACCCTGTAGTCCATGTGTCCCAAATTAAGCCTATTGCTAGTTCTCCACTTTCATCCCCTGATCCCGCCCCTCCCCCTCCCAGAATTTTGAAAAACGGTGACCCAGTTTGGACTGTTAAGGAGATCCTTGGGGTCCGCAGACAAGGTAGAGGATTAGTTTATTTAGTCGATTGGGAGAGGTATGGGCCTGAGGATAGGTCATGGATTCCTGTTTCCTATCTTGCCAATCATCACTATTCGAGGACTTCTATCGAGCCAATCCAGGAGCTCTTCGGCGCTCGTCTGGGGCCTTGCATAGGGGGAGGGGCACTGTTGCAGCACTTGTGCAGTCCGCTTTTCCCTCTTCTGCAGGTGCACTCAGCGGCTCCACTGTGAGCGCGTCTGGAGACGCCCACACACGCGCTGCGCAGACCGCGCCCACACGCCGTCACAGCCGACGCCAATCTTCAATCAGCACAGCTGACGGGGATTACAGACAACCAGATAAAAGGCCTCACCGCTGATCACTCGACGTTGGAACGTCGCTCTGCTCGCAGTAAGCTTCACGTCTCTGACTTCCCACCAGTAGTATCTCCTGTGACTTGTTTCCTTGTGCTTATTTTTGCTCATCCTCGTCTTCCTTCTGCTTCCCAGTCTCGTGCATTATTGCTCACTCCCTTTTCCCTGGACCCGGATTGCCTTCTCGATATTGACACCTTGCTTGGACCTTGGACGCTCTCTCCTGCATCACATACCCTTTGGACATCGGACTTCTTTGCCCCTCCCTTTTCAGAATTTGGATTCTCTCATTCAACAGACTTGACAACACTCCTTAAGGTATTTACAGATGTTAATTCCAGCACATAACTCGCATGCATAACACATAGTAACGTACACAGCCCACGTATTCATCAAGCACTCAATAAAAATATATATTGAGTTTGTACTTCTGCTGTTGTGCCATCACCTTCCACCTGTCTATAACCATAACAGAATAGTGAACAACAGGCTGAATAAGTGTACGTTATATGACGCATAAATAACCAACGGAGAAGGTGCCTGGTATGTTAACGTAACATATTATGGTAATAGTCATTCAAGTAACTATTTAGAACATGCTATACGTTTACCAAACAATCTGTCACTCCTAATCGATAAATCCGATGAAATCTTCTTCCTCGATGTCGCTTCTAAACAACTCTGCCAACTCCAAAGGTATGCCCCGCTTCCTCTTGTCGTTTTCTGCTGCATATTTCACTACGTCCAGCTTGTAATCTGCAGTACATGATTTCCTTTTCGGTGCCATTTTTGTTCAGCCCTTCTCAGTTTTTATAAGTTACCGCCAACGATGAAATGATCCATTTTAATAGCTACAGCAGTAGCATATAGCAGTTAGCATTCCATGACCCACAATGCACTTCTACCATGATCCTCCCCCGCCGAATTCTTATTGGTTGACGTGTGTGTGTGACGATTGCTGACATTTTCTTCGTCTCTTCCGCGAATGAGATGAATTATATTATTTGATATTTTACGGTAATGTGTTAATAATCTCACACATAAATCGTTCCGGAGTATATGTCGCACCCCCGGCCAAACTATGAAAAAAACTGCGACTTATAGTCCGAAAAACATGTTCTTAGCTACAACCTGATTCCTGACTCAATTCAACATCCTCCTCTGCATTTATGGCGGCAGAAGCTTTTTTTTTTTTTCCGTCCATGTTTTTGAAAGGCTTTGAAATTCGGAAGTTGGCCATGGTTAGCTTGTCTTGCAAGCGATCGTCGACAGTGGCAACTTGTCTCTTACCAAAAAGTTTGTTTCGCCGTTAGACGGTGTTCAAGCCAGTGGTGTCAGCGACAGTTCCGAAGGAGTTGTCCTTCACCATAATACTCACGTTGAAGTAATAATACAACAAATACACAATACATCGGGGAATATTCAACTGGGGGGCAGCATGCAAAATTCGGCCCGGTAATAGACTTAGACTTGCTTTTTATTGTCATTCAAATTTGAACTTTACAGTACAGATAAGAACGAAATTTTGTTGCGTTAGCTCATGGTAGTGCAGGATAAAAAAGTAATAAGGTGCAGATAAAAATAAATACCTTATTTCCTTGAATTGTCGTTGGGGATATAGTATGCACCTGCCTTGGACTACCTGCCTTCGCAAAATAATTAGCGCATGCTTAGTATTACCGCCGAGTCAAACTCGTGACGTCACGAGTGACACTTCTCCTGTCATCATTTTCAAAATGGAGGAGAATGATTTTAATAATTTGAAATCGCATAAAGGGAAGAAAATTAAGAGCTATTCAGTAGGATTTAAAGGGGAACATTATCACAATTTCTGAAGGGTTAAAACCAATAAAAATCAATTCCCAGTGGCTTCTTTTATTTTTCGAAGTTTTCCCCAAATTTTACCCATCACGCTATATCCCGAAAAACGGCTTCAAAGTGCCTGATTTAACCGTCGTTATATCCACCCGTCCATTATCCTGTGACGTCGCAGCGTGACCACACAGAAAAAAACATGGCGGATAGCACAGAAAGGTATAGCGACATTAGCTCGGATTCAGACTCGGATTTCAGCGCCGTAAGCGATTCAACAGATTACGCATGTATTGAAACGGATGGTTGGAGTGGGCAGGTACCGAAAACGAAATTAAAGAAGAAACTGAAGCTATTGAGCCATATCACGACAGACAGCGGCATGGGAGGAAGCGCGGCCGAATCCGGCGATCGCCTTCTAACCAATGATTGGTATGTGTTTGTTTGGCATTAAATGTGGGTGTAGGGAAAGGCTGGATGCAAATATAGCTACAAATGAGGCATAATGATGCAATATGTACATACAGCTGGCCTAAATAGCATGTTAGCATCGATTAGCTTGCAGTCATGCCGTGACCAAATATGTCTGATTAGCACACTCCACATAAGTCAATAACATCAACAAAACTCACCTTTGTGATTTCGTTGACTTTATCGTTGGAAATGCATCTGCTTTGAGTGTCGCAGGATATCCACACATTCTTGCCATCTCTGTCGTAGCACAGCTGTCGTCGGTACAGTGCGCAGAACAAACGAGGGACTTTCGCATCTTTTGACCACTGGTGCAACTTGAATCTGTCTCTGTTCGTGTTGTTACACCCTCCGACAACACACCGACGAGGTATAATGTCTTCAAGGTACCGGAAAACAGTTGAAAAAACGGAAAATAACAGCGCTGATTTGACTTGGTGTGTGTAATGTGTTTGAGAAAATGGCGGGTCGCTTCACGATGTGACGTCACGGGTGAAAGGTCATTGCTCCGACAGGCGAACAATTCAAAGGCGTTTAAATCGCCAAATTCACCCTTTTAGAGTTCGGAAATCGGCTAAAAAAACATATGGTCTTTTTTCTGCAACATCAAGGTACACATTGACGCTTACATAGGTCTGGTGATAATGTTCCCCTTTAAAGTCCAAGCTATTGAATACCGGTATGCTAAAAAGAAGAGTAAGCAGCTATGTTTTATTAATATACCTGTGGAGCCGACGGTCCGACAAACAGACAGGGCATGCTAGCTGTAGCCCTCCCCAAGATGGCGACGAGCGAGCGGAGAGGAGGAGCGGAAGAGCGAACTCGACTGAGGTTTTATCGAAAAATAAACAAAGTCAAACTACTCAAGCCATGTCCTTTCTTGGTGGTCCTGGGAACCCGCAAGACGACGGATTGAAACCGTCACAATACCGTAGCTGCGTCTGGTAAATATGAGTCATTAAATGACTCCCGCCTCCTGGTGGTAGAGGGCGCTAGTGATCCTTCTTGCGACTATTCGGCTGCAGAAGAAGTGAAATGAGGGACCTGTATTGTGCTGGGACGGATATGACGCCCTGTGAGGATGTAACACCACTACTTCTATGCTGGCTATGTTAACAACCGGGCTGAAATAAAGCATGTCCCAGTCCTAAATACCCAGTGTACTATTTATACTATAACTAACACTTCATGTTGGCAGCGGTGGGATAAAGAGATCACCCACGGAGCAGAACGGGAGGGGTAGTGTTCCGAGGATAATTCTGTCGTCGGCCGCACCCGAGTTAACTGATCGCAGCGGTCTGATAGCAGTTTTCTAAACTGGATTTTCCATCATGGCGGGAGGTAATAGGAAGATCTCCATCGAGACAGAGAGACTTTTAAAACCGAAGAAAGATAAGGAATACGGTTCTTCTATCAACAAGTTATCGATGCTTTTGATCAGAAGGAGCTGGCGTGGATTTCATTTATAAGTAAAGGAAAGGAAAGACCATTTTTCATTAGTTTTTTATTTAGCCTTTATTTAATCTGGTAAAATCCCATTGAGATCAAAGATCTCTTTTCCAAGGGAGACCTGGCCAAGAGGGCAGCAGCAAGGTTACATTAAAAACAGTAAACAACACATAAAACATCACATTTACAACATTAAAACTTGCTCTTATGACAAATGTGCATACAGAAAAAGTAGACTGCAATCCTTTCACAGAAGCTTTAAACTCATTTAATGTAACAAGGGTTTTAAGTTGAATATTCGATTGTAGGTTGTTCCAAGCCTTCGGTGCTGAAAATAATAACCGTAATAACGTTTTTTTAATTAAATGTGCTTTTCATGATGGTATCCTTACATTACACTCCAATTTTTACCGCTTGCCTTTGGTAAGCGCAGGAGTGAGAAAACGTTTTAAATTAATTAGCGCCCCGGCGGCAATCCAAGGAAATACGGTAGATTAAGTGAAGTGAAGTGAATTATATTTATATAGCGCTTTTCTCTAGTGACTCAAAGCACTTTACATAGTGATACCCAACATCTAAGTTACATTTAAACCAGTGTGGGTGGCACCGGGAGCAGGTGGGTAAAGTGTCTTGCCCAAGGACACAACGGCAGTGACTAGGATGGCGGAAGCGGGAATCAAACCTGCAACCCACAAGTTGCTGGCACGGCCACTCTACCAACCGAGCTATACCGCCCCTATATTTATCTGTACAGATTATTGTACAGATAAATATATTGCACTTTTGCATACGCATGCAGGTTTATATTCCAGCGAGTTAATCCATTCTGGGGGAGAATGAGGGGATTATTAGGATGCGTTCAAGCTGTTACAGATCCTAAAGGTTCTGCATCGGAGGCTGCGGAACTTCTTTCTAGAGTCCAGCAGTGAAAACAGTCCTTGGTGGGGGTGGGAGGAGTCTTTGCAGATTTTCTGAGTCCTGGTCAGGCAGTGGCTTTTTGCGATCTCCTGGATAGGAGTACTGATGATCTTTCCCGCCGTCCTCACCATTCTCTGGAGAGACTTCCAGTCCGAGGCACTGCAGGCTTCTGTCCAGACAGAGATGCAGTTGTATAGTGCCTCTGTAGAATGTGGTGAGAATGGGGGAAGGGAGTTGTGCTCTTTTCATCCGACGCAAAAAGTGCATGCGCTGTTGAGCTCTTTTTTACAAAGACAAGGTCATATTGTCCGTTATCTGCACCCTCAGGAACTTGGTGCTGCTTACCGTCTCCACAGCTGTGCTGTTGGTGAAGAGTTTAGCGTGGCTGGACTGGTGCTTCCTGAAGTCAACGATGCTCTCCTTGGTCTTGTCGACGTTCCAGACCAGGTTGTTGGTTCGGCACCAGTCGACCAGATGTTTCACCTTCTCCCTGGAGTCCATGTCGTCGTTGTCACGGACGAGGCCCACTGCTGTTGTGTCGTCCGCACGCTTCACAATGTGGTTAGTAGTGGACCAGGACTCAGGACAGAGACCTGAGGGAAGCCAGTGCCCAGGGAGATGGCACTGGAGGTGAGGTATTGACACCAGACCGGCCCACAAGTTCAGTTCAAACATTTTTGAAGGATTTGTGATTGAATACTCACCGGTTTGAGCCTATGCACTGCCGCGGCATCTGCAGCATCTGTTTGAAAATTACACCATGTCGAATAAGAAAGTAGATTTAGCAAGTTTGGACACAAAACGTGTCTCTAATCAAAGAGATGGGGGACATGAGTACCAGAGTAAAGACTGCAATGACACGCATTGCCGTGAAAAAGACGACAAGAGGCGACCAGACTTCTCGTCTGCTAATAGTCAAATTCCCAAAGTTAGTCAAACTGTCTTCATCCAAGGATGTGAAGAACAAGAAGACGACCACGTTCACGCCGCCCAAAGGTCCTGAGATGGTTTGTGAACCTGTTGAAGACCCTTTCTTTTTTTCCCAAAGACCCCAAAGCAAAGTGAAGTGAATTATATTTATATAGCGCTTTCCTGAAGTGACTCAAAGCACTTTACATTGTGAAACCCAATATCTAAGTTACATTTAAAACCAGTGTGGGTGGCACTGGGAGCAGGTGGGTAAAGTGTCTTGCCCAAGGACACAACGGCATTGACTAGGATGGTGCAAGCTGGGATCGAACCTGCAACCCTCAAGTTGCTGGCACGGCCGCTCTACCAACCGAGCTATACCGACCGGTTGGTAGAAAGTCTCTAGTGAGAAAGAGAGGGGCACTCTGTGAGGATCTGGATCATGTTTTCTTTACGGCGTGGCGCAGTGGGAGAGTGGCCGTGCGCAACCCGAGGGTCCCTGGTTCAATCGCCACCTAGTACCAACCTCGTTGTGTCCTGAACAAGACACTTCACCCTTGCTCCTGATGGGTGCTGGTTAGCGCCTTGCATGGCAGCTCCCTCCATCAGTGTGTGAATGGGTAAATGTGGAAGTAGTGTCAAAGTGCTTTGAGTACCTTGAAGGTAGAAAAGCGCTATACAAGTACAACCCATTTATCATTTATGCAGATCAGCAGAGGCACACCCGGGACCGCTAGCGGATTAATTTGAGAACACAAACAGTTGACAGACAGTTGCCATAGCCAATCAGATAACTAGTTGTTGACAGTAGCCTATTTAGGCAACCTGATGTTGACGAGACTGTGATTGGATACTCACTTGTCATTCCAAAGTGAGTATCCAATCACAAGTTGCAATTTAGCAGGAAGCAGGAAGTGTTCCACCATAGCCAGACCGGCATAGCAGAGAAGGAGATCAAAACGTTGATTAGGTGGCAGATATATATTTGCAAGGCCATTTTCAAGAAGGATATTTAAGTAGAAACTACATCATGTGAGACGAAGTCGGCCAACCTCGGCAATGAAATGGGGCAACGCCCACCATTTCCACTCCAATTAACCGACAACGAGACGTACCACTGGCTTACGCAGCGTCGAATGGGTGCTACAAATTGTGACTTCAAATATTTTATCTCTTTATTTTTTCACTTTTAATATGTTTTTGGCAATTTTAATTTTGACAGTACCACATAAGGTATATTCTAATTGCTGATGCGGGTTTATTGATTTCTAAAGGCGCCAGGAAAACCCCTTTTGTACACTGTTGATGTGATTCAATACAAGAGTAGTGCATAAATAGATAGTTTTTCTCCAGCAATGGTCACGGGATTGAATCACAAGTAAAATGTGGGTGGTTGGTGAGCCGTGTCTGTGCCTGGGGGTGGCTATATCTCTCTCAGGCCTTTCAGGAATGCAGCTGTCTGTGGTTTTATGTTGACATCAATCTTTGGTTTCTCACTTTATTTATTATTATTATTATTATTGTTATTTTTTTATTTCATTTATTTTATTTGTTGGGGAAAAAACAGCACATTTGATGCATGTTTGACAACGTGTGTCAATTATGTGTCTTAAAATCAATAAACAAATGTTAAAAAAAGAAAAATGAGTAAACTGACAATAAATATACTGTTTAAGAAGGGACTTGTAAAAACTGATAAAAAATTATTTACATTCAATTATGTTGTATTTAGATAGATAATAAATACGTTTCTTAACTAAATTGCCAATAGAAAAATACAGTTTTACCACTTTAGTCATATTTTTTGCGCATGAAACTTCTTCATAGCTTTATCTGCAGACTTTTTCCGTTTGTTTGGTGTTGTCATTACTGCTACAAGTGGTGGAAAAGTGTATTACAACTGAGTACCTCTGCCACACTGCTGAGAAACAGATTTTTTTTATTTTTTTTTAGGCGGGCCAACAATGGTACACGTTCCTAAGGTTAAGAAACACTGGTGTAGATGATCTTTGGCTATGTTCACTCTGTAGGTCAATATCGATTTTTCTGTCTATATCTGTTTTTTCATGTGAATGTGACTACTAATCCTTCATTTTTCCGACCCAGGCCTTTTTCATATGGATTTAACTCCACATTCATCCGACCAATGTGGCGTCATAATTCTTTGCCAAAATAGACAAATGCAAAAATACATAGAGGATGAATGAGCAGAAAACAGGCAAAAAGAAGTTTTAGAACTTCCGTATATGTTCCACCTCTCCTTTGTCCAACTGCTCGCCCACATGCTCCTCAACACAGATGTTGAAGCAAATTTCCCAAGAAACTTCGAGAGCCAAAATTATTGCCCTCCTACTTCTTAATCTCCTACGCAAAAAAAAATTTGGTTTAGGAAATGTGGACTAGTGTGTGAATGTGAGTGTGAATGTTGTCTGTCTATCTGTGTTGGCCCTGCGATGAGGTGGCGACTTGTCCAGGGTGTACCCCGCCTTCCGCCCGATTGTAGCTGAGATAGGCGCCAGCGCCCCCCGCGACCCCGAAAGGGAATAAGCGGTAGAAAATGGATGGATGGATGGATGGACTCCGGTCTAACAAACTCCTTGAAATTGCAACAAAATAATTGGAGCCATGTTTTACGTTATTTGTGCTTGTGGGTCAGGTCACGGACATCGTCCATTCACATTAGACCAGGGGTCAGGAACCTTTTTGGCTGAGATAGCCATGAAAGCCAAATATTTTCAAATGTATTTCCATGAGAGCCTTATATTATTTTTTTAACACTAAATGCGTGCATTTTTAAGTAACCTCAACATTTTTTGAGTACAATAAATCTCATATTCTTTTTAATAACATTTTTATTCTGAAGCTAACCAATAATTAATAGAATACTTCTTACCATTAATGCGCCTTCTTGAACAGATGCGTTAGAAAACAAATGGATGAATTAAAATGCAGGAGAATGTTTTGTATTTTGAACATTATTTTTAACTCCGATTACCAGTGGAAATATTAATTTGTTATCGTGTTAAGCAATGTCAGCTAAGATTAATCTGAGAGCCACATCTGGGTCTAGAGCCATAGGTTCCCTACCCCTGCATTAGACCCACATAGAAGTTGCACATTTTTTACAAATCTAAATTGGGTATCAAAAGTAGCCTAAAATGTTTTGACTCCAGTCCCAAAGTGTCCGAAATCAGATTTTTTTAGATATCTGATTTTTTTTCCAGCTGACTGTTTACACAAGTGAAAACAAATGTGGTTGACCAGATTCCGTAAATGAACGAGGAAGTCTCTACTACAAAGTAAAATAAGTCGCCATACTTTAAAAATAAAAGTTTTTTGGGGCGCTAAAATGAATTAAAGTAACAGATTTAGACAAACTTTGATGATACTCAAGGGACATTTTTCTATATAGTGTAATTGTGTGAAGGTATTTGGTAGGGTTCTAATCTTTTGATGACTGTTAAAAGGGAACATTATCACAATTTCAAAAGGGTTAAAAACAATAAAAATCAGTTCCCAGTGGCTTGTTGTATTTTTTGAAGTTTTTTTCAAAATGTTACAGGTCCCGGAATATCCCTAAATAAAGCTTTAAACTGCCTTATTTTCACTATCTTCGAAACCACTATCCATTTCCCTGTGACGTCATACAGGGCTGCCAATACAAACAACATGGCGGTTACCACAGCAAGGTATAGCAACATTAGCTCGGATTCAGACTCGGATTTCAGTGGCTTAAGTGATTCAACAGATTACGCATGTATTGAAACAGATGGTCGGAGTATGGAGGCATATAGCGAAAACGAAATTGAAGAAGAAATTGAAGCTATTGAGCGAATAGCTATTGATGCTATTCGGCTATAGCGTGGGTGTACCTAATGAAGTGGCCCATAGCATGGCTGCCTTATTAGCATCGCCGGTAAAATGTGCGGACCAAACAATCAGGACTTTTGCATCTTGTGACACTGGAGCAACTTAAATCTGTCGATTGGTAAGTGTTTGTTTCGCATTAAATGTGGGTATCTTGTTTCGAATGTACATTTAGCTAGCGTAAATAGCATGTTAGCATCGATTAGCATAGCATGTTAGCATCGATTAGCTGGCAGTCATGCCGTGACCAAATATGTCTGATTAGCACATAAGTCAACAACATCAACAAAACTCACCTTTGTGATTTCGTTGACTTAATGCATCTGCAGGTTATCCATACATCTCTGTGCCATGTCTGTCTTAGCATCGCCGGTCAAATGTGAAGACACTCTGGCAAATTCAATGGGGGTCTGGCGGCAGATTTTTTTGCCAGTGGTGCAACTTGAATCCCTCCCTGTTAGTGTTGTTACACCCTCCGACAACACACCGACGAGGCATGATGTCTCCAAGGTTCCAAAAAATAGTCGAAAAAACGGAAAATAACAGAGCTGAGACCCGGTGTTTGTGATGTGAAAATGAATATGGCGCGTGTGTTACCTCGGTGACGTCACGTTCTGACGTCATCGCTAAAAGACCGATAAACAGAAAGGCGTTTCATTTGCCAAAATTCACCCATTTAGAGTTCGGAAATCGGTTAAAAAAATACATGGTTCTTTTTTCTGCAACATCAAGGTATATATTGACGCTTGCATAGGTTTGGTGATAATGTTCCCCTTTAAGTAGAAGCGTCACGGACATCAGGTTAGCTTTATTTTACAACTCACTTACATGAACAACTTACGCAATGGAAGATAACATGTAAGCATATACGGCACAGCTTTCGGGGGACACATAGAATGATGTGGCGGGCCAGAACTGGCCCCCAGGCCTTGAGTTTGACACCTGTGTATTAAGTTTAAAGGCCTACTGAAACCCACTACTACCAACCACGCAGTCTGATAGTTTGTATATCAATGATGAAATATTAACATTGCAACACATGCCAATACGGCCTTTTTAGTTTACTAAATTGCAATTTTAAATTTTGCGCGAAGTAACCTGTTGAAAACGTCGGTATGATGACGCGTGCGCGTGACGTCTCGGATTGTAGCGGACATTTTTTTCCCTGATCCAAGCTATAAGTAGTAGAGATGCGCGGATAGGCAATTATGTCATCCGCAACCGCATCACCAAAGTCGTCATCCACCCGCCGTTCACCCGAACCAACATTTTATCAGGTCCGCACCCGCCCGCCACCCGCCCGCTGAAATATATCAGGGGTCGGCCGCCTATACCACTCACAGAGCTATTTAAACCTGTTTCACAGAGTAAAGAAGACAATTGGAGCCGCTAACGTTCTCGCGACTATCCAATAGCGTTCATCCTGATGACAAGAATATGGGCGTGCTGTGAAGCCTTCAACAACATGTACGAACCGATTGTTGGTCCGGCAGTATGTTGTGTGCAGCTTCCGCAATTACACGTACAAGATTGAAAGGCATACTGGGTGATACAGAGTACACTGATAGTTGTGATATAAACAACTTTAACACTTACTAATATGCGCCACGCTGTGAAGCCACACAATACAAGATTGACAAACACATTTCGGGAGAACATCCTCACAGTAACACAACATAAACGCAACACAACGAATACCCAGAATCCTTTGTATCCGTGACACATCCTGAATATGTTTTAGACCCCCGCGCCCCCACCACGCCCACCTTACCGGCGCACGCGGGGGGGGGGGGGGGGGGTCGTGGCAGAGTTTGCTGCTAGCAGGCTGTATAAAGTAGTCAGGATGTGTCATGAATACAAAGGATTCTGGGTATTTGTTGTGTTGCGTTTATGTTGTGTTACTGTGAGGATGTTCTACCAAAATGTGTTTGTCGTTCTTAATTGGTGTGGCTTCACAGCGTGGCGCATATTACTAAGAGTGTTAAAATAGTTTATATCACAACCATTAGTGTACTCTGTGTCTCCCAGCATGCCTTGCAGTCGTGTGCGTGTTGACGTGGAAGCCACACACAACATGATGCTGGACTGACAAACAGATCGTACATGTTGTAGAAGGCGACAAAGCCAATGGCTTCATAGCACGCCCTAATACCTATCATCTGGGTGACTGCCGGCAGTCATTCTAGAGAATAATAGCGTCTCCAATTGTCTTATCCGCTTTGCGACACGGGTCTTGAATGGCTCTTTGAATGGCAAAGAATACCAATCCCAGAACCATGTATATCAAATATTTCCGGATGATTGAACCGCCACCCGCCTGAATCTATTTAAAATCTATTTTTTCGTCATGTCAACCGCCCGACCCGCGGTTTATCCGCGGACTCCGCGGATGAGGTCGCAAACCGCGCATCTCTAATAAGTAGTCTGCTTTATTTGCATAATTACACAGTATCCTGGACATCTGTGTTGCTGAATCTTTTGCAATTTGTTCAATTAATAATGGAGAAGTCAAAGAAGAAAGATGTAGGTGGGAAGCGGTGTATTAGCAATATTTAGCAACACAAGCACAGCCTGTGTTTCCTTGTTTAAAATTCCCGAAGATGAAGCTTTACTATGGAACAGAGCGGACAAGCGAAAATGGTTCCCGACCACATGTCAACCGGCAGGTTTCGGTGGGAAAATTGTGGTAATAAGTCGGCTCTTACCGTAGACATGAGCGGAGCTTGCGTCCTCCTGCAGCTGCGGACTCTCTTACCTACTCCCACCGGAGACACTGGCGGTCACCACACCTGTGGTCACACCCCTCCGACTTTCAGGTACCATATAATCTCACCAAAACACGAGTAACACAATAAGCAGACAAGGGATTTTCCAGAATTATCCTAGTAAATGTGTCTAATAACATCTGAATGGCTCCCACTGCCCACGCCTTTTTTTTTCTAGTCTTTCACTCTCACTATCCTCATCCACGAATCTTTCATCCTCAAATTAATGGGGAAATCAACGCTTTCTCGGTCCGAATCGCTTTCTCTGCTGGTGGCCATGATTGTAAACAATGTGAGGATGTGAGAAGCTACACAAGCCGTGACATCACACACACATCGTCTGGTACTTCCGGTACAGGCAAGGCTTTTTTATTAGCGAGCAAAAGTTGCGAACTTTATCGTTGATGTTCTTTACTAAATCTTTTCAGCAAAAATATTGCAATATCGCGAAATGATCAAGTATGACACATAGAATGGACCTGCTATCCCCGTTTAAATAAGAAAATCTCATTTCAGTAGGCCTTTAATTTAGGATCTATAATAGAAGGGGCGGACGTGTGTGTGTGTGTGTGTGTGTGTGTGTGTGTGTGTGTGTGTGTGTGTGTGTGTTACCCACTTGTCGGTTTGAATTGAGCTACTCGTTTGGCTCCTAGTTAAATTTCATACTGTGACGGTTAAGTTTTCCCGCCATTCCCTCTTGTGTGTGAGTAATTGTGTCTGTGTGCATGTGGAGAGAGAGAGAGGGGGGGGGGGGAGAGAGAGGGAGAGGGAGGGACAGAGAGAGATGTTAAAAAGGGATAGAGTGAAAAAAGAGGGAAATGTTTGTGATAAGTGTAAAGGGGCTGGAGGTTGTAAGATGGTGGTGGGTGAGGGAAGACACCTCTTGAAGGGGTGCAGTTAGGGTGTGTGTGTGTGTTCTTATATTTCTACCCTTCTTGAGACATCACCTTCCATATGAAGACCGGTGACCAAGTTAGGACCAAAATCATGGTCATGATAATTATAATCGTGGTCCCAATACTGAAAACCATTGCATCTAATAGAGAGCCAAATAGAAGAGTCTGTGAACATTGCTCCAAAGTAAGGATTTTTTTGTTGATTTAATGTGCATACAAAAGTAAAGATTGACAGGTGCAAAGGCAGCAATATGTGATAAAACAAGACGGAAGCTAAAGAAGGACTTCCCGATTCATCCCTGAAAAAACCCCGCCAGGTGAACAGCTGGTTTTACGTCTTCCGGTGCTGACATAAGACAACCCATATGTGACCATAGGATGAACAAATACACGACGGTATGAAGACTATAGTGGCCGTTAACAGTTAGCTTCTACAGCTAGGTTGCCCAAAATCCAGCACAGGGGCCATCTGTGGTTCGTGTCTCGTTTGTCATCCATACTTGCCAACCCTCCCGTATTTTCCGGGAGACTCCCGAAATTCAGCACCTCTCCCAAAAACATCCCGGGAGAAATTTTCTCCCGGAAATCTCCCGAAATTCAGCTGGAGCTGGAGGCCACGCCCCCTCCAGCTCAAACATGCACAGTTCGAAGCATTTAAAGTCATTTTTAAAAACGACTGCTAATCCTCCTCCTTTTCGACCGGACGACCGCAGAGAATTAAAGTAGGAACACTCCATAGGCAGAAGTTCATTAAGAGGGGCGGACTCACCGGCTCTCAGCCATGTTTCCGTCACACAGAGGAAGTGAAGAAATCCTTCAGGATAAACGTTTTGTTCGTCAAAGATCTTGCGTTCACAAGACCGAACCTGGCTGGAGGCAGCACGTCCAAGGGCGCAGCTAATCCAGGTGGGGCCCGACACACAGCCCGCAGATGGCGGGGGAGTGGAGCCACGAGGCGGGAAAGGAAGGCAGGAATCCGGCCAGGTGTAAAAGCTGACTGGGACGTCGAAAAACCAACGTCAAAGTTGATCATATCAGTGGGAAAGGGGCAAAGATCCAAGCAGTGAGCTTACAGAGACGAAAAAAGACGCAAACACAAAAACGAACAGAGCTGACAGTGAAAGACGGCAGGGCAAAGCACATACTGGCACCATCTTCTGGAAACTCGGAAGTGATGTTACTCAAATGGTGAGAGTGTTTTTTTTTTTTTTAGTAACCAGCAAGCACAGTACAGTTAGTAGACCAACTGTGTTTTTATTACTGTGTATTTGATAGGTGCCTTCTGAAATTCAGTGGGCGTAGTGGGTAGAGCGGCCATGCCAGAAACCTGAGGGTTGCAGGTTCGCTCCCCGCCTCTTGACATCCAAATTGCTGCCGTTGTGTCCTTGAGCAGGACACTTCACCCTTGCCCCCGGTGCCGCTCACACTGGTGAATGAATGATTAATGAATGATAGGTGGTGGTCGGAGGGGCCGTAGGCGCAAACTGGCAGCATCGCTTCCTTCAGTCTACCCCAGGGCAGCTGTGGCTACAAATGTAGCTTACCACCACCAGGTGTGAATGAATGATGGGTTCCCACTTCTCTGTGAGAGCTTTGAGTATCTAATAATAGAAAAGCATGATATAAAATCTAAAGTCCGAGTCCATGGTTCTTGCCCGGAAAAGGGTGGAGTGCCATCTCCGGGTTGGGGAGGAGACCCTGCCCCAAGTGGAGGAGTTCAAGTACCTAGGAGTCTTATTCACGAGTGGGGGAAGAGTGGATCGTGAGATCGACAGGCGGATCGGTGCGGCGTCTTCAGTAATGCGGACGTTGTATCGATCCGTTGTGGTGAAGAAGGAGCTGAGCCGGAAGGCAAAGCTCTCAATTTACCGGTCGATCTACGTTCCCATCCTCACCTATGGTCATGAGCTTTGGGTCATGACCGAAAGGATAAGATCACGGGTACAAGCGGGCGAAATGAGTTTCCTCCGCCGGGTGGCGGGGCTCTCCCTTAGAGATAGGGTGAGAAGCTCTGCCATCCGGGAGGAACTCAACGTAAAGCCGCTGCTCCTCCACATCGAGAGGAGCCAGATGAGGTGGTTCGGGCATCTGGTCAGGATGCCACCCGAACGCCTCCCTAGGGATGTGTTTAGGGCACGTCCAGCTGGTAGGAGGCCACGGGGAAGACCCAGGACACGTTGGGAAGACTATGTCTCCCGGCTGGCCTGGGAAGGCCTCGGGATCCCCCGGTAAGAGCTAGACGAAGTGGCTGGAGATAGGAAAGTCTGGGCTTCCCTGCTTAGGCTGCTGCCCCCGCGACCCGACCTCGGATAAGCGGAAGATGATGGATGGATGGATATAAAATCTAATCCATTATTATTATTATTATTATTATTATTATAAGTGTGTATACAAATTTGAAATGCACCACCTATGGCCAAAATTTCTTTAAAAAAAATTTATGAATATGTATATAGAGACATAATTTAATAAATGGAAGTAAATACTGAAGATTAAAAACCAATTACAAAACAAAAAATGTCAATATTAAAGGCTTACGGAAATGAGATTTTGTTTTTTAAACGGGGATAGCAGGTCCATTCTACGTTTCATACTTGATCATTTTGCGATATTGCCATATTTTTGCTGAAAGGATTTAGTAGAGAACATCCACGATAAAGTTCGCAACTTTTGCTTGCTAACAGAAAATTCCTGCCTCTACCAGAAGTCGCAGACGATGACATCACATGCTGTTGGCTCCTCACATATTCACATTGTTTTTAACGGGAGCCTCCAACAAAAAGAGCTATTCGGACCGAGAAAACAACAATTTCCCTATTAATTTGAGCGAGGATGAAAGATTCGTGTTTGAGGATATTGATAGCGACGGACTAGAAAAAAAACAAAAACGTGATTGCTTTCTAGGAAATCCCTTATCTTTCTATTGTGTTGCTAGTGTTTTAGTGAGTTTAACAGTACCTGATAGTCGGAAGTGTGTGTCCACGGGTGTGTTGACGCGCAGTGTCTCAGCGAAGTCGTCGGCAGCTTTATGGGCGGTACAAGCTCAGCTGATCTCCGGTAAGAAGCGACTTTTTACCACAATTTTTTTACCCAGACCTGCTGGTTGACATTCGGTCGGGATCCATGTTCGCTGTGATCTATAGTAAAGTTTCACCTCCGGGAATTTTAAACAAGGATTTACCGTGTGTTTGTGTGGCTAAAGGCTAAAGCTTCCCAACTCCATCTTTCTACTTTGACTTCTCCAATATTAATTGTACAAATTGCAAACGATTCAGCAACACAGATCTCCAAAATACTGTGTAATTATGGGGTTAAAGCAGACGACTTTTAGCTGTGTGTGTGTGGAGCGCTCATATTTCCTAACAGCCCGTGACGTCATTACGCGACGTTTTCAAGAAAAAACTCCCGGGAATTTAAAACTCCAATTTAGTAAACTAATAGGGCCGTATTGGCATGTGTTGCAATGTTAATATTTCATCATTGATATATAAGCTATCAGACTGCGTGGTGGGTAGTAGTGGGTTTCAGTCGGCCTTTAAAGGGGAACATTATCACAATTTCAGAAGGGTTAAAACCAATAAAAATCAGTTCCCAGTGGTTTATTTTATTTTTCGAAGTTTTTAAAAAATTTTTACCCGTCCCGGAATATCCCTAAAAAAAGCTTTAAAGTGCCTGATTTTCACTATTTGCAAGGCCGTTGTCCATTTCCCTGTGACGTCACATAGCGATGCCAATACAAACAAATGGTGGATAGCACAGCAAGATATGGCGACATTAGCTCGGATTCAGACTCGGATTTCAGCAGTTTAAGCGATTCAACAGATTACGCATGTATTGAAACGGATGGTTGGAGTACGGAGGCAGACAGCGAAAACGAAATTGAAGAAGAAACTGAAGCTATTGAGCGAATAGCTATTGACGCTATTCGGCCATGTTTGCCTTAGCATCGCCAGTAAAATGTGCAGACCAACGATCTGAAGTTTCGGTGAGAAAATTGTGGTTAAAAAGTCGGTTCTTACCGGAGAAAAGCTGAGCTTGCCCCGTCCATTGCTGCCGTTGACTCCCCTGAAACACTGCGTGGACGTACACCTCCGACTATCAGGTACTATTTAACTCACTAAAACACTAGCAACACAATAGACAGATAAGGGATTTCCCTGAATTATCCTACTAAATGTGTCTAAAAACATCGGAATCCGTCCCGATGCAATCGCGTTTGTTGTTTGTTTTAAATTTTCCTGGTGATAACAATGTCACCCACTTTTATAGTGAAGTCACCGACCTTCTCAAGTTTGATATGGGACCCAAATAGGATGGATTCCGTTTTACCTAAGTGTATGGATAGCTTGTTGTTATCACCAGGAAGGATGAGATCACCTACCTAGGTTCCATTCTAGAGGCTAATCTTTCCTGTGATAAAATGGCAACCAAGGTGATCAAAAAGGTCAACCAAAGAATGAGATTCCTCTACAGAATCTCCTCTCTGGTCAACAAAAGCACCTTGAGGATTCTAGCGGGAACTCTCATTCAACCCTTCTTCGATTACGCTTGCACCTCCTGATACACCAGCACCTCCAAAACCCTCAAATCTAGACTCCAAACATCCCAGAATAAGCTAGTCCGGTTACTTTTAGACCTCCACCCCAGATCACACCTCAATCCAACCCACTTCTCCAAAGTGGGCTGGCTCAGGGTGGAGGACAGAGTAAAACAACTTGCACTGAGCCTAGTCTATAAAATCCGCTACACCTCCCTGATACCGAAGTACATGTCAAACTACTTCCTTAACGTAAATGACCGCCATAACCACAACCCCAGGGGGAGCTCCACAAACCACGTTAAACACAGATTCCGATCCAACAAAGGTCTTAACTCATTCTCTTTCTATGCCACATCAATGTGGAATGCACTCCCAACAGGTATAAAAGTAAGTGCATCTCTATATTCCTTCAAAACCGCTGTAAAACAACACCTCCAGGCAACTTCAACACTTTACTAATACCCTCCTCCATTCACATCCCATCTCCCCGGATTATAAACAACTCAAATGTACTTCTATTGTATATACTTGTTCTTATGCTATGTGAACTCACTATGTTCTCTGCTGACTGTACATATCCTACTAAATAAGACCTACACTGTTTCAATGCCCACATTTCTCTGTTGATGCAATTGTTGATGACTGAAGTTCTGATATCAACCAAAGCTCCTCATCCCACCCCCCAGATTGTAAATAATGTAAATAATTCAATGTACATACTATGATGATTAACTTGTGTGATAACTGTATCATGTTGATAGTATATATTTGTACCATGAATTGAATAACGTGGACCCCGACTTAAACAAGTTGAAAAACGTATTCGGGTGTTACCATTTAGTGGTACAGAATATGTACTGTACTGTGCAATCTACTAATAAAAGTATCAATCAATCAATCAATACATCTCTAATGTATATATTAATAATGTTGTAAATACATCTCAAAAGGGTGGTCCTAAAGAGGTCGGAATTTTTCGGAGGTCTCAAGAAGGTAACAAATTCAAGAATGTGGTGTGTGAGAGTTACCGTGTGGTGGTGGGAGGTGGTGGGGGGGGGGGGGGGGGGGGGGCTACAGAGGGTTTGAGTGGGCGTGGCTACCATTCAACCCTTCTCCTCCGCCCCGCCCCTCGTCCCTCCGCTCTGCTCTTCTCTTCACAATTATCCTTCCTGCCACAACTGCTGAGCGTGACTTCGTAAGCTCTCCAGAAAAGCCCCACCAAAAACAACTAAAACCAAACTAACCCTAACTGCTTCCAACGCTCGTGGGGATCATTTAAAAAACCACCATCTTCGTTGAAAACCAACCTTTTTTTTTATTTTTTTGCCCTTCCAAAGAAGAGAACCCCCCCCCCACCCCCCCCCTCCTCTGCCAGACTCCACGCCACCATGCACTTGTTGTCCAGCAGCTGCGTGGGATCCCTCGTCCTCGTCCTCGCCACGCTTCTCTGTCGAGGTAAGACACGCGAATAATGTTGAAATTGGATGTTTGTGAGCGGCTCCCGCCGGCGGACTCGGGCTGACTTCCGTGTGCTCCCACCGGCGGCAGGTGTGGGGACGTGTCTCGCCTCGCGCGCTTTTGCAGGTGCCGTTGAAAACTTAACTGTTGCTTAAAACACGTATAGTTACTTTATCCCAGCGAGATGTCGCAATTTTTATTTTATTCAATTTTATAGTCACATTAGGATGAAGTTATTTGAGGGCACTTTATTTAAGAAGTAGGCTTCAACCACTGTGCCGCGGCACACTAGTGGATGGTGGGAGATGATCTAATTTCACCTACCGTATTTCCTTGAATAGCCACCGGGGCGCTAATTAATTTAAAACAGGGGTCTCAAACTCAATTTACCTGGATGCAGAAACTGGGTGAGGCTGGGCCGCAAGAAAAGATGTCTTAAAAAATCGAACATGCACTTTTTAATGAATTCACCTTCTAGCAACATACTTGCCAACTCGCGTGATCTTTCTGGGAAACACCCGGATATAAGTGCCCCTCCCGACAATCTCCCGGGGCAATCATTCTCCCAGTTAGGACCCGGACAACAATATTAAGGGCGTGCCGTGATGGCACTGCCTTTAGCGTCCTCTACAACCTGCTGTCTCGTCTGCTTCTCCACCATTCAAACAGTACAATAGGGGGCGGGGGTGTATATTGTAGCCCGGAAGAGTTGGGGCTGCATGGGATTCTGGGTATTTGTTCTGTTGTGTTTATGTTGTGTTACGGTGCAGATGTTCTCCCAAAATGTGTTTGTCATTCTTGTTTGGTGTGGGTTCACAGTGTGGCGCATATTTGTAGCAGTGTTAAAGTTGTTTATACGGCCACCCTCAGTGTGACCTGTATGGCTGTTGATCAACTATGTCTTGCAGTCGCTCATTACGTCTACAGAAGTCAAATACAACATGTGGCTAGACTGGCACGCTGTTCATACAGGTTGTAGAGGATTCTAAGGGCAGTGCCTCCACGCTGTCCCCTTAATATTGTTGTTAGGTTGAAATTCGGGAGTATGATTATCCTCGGAGGTGCACAGAAAATTGTGAGTCCCCCTGAAAAATCGAGGGTATGCATGTATGACGCTGTAAAGCGCCATTCATATAAAACTTGCGGGCCGCACCAACATTAAAATTTTCACATTAAGGTGTGAAATTGGCCTGCGGGCCGCATGTTTGAGACCCCTGATTTAAAACCTCTTCTCACTCCTGCGCTTATTCAAGGAATGCGGTAAAAGTAAGCAGGTGCTAATTATTTTAAAACTTCTTCGCACCCCTGCGCTTACCAATGGCATGCAGTAAAAATTTGAGTGTGATTAAAAAAAAATTAGTAATAAAATTATTCTGCGGCTACGGCCCGGTGGTTCGGGACCACTTCACTTTAACATGTCACCGCGCCCACCTTTGCACCATGCTATCTGCGTGCCGATAGGACCCATGCATTTCGCTGATTTTCATATGAGATTGCAATGCATATTTGTTTAACAGCCATCCCGTTTACACTCATGGTTGTGATATAAACAACTTTAAAACTCTTACTAATATGCGCCACACTCTGTGAACCCTAACCAAACAAGAATAAAAAACACATTTCTGGAGAACATTGGCTCTGTAACACACTATAAACGCAACATAAGAATTACCCAGAATTCCATGACTCTTGGCTATATTATACACGTGCCCCCAACCCCGCCCACCTCAACCGATGCACGGAGGGGGGGGGGTGCTAGCGGGTGTATAATATAGCCAAGAATCATGGGTGCATTGGAATTCTGGGTAATTCTTATGTTGCGTTTATAATGTGTAGTAGGTGGCAACAGGTAGCTAATTGCTTTGTAGATGTCGGAAACAGTGGGAGGCAGGGTGCAGGCAAAAAGGTATCTAAAGTTAAAGTACTAATGATTGTCACACACACACACACACACACACACACACACACACACACTAGGTGTGGTTAAATCATACTCTGCATTTGACCCATCACCCTTGATCACCCCCTGGGAGGTGAGGGGAACAGCAAGCAGCAGCGGTGGCCGCGCCCGGGAATCATTATTGGTGATTTAACCCCCTAATTCCAACCCTTGATGTTGAGTGCCAAGCAGGGAGGTAATGGGTCCCATTTTTATAGCGTGTGGTATGACTCGGCCAGGGTTTGAACTCACAACCTACCGATCTCTGGACGGACATTCTAATGTTTAAACCACAAATAAACAAACCTATGTTTCAAGTGCCCCTAAGAAAAGGCATTGAAGCATGTGGAAGGCAATGCAGAACAGAATTAAAACTGAACTGGCTACAAAGTAAATGAAAACAGAATGCTGGACGACAGCAAAGACTTTGGTGTCCACACTCGAGTATGACATCATTTTTTTTCATTTCAAAATGTGCCGTGGCTCAAAAAAGGTTGAAAAACACTGGTTTAAAACATGTATTGTTACTTTATTCCAGTGAAATATCATAATTCAATTGAATTTTGTCTTATAGTCACATCAGAAGGAAGTTATTTGAAGGCACTTTATTTAAGGAGTGTTAAAAAGTAGGCTTCTGATGCTTTTAGGAGAACCAACTGATCACTTTAAATGTATCTGACTTGTTTGAATTCAAATGATTTACATTTCGTCTGTTTTCACCCATTCTTTATCAAGTGTTCATTTAAATAAAAATCAATAAAAACAATCATAAATCATTGTAACTACTATAAGTACATAGGCCGGTGTTTAGGTGAGCCTCACCTGAAGATTCAAATATTCGTACTGGGTCAGGAATCAAGTACAGAAGTCTCGATTGGATCTTATTTTTGTTATTCTGGTTTGATGGCTGCTAAGTACCCGAGGAGGGTTAGTCGACTTACAGAAATTGCAAATATTTTCCGAATCCAAATTGGGTATCAAAAGTAGCCTATAACTAGGTTTCGACTGCAGGCCAAAGTGGCCAAAATCTAGTTTCCCACCTAGGCCTTTAGTGATGTCCGACTTCAATAAATACCTCTCAAAACCGGGTGTTGTGACACAAATGACGTAGCTTCCCCAAAGATGAAGCAAAAGACGCATCCAGGCCACATGTCCCTTTTATACTGAAGTCACACTTGAAAAGATCAGATTCCAATCAGATTCAGATTATCACGTAAAGTGGCCTGAATCTGATGCGAAAAGATCAGATTTTAAGCACTTTGGAGCGTTCAGACTGGCACAAAATATCTGATCTGTGTCACTTGAAGGCAACAAAAAAATCAGATTTGGTGTCCAGTTTAAACGAGGCCTTAGACTAGCTTTTTTGCAGTGGATCCTTAGAAAAAACAGAGCGCTTCCATAGACAGGTCTATGTCTTTTTTCATCAGGACGTTGGTTCTCAGGAATGTGCAAAATAAGACATACATTTCCGTAGTTTTCTGGAAATGTGGCTACCATAAAAATGTGGTTGAATACAGTAAAAATAGGAACCAATGCTATTTCTGGCTTTAGTGGTAAAAAATGCAACACGTTTGACTTCTTGGTTACTCAAGGAGGGTTAGTAGACTTACAAAAAAATGCAGAAAACTCACCTAAAACACCACAAACTCTGACAATTCATTTGTTACGATTCACTGACTCACTGCAAAAATAACAGACGGATGATTTGATTTGCTATCTTTCGTAGGATCATCAAGTGTTTCTGGTCAGTCGGAATCGAAACTTAATAATATTTGCAAGTCAGCCTCACGAGCAGTGACTCAAGTAAACCGGCAGACTTGAGTGAGTCGAAGTAATTTGAGTGAATCACATTTGTCATCACATGCGCTCATGCTATGATGTCACCACGGTTCTTCTGCGGTTCCGCTATTAATGCAGCAGGATTGAAGCCTGACACATCCTGTCTTGGATTACTAAGATTACGATCAAAGGCTTTTTGGTTGGCGTTTGATATTTTCACAAAGGTCAGGCCTCCCGTGGAACAGGTTTTAATGGATTCTGAATGCAGCAATAACTCAAATCTGTATGCATTGAGCGGAACTTCAAATTGAATTTTTTAATTGTGCTGGATTTGTTTTTAAACCTGTTTCCTTGCCTGCAGGCCAACAGGTAGCAGTGCTGTTTGTTCACCCGACAGTAAAAAAAACAAAGCCTGGCCAGAAACTCGTAGTGCACGTTCAGGGAAAAGGGGGCGGGGGGAGTTGAACTTGCTTTTTTTGACCTCCGCCCCTGTCACGCTACAACGGTTTCTGCTGTAAAATTAACCCCAGGCAGCGTCTATCAGTCAGGCCCAGGTAGTTTATTGGAGAGGAAATTAATTAGGTGGTTTGTTTGCACCACTCTGTCATTCCACTTCATGGTGACCAGTGGAGACTGCACTGGGTGGAGTTCAGACTTTACGGCTCTGTGTGTGTGTGTTTAGGAGTGATGGCGTGAACATGTGTGGAAGCACACAACAGATGGTTTAGAGTTCCTTTTTAAGTGACCTCGCAGTTCACCAAAATTGAATTATTGATACAGCAGTTGATAAAAAAAAAGAAAAAGAAAAAAGCAGCTTGCATTGTTTGTAATTCAAAAAATAAGACCCCTCCCTTGAGATTTTCTCCCCCAATAAAGACAAGCTAAGCCTTAAATCTCTAAAAAAAAAAAAAAAGTCTAGAAAGACGCATCTGTTTTTTTTGTTAACTCCCTCGACTCCACCTTAACAGTAGCTACACAAGCGCCCCCGCCCCCGCCCCCTCCCACCATATCGCTCGGTGTCACAGCTGGTATTACTTGTCGAGCGAGTGGTGCTCTCCCACCGCTAATGGACTTTGCTGAGTGGGGAGGGCTTGATGGATTGGAGGGGAAGGGGCTCACCAACACCCACCCGATTTCACCTGTGATAGATTCCCCCTCTACTTTCTTTCATCCCTGTCCCGTCCAGACTTGTGCGCCAGGATGTTGGAGGCATGGTTAATTGTAGGCTCCTTTGCATTGAAGCCAGCTTGTGGATTTGTGCGCATGTCTCATCTTGTCTGCTCGCCACAAGTAAGCCGCCACCCACCAACCATTCTTCCTCCCTTTTTGTCCCACCAAAAACTCACCCTTTGTTAGGGCTGGGCATGGGCAAGGACATTACAATGAATATCATGGTAGAATACAGTGTTGAAATACATCAATATATTGTGATCTTCTACATAGTTCCTTGTTGTGTGTGTGTGTGTGTGTGTGTGTGTGTGTGTGTGTGTGTGTGTGTGTGTGTGTGTGTGTGTGTGTGTGTGTGTGTGTGTGTGTGTGTGTGTGTGTGTGTGTCGGAAGGAAGGAAGCAAGGAAGTATCCCATACCAATACCTAGGGGTGTAACGGTGCACAAAAATTTCGGTTCGGTACGTACCTCGGTTCAGAGGTCTCGGTTCGGTTCATTTTCGGTACAGTAAGAAAACAACAAAATATAAATGTTTGGGTTATTTATTTAACAAATTTGCTAAATCTTCCACCAAAAATATTTTTTCTTAGTGGAATATTTGATGTGAAGTAATCGGACACTTGGATAGATTTTGATTCAATATCATGTTTTGAGCAATGACAGTTTGAAAGACAAATAAAACAGATTTGTTTTATTAGTCAACGTTGCAACTTTTTCTAAATTACATTTAGCCTTTAATCTTTTTTATTTCACTTTTGTTTGTTTTTGTTTATTTTAATAGTATTTTTAGAATGTGTTGTGGGTTTTTAAAACTAGCTGTGGGCCGCAAATGGCCTCCTGGGCACACTTTTGACACCCCTGCTATAGATAATAAAAAATTAAATCTGAAATCTATGGGTAAAAAACAGAGCCTGGTGACGCATGCGCGTTTATCATAACTCTCTTGCTCTCTCTGTCTCTCCCCCTCCCTCACGAATGTTGCCTGCGCACACATTTTTTGTTTTGTTTTTAACCCCTTCTTAACCCTGAACGTACATTGAAAATACACGCAATCCTCACCTGAAATGCCGGACATTTGAGGCATTTAAGAAACCCCACCTGTACAGCCCCGCAAAAGAGGACATGTCCGGTGAAAAGAGGAGGTATGCAGAGTTTCCCACACATTCATTTATTTGTGGCGGCCCGCCACGAAAGAATTACGGCCGCCACAAGTAAAAAAAAAAAATAATAAAAAAAAAATATATATATATATAGTTTTTGTTTTTGTTTTTTTGGGCTTTTGACTCGCTCGACCGCTCATAAAAGCAATGGGACTCTTTCTATGAATGGAGATTGTAGTTACATATTATATAAATATGTAAATACTATATGATATGTATATAAATACATACATAAAGTGTTGTTATTATATTCCAACTCCGCGTTCTTCTTGGTCATCGCCGTCGCCGCTAACACTAACCCCCCCACCCCCCAGTACATATTCTGTACAATTGACCACTAAATGGTAACACCCGAAGATTTTCAACTTGTTTATAAGTCGGGGTCCATGTTAATCAATTAATGGTGCCTTGTTGTGCATTGTTTACACACACAACTACTTAATATGTCCGTGTGGAACTCGTTCGATACACCACCGAACCGAAGCCCCCGTACCGAAACAGTTCAATACAAATACACATACCTTTACACCCCTACCAATACCCAGCCCTGAAGATTGGACACACCACCTTCTCATTCATTGGGTTTTGACAGATGTGGAGTTATGTACTTAACAAAATAGTGAAATAACTGAAAACATGTTTTCTTATTCCAGTTTCTTCAAAATAACCACCCGTTGCTCTGATTACTGCTTTGCACATTTATGGCATTCTCTCGATGAGCTCTAAGAGGTAGTCACCTGAAATGATTTTGACTTCACAGATTATCTATCTATCTATCTATCTATCTATCTATCTATCTATCTATCTATCTATCTATCTATCTATCTATCTATCTATCTATCTATCCATCGATCTATCTATCTGTCAATGTATCTATCCATCCAAATGTGTATATATATATAATGTTACATTGTTTATTGCATCCAGCGTAGCATCACAACAAAAATTAGGCATTATGATGTGTTCATTCCACAACTGTATTAATCGATATCGGTTGATATCGGAATCGGTAATTAACAGTTGGACAATATCGGATATCGGCAAAAAAGCCATTATCAGAGATCTCTAGTTAACCCCTTTTGCCTGGACACCATCTTTCAACCTGAAATTATTTTGTTGTTTTGGTTTTTGTACAAGATGTGACATAGATGTAGTTTTTTCTCAGATATGTTGGTCAGATTTAACAATTAGGTCAAACCTCAATAATCAGATACATTTCCTTCATTTAAATAACAATTGTGCCTTCTATGATATTATAACTGACTATCCTTGTGGAGGTTTTACCCTGATTTGGAATACCCCATTGTCTCTCAAATGTGATGGATGCGGAAGTCCTGAAAGGGCAAGGCAGGCAATCCTTTTAGGGTGTGCGTGTGTGGATGGTTTCTAGTATTTGCGTACGTGCAATGCTTGTGGGTTGTGTTTTTTCTTTTTGTTGATGGATTTCTTCTGTAGGGATGTCAGGCACTGAGCCGAGTTGCGACAGCAGCTCCATTAACTTGCACCACAAACACAAAGCCAGTGAATTAAACTCACTCAATGGATATTTGCATTCATTCAAAGGCTACACTTCCAGATTGCTTATGGAGGATGTGACTGATTGTGGATTTAAGAATATATATATTCAGTTGAACCTCTAATGTTAAGATGAGATAACTGCTGGTGTTTTTGCTACCTTTTGGTTTAAAGAATTTAACTTTAAGCAAGTTGTAAGTAACGACTTTAGGGGGAAAATACACAGTTGGATACTGTGTCAATGCCAGTATGTTTGTTTTTCAGCAGGATTATGTACTACTGGACTGAATCAGTCAGTGAATGTTCATCGTCATTAATGACGTTTTCCTGTTTCTTGCATTGAACAATTTAATTTAACATCAAAGTAAAGTTGTTGTTTTTTTAGCCTTGACAGATGTCTGCAATACTAAGTACAGTTGTAAAGCTCAACATAAGGCCTAAATGGGAATAGGACATCTGTCTTAAAGCGACAGCCTCCTGTGTATACACACTTTATCACATTGCCACCTTCAGTCTTTTCAAGATTGACAATGACGTTTTGGCGGCACACATGCACCACCCCAGACAAGAGCCAAACATTCAGACAGGCTGTAAATTAAATGGAGGGGTTGGGGCTTGGTGTCACTTCCAGTCAGAGTGTGCAGTTCTTCAACCAGTTCCATGGCATGCATATAAGCATAAAGCTTATTTCAAGTCTAGCTTTACTGGACAACATCTAATGCAGACCTGGGCAAATTAAGACCCGGGAGCCACATGCGGCCCATTAATTTTTTCAATCTGGCCCGCCGGACATTTCCAAACAATTTTTTAGATCTTCAAGATGGAGACTGTAGCTGCCATTATGATGTACCATAATGTTTTTAAATGAGCGTAAGTCTTCAACTATAGAAAGAATTTCAATGGTTGGAATCTGCGCTTTTGCATGATATACTAGTTACTATGCTAATCTAAGTCACATCAGCTCAGACAGGCACCAACAGTGTGGGTGGGGAGCGTTTCAACAGAGTGTTTCCAGAGCGGCCAGCCTGAAATATGGGTGTCAGGGACAGACACGAAAGGAGATTTTAACAACAAGGAAATATCAGATTACATGTGGGTTGTTTTTTTTTTTACCCTTGCGTTCATATTTCGCTGTTTGTTGCATTTTTGTTGCGTTTCGCTTGATTGTAAAATATGTCGATCCAGAGGGGGTGTGACGTTCATCCATCCATCCATCCATCCATCCATTTACTACCGCTTATTCCCTTTTGGGGTCCCGGAGGACATGCAAATTCCACACAGAAAGATCCCGAGCCTGTGATTGAACCCAGGACTGCAGGACCTTCGTATTGTGAGGCAGACGCACTAACCCCTCTCCCACCGTAAAGCCCTGTGACGCCCATATGTTGTCAATATTCAGTTTTTTATCGTTCATAGTTAATATCTTAAATCCCACATTCTTTATTTGCATGTACATTCTGGGTGTCTCATTCAGTAAAAAAATGTTTTTAAATTTCATTCCGTTTTTTAAGGCGGTGTGTCGTAACATTTATAACATTCAATCAGACATTATTGTGAGTTTTTGTATTAGTGTTCTTAAAAATGAGATATACCGGCCCCCAGACACTTAATTTCACTAACTTTGGCCCCCCCGTGTCAAAATAATTGTCCATGCCTGACATAAGGTATTGTGGAAAAAGTCTGCAACCAACAGCTATTTTGATAGGCAACTAGTTGTCAACTACCTTAACCATTAGTCGACTAATTAGATTATAAAGTAAACCTATTCAGTTGCTCTAATTTAGCTATCGACTTTTGAATTCAGCTTCAAGATATTTTTAGGCATGTGCTTACTAACAATAAAAATGACTACTTCATTCAGAAATAACTATTTATACTGTAACTTTGCTGCTCATTAGTCTGCTACAAAAAATACTTTAATAAATGTTTGTCCATATTAAAGAAAAAAACAGCCTTAGTGCCAATTAAAAAAGTATCAATTTTGTCTGTTAAAAAATGATCAAAATAGCAGCAATTAAAACAAAGAAAACACCAAAACTATCTAGTTTACAAAAAAAATATGATGATGTGTTTAGAAAGATGCACACAGCTATAGACAAGGTTTAGCTGGCAAACTTTGTCTAAAATAATAGTAAAAGCTTTTCCGCATACAACTACTATAGCTAACTATATTTCAGATGTCCGTCTTGCATCTGCTTTAAATGCTTGTGCATTACAGAAAAAAATCAAGGTCAGTTTTTGCATGTTTCAGTTGAAATGTTCCTATCTGTCCGTCTTTTCTCACCCAGTGTTTTTGCCAGTGTACATCCTCATTTTTATTTTCTTGTTGCTGCTGGTCACCAGTGGCACATGTTCGTTTCCGTCCTGAAAATTACATCACAGACTAATATTGACAAACAAATGATCGATTTTTGTCGACAATGTCGATGAGTCGTTCCAACCCAATGCAAATGATGAAATTGCAAAAGGGGTATGCATAGGTTTTCCATCTTAAAAAAAATGTAGGTTTGACTCACAATGTTATGCAAAGTTATCTAAGGCCGTGTTCATAAGATGATTTTTGCCCATATCTATCAATTAAACATTATAAAGCGCTTTTCATATGTAAAATAAATATGAAAAGTGCTTAACAGAGTTAAAAACAATACCCTGGTGATCCATATACCCCATTATCACATACGTACGCACAGACTTAGATACCAAACACAAACACACACAACATACACACAAGTGCAACTATACGGACAAATGATTGCATGGCTGAGTACAGAGGAGACATGTGAGTATACACTATCACAGGAGCCATCTCCACCAGGAGGTCATCAGACCATGGCCACCAGGACGCTAACACTAAAGCGCCCCCCACAAACACGGCCGATAACCCCTGAGGCAGATGGCTCATCTGAGGAACGTTGGAAAATGAAAATAATAAAACTTGTGAAATGTAAGAACTATGAGTAGAGATAAAGAATAAGATACAAGCAAAATATATCAACATTAATAGAAAAAAATAAAATTAATATACAGTAAATAAATGAATAGAACGAAAGAAAACATTGCATAACTAATAGGATAAATAGTAAAACACAAATTACTTCCGTAAAAAAAAATATAGACTAAAAGCCAAATCAAAAAGGTGGGTCTTAAGCCTGCTCTTATAAACATGAACGTTCTCCGCAGCCCTGAGGTCCTTCGGCAAGCTGTTCCATAGCCAGGGGCCATAATGGTGGAAAGAGGCCATACCCTGACTTTGTGTCCTTACTTTTTAAATAATTAGGAGATAAGTGCCGGAAGGATGCAACTAGGGCTGGACAATATGGCCTTTTATTAATATCTCGATATTTTTGAGCCATATCACGATGCACAGTATATATCTCGATATTTTGCCTTAGCGTTGAATGAACACTTGATGCATATAATCACAGCTGTATCATAATTCTATGTGTCTACGTTAAAACATTCTTCATACTGCATTAATATAATGTTCATATTAAACTTTCATGCAGAGATGGAAACCACAATTAAGTCAATTTACCAAAACTGTTGGAATGCATTTTATATTGATATCGATTGTCTATCGCGATATATATTGATATCGTATAATCAACCCAACACTACTGGCACTGTCAGTAACACAAGTGTAGGGCTGGGAAATATGGATCGAAAGTCAAATTCCGTTATAGTTTGGCCCGTAAACTAACCTATAAATGGAAATATCCGTTGCCGTAACTAAATATCTTTGCTTTGATTTAAAATTTCCGGGACTGGTGGGGATCACAAATACACAAAAACAGGTACCAGAATGTATGCTATGCTCAATTCTTTAGCTAACAAAACACAAAATAACAAAATGTGAAATAAACTGCCCTGGTTTAAGAAGAGCTGTTTAAACATCAGCAGCAACCTGAAAATAATTTACCTTTAACTATGGTGTTTTTATAGATTAACATTATTATAGGACATACACACAAAGATTTTAGACAGAACACCAACCAACTTGCCAACTGCTTCATGATGCTGTGTGATAATTACTTTTAAAAAGTATTCGATTATAGTTACTCATTACTTACCAAAAAAGGAAATGAATTATTGAAATTAATTAATTATTTAACCGGTTTGTGTTACCTTTGCTTAATAATTAGATTGAATGTGCTTCCATGGCTTTATGTTCTTATCAACAAACGGGGTATTATTGGATGGCATGTTTGTCACTTCCATCATTGATTTGTTGTTCAATATTCCTCCAACTCTTGTAGTTACGAGCGCGCATTGCAGTTTGTGTCAAGTTTTAAGGCAATGAAACATTTTTATTTTACTGACCAGTTCCTCCAACTACAAACCCTGTTTCCATATGAGTTGGGTTTTTGATTTAGTATCGCCTGAGGGATCAAAAGTCCATAATATAATCGCTTCGTGCAGTGCTTTCTCCAGATTCTCTAAACTTTTTGATGATTTTACGGACTGTAAATGGTAAAATCCCTGAATTCCTTGCAATAGCTCGTTGGGAAATGCTGTTCTAAAACTGTTTGACAATTAGCTTACAAAGTGGTGACCCTCACCCCATCCTTGTTTGTGAATTACTTAGCATTTAATGGAAGCTGATTGTATACCCAATCACGGCACCCACCTGTTCCCAATTAGCCTGCACACCTGTGGGATGTTCCATATAAGTGTTTGATGAGCATCCCTCAACTTTATCAGTATTTACTGCCACCTTTCCCAACTTCTTTGCCACGTGTTGCTGGCATCAAATTCTAAAGTTAATGATTATTTGCAAAAAAAAAAAAAAGTTTAACAGTTTGAACATCAAATATGTTGTCTTTGTAACATATTCAACTTAATATGGGTTGAAAAGGATTTGCAAATCATTGTATTCCGTTTATATTAAACACAATTTCCCAACTAATATGGAAATGGGGTTTGTAAGATTTTGTTTCTTCCATGTTGGAAGACTGAGTGTGTGGGCCAGGAAGACCGCCTCTCTGCATGGTGCAGGAGGTAGGGACACACACAGCTTTCTGTGTGATTAGTGACACTTCTGCATTAATCACTTGTCCATTTGGTTATGGTGTAACTTTATTTCAAACATGCTATACAGTTTGGCGAAATTGTCACTCTGGTTTGATCGCATTGGAATGGATTTTTTTAGGAGAAAAATGCTTATTAAATGTTTAAAATATGCATTTTCTTATGTGCTACTATTTTTATTTTCAGTACTTGCACCATCCGGTTTTAGTCACAAATGCGAATAAAATGCTTGCCCTGATACTCAAATATATGCTCGCAACTTAAAAAACCGAGTGACAGCTCATAACTCAAAATACTCGTGAGATGAGGCAGCCTGCTACTATCGTAATGTATTTTCTGACGGCCCCCATCCTTAATTATGTTGTGATCAGTCATTTGCCAGCGATCAATACTACACTACAGTGTTTTTCAACCTTTTTTGAGTCAAGACACATTTTTTTTCATTGGAAAAAATGCCGCGGCACACCACCGGCAGAAATCATTAAAAAATAAACTCAGCAGCCGATATTGACAATAAAAAGTTGTTTTTGCAATTGTTGGACATGACTTTTAAGGGGAACATTATCAAAATTTCAGAAGGTTTAAAACCAATTAAAATTAGTTCCCAGTGGCTTATTTTATTTTTGGAATTTTTTTTTTTAATTTTACCCGTCCTGGAAAATCCCTAAAAAAAGCTTCAAAGTGCTTGATTTTCGCTATTTGCTTAAGCCACTGTCCTTTTCTCTGTGACATCACATAGCGATTCCAATACAATGGCGAATACCACAGCAAGATATAGCGACATTAGCTCGGATTCAGACTCAGATTTCAGCGGTTTAAGCGATTCAACAGATTACGCATGTATTGAAACAGATGGTCGGAGTATGGAGGCAGATAGCGAAAACGAAATTGAAGAAGAAACTGAAGCTATTGACGCTATTCGGCCATCGTTGCGTTAGCATCGCCGGTAAAATGTGCAAACCAACCGATCAGGACTTTCGCATTGACACTGGATCAACTTAAATCCGTCGATTGGTAAGTGTTTGTTTTGCATTAAATGTGGGTGGAAGGAAACGCTGGATGTAAATATAGTTTCAAATGTACATATAGGTAGCCTAAATAGCATGTTAGCATCGAATAGCTGGCAGTCATGCCGTGACCAAATATGTTTGGTTAGCACATAAGTCAGTAACATCAACAACACTCACCTTTGTGATTTCGTTGACTTTATCGTTGGTAATGCATCTGCTTTGAGTGTCGAAGGATAGCCAGACATTTTTGCCATCTCTGTGCCATCTCTGTGCCATCTCTGTCGTAGCATCGCCGATAAAAAAACAGACGGGGGACTTTTGCATCTCTTGACACCGGAGCAACTTAAATCCGTTGATTGCTAAGTGTTTGTTTGCCACTGAATGTGGATGGAGGGAAAGGCTGGATGGTAAATATAGCTACAAATGAGGCATAATGCTGCAATATGTACATACAGCTAGCCCAAATAGCATGTTAGTAGCGATTAGCATGCCGTGCTAATCGATGCACATTCTACATAAATCAACTTGAATCCGTCCCTGATCGTGTTGTTACACCCTCTGACAACACACCGACGAGGCATGATGTCTGCAAGGTATCGGAACACAGTCGAAAAAACGGAAAGTAAGAGAGCTGATTTGACTCGATGCGTCTGATGTGTAGGGAAAAATGGCGTTGAGTACCGATGTGACGTCACATTCTGACATCGTCGCTCCGAGAGCGATAAATAGAAAGGCGTTTAATTCGACAAAATTCACCCATTTAGAGTTTGGAAATCGGTTAAAAAATATATATGGTCTTTTTTTCTGCGACATCAAGGTATATATTGACGCTTACATAGGTCTGGTGATAATGTTCCCCTTTAAACCATCACCAAGCATGAGTCAATATAGCTCTAGTCTCAAAGTAGGTGTACTCTCACCACCTGTCACATCACGCCGTGACGTATTATGAGTTGTTTGCTGTTTTCCTGTGTGTAGTGTTTTAGTTCTTGTCTTGCGCTCCTGTTTTCATGGCTTTTTCTCTTTATTTGGTATTTTCCTGTAGCAGTTCCATGTTTTCCTTGACCGCTATTCCCCACACCTGCTTTTTTTTTTTTTAGCAATCGAAAATATTTCAGTTGTTTTTATCCTTCTTTGTGGAGACATTGTTGATTGTCATGTCATGTTTGGATGTACTTTGTGGGCGCCGTCTCTGCTCCGCAGCATTCTGTTTTTCTTTACTTTGTAGCCAGTTTTAGTTTTGTTCTGCATAGTCTTCCCTAAGCTTCAATGCCTTTTCTTAGGGGCACTCACCTTTTTGTTTATTTTTGGTTAAAGCATTAGATAGCTTTTTACCTGCACGCTGCCTCCGGCTGTTTCGGACATATACAAAGCAATAAGCTACCTCCGGCCACCTGCTTATATTGAAGAAAATAATGTGGTAAGTCTGCCGATGTCCAGACAGTACAGACATTAAACAACGGCACATTTGTGGATTATAATTACTGGTTTGCAAAAAATATTTTTAAACCAAATACGTGAAATCGGATAATCTTACGGCACACCAGACTGTATCTCACACTGCTATAGACAAGCCGCTGTCCTTAAGTGATATCAGTTAATTTTCACTTTATCCAAATCACTTAAACACTTGCATGAAAACAGCAATCCTTACATAACACACACTCAATACGGATGTGTGCTCCTGTGGCCTTTTTGTGCAGGAGGTTGAAGTGGAACTCATACTTTTTTTTTTTTTCTGGATTGACGCCCCTCCCCCCCCTCCCCCCCTCCCGCTAAACAGGTGGAAGGGTGTTTGTTTTAGGAGCGGTAGAAGCTGTGGCGAGGCCATGAGCGTCTCTTTATGATTCCTGTTTGGTGTGTGCAGTTGTTGGAAGCAAATTGTTCTGTTGCCATCACTCACAATGAGCGACGAGGTGGCCTCTCAGGTTTCAACCTTTGTTTATTATTTGATTATGGCCTCACCGGCAGCAGTAAAGCCGATTAGAGCATCATTTTTATTTATTTTTCCTCAAGATTCCGGTCCACAGGCTGGATGGAGGCTGCGATGTCGGCGCAAGAAGACGCATGAGCATCATTGTCTTGAGAAAATGAAAGTAAACGTAAACGTTTCAGGGGAATAATTTAATGTGAAAAGAGGCTCTTTTGTTCGCCCGCGACAGTTTTACACTCCGGATTATCAGTAACGCAGCAGCAAGTGAATCTTAATTACACTTTGGTGATTGGTTCGACCTGCTTTTAAAGCACGGCTGTGGGATATATTCACTTTTTTCTTTTTAATCCCTGCTGAAATTGCCTCTTCAGGCATTCAAGTTGGTTTAATTTGCCTGTCGGGTGAAGATGGGCTGCTTTAACTTGGTACTTGTTTCACTTTGTGGGCTTTTTGTATGTTTGTAATCGAACTGTGAACATGTAACGGTTTACAAGGCAAGGGAACATTTGGTTACTTGTTTTTTTGTTAAAAAAATATAATAATAATAATAAAACAATTCCAAAACCCAACCCGCCCTCGCAAAATTCATAATAACAATCAATCTTGGACGTATCGCTCATCCATGCGGACTGGACACTGACCGGGAGTGGAGTCGGCTGTCCTGGTTGCTTCGTTGGGTCTGCTCCTGTCTCTGGCCATCCTCCCTCCACCCCAGCGGACGATGGCATGGAACACCGCAGAGGCCACCACAGTGGATATGTTTCTTTTACTTTTTATTCATAGCTGTATGTAGAAGTGTCTGGTTGTATCTGCTGCTTTAATGTCTTTAATGTCCTATGTGTTCTTTGAGGTTTCCCTCTTACACACATGTAAGAGGGATGTGTACTATGGCTATGAGTTTTTTTTTTTTTTTTTTTTTTTTTTTTTTTTTTCCCTTGGCCTCAGTCTGCACCCCCTCTCCAGGGCCCAGGCTAAGACCAATTTTTTTATTTTATTTTAATCTTCTATTTTTTTCTCCCCCCTTGTTTACCTGTATCACATCTTTTTTTGTAAGGGGCGCTGGAAGCCGGCAGACCCGTCAGCGATCCTGTTCTGTCTCCCTTTAATGTTTGTCTGATCTTGAATGGGATTGTGCTGAAAATTGTAATTTTCCTGAAGGAACTCTCCTGACGGAATAAATAAAGTACTATCTAATCTAATCTAATCTAATCTAATCTAACAGACCAATTGAGAGGACACACAAGCATGACACAAAACAATCCAAAAGTAGTTTGAGTTTCTTTGGAACATCCATGCATACAACATGATACGTCACAATTTCCAGTTCCTCTGTTCAGCATGTTGGAAAAGGAGTAGGAGTAGGAAGCAGTTGCTAAAACTTTTGTTCACTTCCTGTTCTCACTTTATTCACAATATACTCCATAAGTAATAACAAAACAAATAAATACAAAAAAATGGGTGAAGTAAGTTATATTTCATATGGGGAGATGAGTAAGATTATCTAGAAAATGAATGGATGGATGAAATAAATTCAGAATGTTTATCATGGTTCTTCTTCTTTGTACTTTGTAAACACTAAGTTTGAAGAGTTTCTTGAAGTGGATCATATTAGTACATTGTTTGATTGCTTTGCATAATCCACTCCATAATTTAATTCCACACTGATATATACTGAATGTCTTAAATACTTTAAATTACATTTTTCTCTAAGATTATATTTCTCCTCTTTAGTTGAAAAGAATTGTTGTATATTCTTGGGTAGCAGGTTATAGTTGTTTTGCTGTTTTTGCGAGTCAAACAAAAATGAATATTATCAACAACAGTATCAATATTAATAATAACTCCGACATAACTACAAGTTACTTGTTTTGAAATAGGTGCCACACATTCCCCCTAAATGAAATAGTGGGATTTTTTTTTCTTGGCCACTAAATGAATAAATAATTAAAACGTGGTCCTTGAACCGGAAAAAAACGGGCCCTTACCCCCACGCAAATAAGTACTGTACATTTGTGCTACATTTTTTATTTTTTATTTTTTTTCTGCCGCCGACTATTGCACATCTTGTCATGACAGATGTCGCCACCAAATTTGCAACAGATGGCAGGGGACAGGAGCATAAGTATTTTTCAAAAACTGTATGGATTGCTTGTGAGTGTTTTTTGGGTTGGTTTTCTGGTATCTTCATATACTCTTTTTTTTTTTTTTTCACCCGGTGCAATTCGCTTCATTGTTGTTAAGATTGGCAACCAAACATACAAGGAAAAGTACGATTGCGCATCTTATCATGACAGATGTCGCCACCAAACTTGCTCCTGTCCCCTGCCATCTGTTGCAAATGTATTTTTCAAAAACAGTAGGGATTGCTACTAAGTGTTTTACGTTTTTTTTTCTGGCATCTTAAAATACCATTTTTTTTCACTGAGTTTTTTGGGTTGGTTTCTGGTATTTTCATTTACTCATTTTTTTCACCAGGTGCAATTCGCTACATTTTAGTTAAGATTGGCAACCAAAAATACCAGGAAACATACGATTGCGCATCTTATCATGACAGATGTCGCCACCAAACTTGCAACAGATGGCAGGGGACAGGGGCAAATGTATTTTTCAAAAACAGTAAGGATTGCTACTAAGTTTTTTTTGGGTTTGTTTTCTGGTATCTTAAAATACATTTTTTTTTCACTGGGTGCATTGTGCTTCATTTTAGTTAAGATTGGCAACCAAAAATACCAGGAAAAATACGATTGCGCATCTTATCATGACAGGTGTCGCCACCAAACTTGCAACAGATGGCAGGGGACAGGAGCAAATGTATTTTTCAAAAACTGTAGGGATTGCTACTAAGTTTTTTGGGGTTTGTTTTCTGGTATCTTAAAATACTATTTTTTTTCACTGGGTGCATTGTGCTTCATTTTAGTTAAGATTGGCAACCAAAAATACCAGGAAACATACGATTGCGCATCTTATTATGACAGATGTCGCCACCAAACTTGCAACAGATGGCAGGGGACAGGAGCAAATGTATTTTTCAAAAACTGTAGGGATTGCTACTAAGTTTTTTTTGGGCTTTGTTTTCTGGTATCTTAAAATACTATTTTTTTTCACTGGGTGCATTGTACTTCATTTTAGTTAAGATTGGCAACCAAAAATACCAGGAAACGTACGATTGCGCATATTACCATGACAGACGTCGCCACCAAACTTGCAACAGATGGCAGGAGACAGGAGCAAATGTATTTTTCAAAAGCTATAGGGATTGCTACTAAGTGGTTTTTTTGTTTGTTTTCTGGTATCTTAAAATACAATTGTTTTTCACCTGGTGCATTGTGCTTCATTTTAATTAAGATTGGCAACCAAAAATATGAGGAAACACAGCAGTTCTAATAGGGCTTTTTCCATTGTTTTGCTCAGTGTACCACAAGACAAGCTTTTTTTATAGCTATATTTTTCATTTGTGAGTCTCCTGTATTGTATTGTTTTACCAAACGGAGTAAGATTACACCGTTCGTGCTAGTTCTCTTATTTTAGCCACAGGCTTTTCTCTCTGTTGTGCAAAATAATGGTTTATTTGTTATCTGAGGGGAGGGACTAGAGTTTCATTGTTTCAGACATAAAGGGAGCCTTAACAACAGCAGAGAGTTCAATCTGCCTTGCAGTAGTGCTGCATCCTTTATGCAAGAACTCCCCCATTGAAATGCATGAAGGTAGACCTGGGTTTCGGTGAATGACCAAGAAATTGGGCTGCCCTTATTTAAGGGACAAAAAAGTGAGGTTCCCTCTGTCTTTTGTCATTGATGCAGCCCCCTAGCTTTCACTGGATTTCTCCGGACTCCCGCCGACTGTATTGTGAAGGCGCCTCTTTTCAACCAAATGAGTGTATGATAGCGACTTCTTGCTCCCAGTCCTGTCTTTGTCATTAATATGGAACAGCACACACCCCTCTGCCTGTCTCTGCACTTCATGTGCAACCTTACTGGAGTTGGAGGGGGAGGGCGGCGGCATCACGCCTCCATTTGGAAAGTTGGCGGCCACACCCATCTTTTAACCAGATCTTTGTTCTAATTCTCCATTAGAGTCATCGCTCCGCTTTTAATTATTTCTTTAAGAGGGCTTCATTAGCTGTGATGAGAGTTGTGCCACCTCAGAGAATGTCTGCACTCATGATGGCCTTTGTTTTTTAAATGACACTTCACAAACGCCTCTTTCTCATTAAAACGCATCTTATGGTTTGAGCAATCCAAGGCGGTGGCACCACGTGGAGGTTGTCGGCAGCAGGGGGGCTCTTACTGACTCCCAAAAATGGGTCAGTGGTGCTTTTGTGATACTTAAGTATGCCTGCGCACCCATAAAGTCATTAATTATTCCTATTTGTTCGAGTAGAACAGGGTTTCTATTAGGGATGATGTTTGATAACAAACTATCGAGTTCGAGCCTATTATCGAATCCTCTTATCGAACCGATTCCTTATCGATTCTCTTATCGAGTCCATATAGGTTGTTGTACGTGGAAAAAAACATTTGGTTTAACAAAAGCTTACTTTTATTTTATAAGAAAAAAATTAAATCTAATAAATATTGACTGTTACCCCCCTAAAAAAATAAAATTAAATACATAAATATTGACTGTTGTTACCCAAAGTATATTAAAGGTGAACATTATCACAATTTCAAAAGGGTTAAAAACAATAAAAATCAGTTCCCAGTGGCTTGTTGTATTTTTTAAATTTTTTTTCAAAATTTTACTGGTCTCGGAATATCCCTAAATAAAGCTTTAAAGTGCCTTATTTTCGGCTCTCTGCGAAGACACTGGCCATTTCCCTGTGACGTCATACAGTGCTGCCAATGTAAACAAACAATGGGAATACCACAGCAAGATATAGTGACATTAGCTCGGATTCAAACTCGGATTTCAGCGACTTAAGCGATTCAACAGATTACGCATGTATTGAAACAGATGGTTGGAGTATGAAAATATTGAAGAAGAAACTGAAGCTATTGAGCGACTAGCTACTGACGCTATTCATAGCCATAGCATGGCCGAATAGCTGCGTTAGCATCGGCGGTAAAATGTGCAGACCAAACGATCAGGACTTTCGCATCTTTTGACACTGGAGCAACACAAATCCGTCGGTTGGTAAGTGTTTTTTTCCCATTAAATGTAGGTGGAAGGAAACGTAATATAGTTGCAAATGCATCTACAGGTTATCCATACATCTCTGTGCCATGTCTGCTTTAGCACCGCCGGTAAATAGCATGTTAGCATCGATTAGCGTAGCATGTTAGCATCGATTAGCTGGCAGTCAACATCAACAAAACTCACCTTTGTGATTTCGTTGACTATCGTTGCAAATGCATCTGCAGGTTATCCATACATCTCTGTGCCATGTCTGTCATCGCCGGTAAAATGTGGAGTCACTTTGGCACATTCAATGGGGGTCTGGCGGCAGACACTTTCGCATCTTCGGGCCAGTGGTGCAACTTGAATCCCTCCCTGTTAGTGTTGTTACACCCTCCGACAACACACCGTCGAGGCATGATGTCTCCAAGGTTCCAAAAAATTGTCAAAAAAACGGAAAATAACAGAGCTGAGACCCGGTGTTTGTAATGTGTTGAAAATGAAAATGGTGGGTGTGTTACCTCGGCGACGTCACATTCTGACGTCATCGCCTCCAGCGCGATAAACAGAAAGGCGTTTAATTCGCCAAAATTCACCCATTTAGAGTTCGGAAATCAGTTAAAAAAAAATAGATGGTCTTTTTTCTGCACCATCAAGGTACATATTGACGCTTACATAGGTCTGGTGATAATGTTCCCCTTTAAGTGGGATTTTTCAGAAAAACTAATATATACAGTAACACAAAAACAACCTGTCTCTGTAATCACTATAGGTGTATAAATAATAATATAGTGTTAAATAAAATCAGTCCCTTGGGCACAAAACTGAAAATAATACAGCTCCCCAAAAAGTGCACTTCTGCTACTATTTGACATAACTGTTTGTTATGATGCTTTGACATTTTTGCACTTTTATTTCTTTATTGAAAGAAAATTCTATGAAGAGAAAAGTTGTTTGCAAATGTGGTTACAATGCTAAAATATGAAAAGTCAAAGCTAAAAAAATAAATACACTTTATTGAGTTAACATTATTTCTTTATGAGCTAGGGCAGTGGTACTCAACTTTTTTTTTTAGTGATGTACCCCCTGTGAACATTTTTTTAATTCAAGTACCCCCTAATCAGAGCAAAGCCTTTTTGTTTGAAAAAAAAGATAAAGAAGTAAAATACAGCACTATGTCACCAGTTTCTGATTTATTAAATTGTATAACAGTGCAAAATGTTGCTCATTTGTAGTGGTCTTTCTTGAACTATTTGGAAAAAAAATATATAAAAATAACTAAAAACTTGTTGAAAAATAAACAAGGGATTCCATTATAAATAAAGATTTCTACACATAGAAGTGGATATGTTTCTTTTACTTTTTATTCATAGCTGTATGTAGAAGTGTCTGGTTGTATCTGCTGCTTTAATGTCTTTAATGTCCTATGTGTTCTTTGATGTTTCCCTCTTACACACATGTAAGAGGGATGTGTACTATGGCTATGAGTGGTTTTTTTCCCTTGGCCTCAGTCTGCACCCCCTCTCCAGGGCCCAGGCTAAGACCGATTTTTTTATTTTATCTTCTATTTTTTTCTCCCCCCCTTGTTTACCTGTATCTCATCTTTTTTTGTAAGGGGCGCTGGAAGCCGGCAGACCCGTCAGCGATCCTGTTCTGTCTCCCTTTAATGTTTGTCTGATCTTGAATGGGATTGTGCTGAAAATTGTAATTTTCCTGAAGGAACTCTCCTGACGGAATAAATAAAGTACTATCTAATCTAATCTAATCAATTTAAAGTGCCCTCTTTGGGGATTGTAATAGAGATCCATCTGAATTCATAAGCTTAATTCTAAACATTTCTCCACAAAAAAAGAACTCTTTAACATCAATATTTATGGAACATGTCCACAAAAATGAACATTGCATTGGTGCATTTCTTTTCTCAGTTTATGAACTTATATTTATATTTTGTTGGGAGTATTATTCAATAAATATATTTATAAGGCCGAATTGTTGGTATTTTTAGAATATTTAAAAAAAAATCTCACGTACCCTTTGGCATACCTTCCAGTACCCCCAGGGGTACGCGTACCCCCATTTGAGAACCACTGAGCTAGGGAATATAACAACTATACTACCCAGCATGCAACGGGAGTGACGAGCATGCGCGGTAGCCCCGAAAAGTGTTGTTGCAAGTCGTCACCCGGCAGTAAACGTCAAGAACTCAGCCAACACGCCTCGTCTGCATTATTTATAATTAGACTGACAACACATATATGGTGTGATTTTGCTTTGTTTACAAGGAAAGAAAAAACAAAAGTTAAAAAAGGGGGATATGTTGAATATATATGTATGTGCTGCGATTGCTTTTAGAACGTTGCGACAGCTGCCGTAAAGGAGGTGCGTTGCTAGCCTGGTTGCTATGTTTCCGGTTGGTCGTAAAATTGTTGGTCATGTGTTTGTACCCTGCTCAAATCTCTCAGTAAAGTTATTCATTGAATTATGTATTTTGTTTTGAACTTTATTACGCCTTGGAGCGCTTTTTCCCGTCCGTTGTTTTCCTGCTTTCGCTATCTGCGCCTAATGGCTGAGCTTCGTGACGTCGTTTCTTGTGATGTCTCACGGAGCATTTTTGGTCGGGACGGATTCAAATAAAGAACCAACTCTTTTTCTTTACTAAAGTGGTCTCGATAACGGGTACCGGTTATCAAAAAGGGGTTTGAGTCCGAGGACTCGGTTCTTTTTGTATCGAACAACCGGGAAAACCGGTTTCGAGTATCATCCCTAGTTTCTATTGTTTTGATCCTTCATTTGGTGTTTGTCAAGGTTGAGGGAAGTCAATAGAGTTGACGCAGTGACAGGTAGATGTCACGCCTGTAAGTTTGTTTTGGTTTTGGTCGGGTTATGTTTAGTTTTTTGGACATTTAACTTCTGTCTTGGCACTTCCTGGTTTGTTTTCGTCTCCATGCCAACTCATTAGTTTTCACCTGTCATGTCACGTCCCTGTCCTTAGCCTCACACCTGTTTTCACTAATTATCATAGTTACTTAAGTCACTCTTTTTCTTGTCTTCATTCTGGGATCTCCACACACGCTACCCATGCTGCACCTCCTTCACGCCCTCGTTTATCTGCTTCATGCCTTGCTACACTGTTCATTTTGTCCAAGTAAGTCTTTGTTTATAGTTCATAGCCTTTTTGTGCAAAGTCCTTTAGTTTATGTCCATCATTTCATGCCATCGAGCAGGTGTTTTTGTTTCACGTTTGTACTGTGTCGCCAAGTTTTGTACCTCCATTGTGAGCGCTTTTTGTTGTTTGTTTGTTTATTAAATAAATGTCAAGTACTCACGTCCACGCCTCGCTCGTGCTGATCCTCATCTGCATCAAAGAAACAATCCACGTCCAAGCCTAGTTGTGACAGTAGACCTTTCACTTAAAACCCCAGGCCCAATTAAATTGAAAAATCTACCGATATTAATATAAGGCTGGGCGATATATCGATATATCGCGGGTTTGTCTCTGTGCGACATAGAAAATGACTTTATTGTGCTATTCAAGCATACGTTTTTAAGTAATTGCTATTAGCTGCGGGCATTACACTACAGGCTTTTATCACCCTTTCTTGTCTCCTTCTCACAGACCGCAAGCGCACCTTCTTACATACGTCATATACCGTCACGTCATACGTCACATATGTGTACGCCCTCGCGGAGCAAAGATGAAGCAGCATGGGTAACGTTAGCTGGGATGCTATCGGAGCCGTGCGAGTGGTAATACAAGAGAAAGAAGGTGCGAATCTGGTAACAATAGAAGGAAGAATTAATTCCCAAGAAAAACAGCAGAGGCTCCATTGTTTGGCGGTGGTTTGGCTTCAAGTGGGAATATGTCAAACAGACAACCGTAATTTGTAAAGCGTTGCTACAAAAAGTAGCATTACTGCTAATATGTAGCATCATTTGAAAAGTCACCCGCTAGAGAATGAAAAGTGTTTACTCCGCAGGTCAACATCTCCATTCGGTGCCACACGCCCACAAAATCATGCACAAAAGTGCACTTTATTTGTTTTAAACTATTGTAGTGGCGTTCTGTAGAAAAAGTGCACTTTAATTTAGTGTTGTTTTGATATGTCATCTTAGTGACATCACGCACAAAAGTGCACTAATAGCTTTTGGTCAATTGACTTAGTTGTGATTTCCTTCTCTGCAAAAAAGTTTAAATTGAGCATATATTAATGCAGTATGAACAATAATGTTTTAATGTAGACTCATAGAATCATCATATAATCACATGTGATTATATGTATCAAGTGTTCATTCAAGGCTAAGGCAAAATATCGAGATATATATTGTGTATCTCGATATGACCTAAAAATATTGAGATATTAAAAAAAGGCCGTATCGCCCAGCCCTATATTAATATCATAAAGTTGGATTTTTCAACAGAGGAGTGATTATTACAGCCCCGCCCCCCGCTCCTCATACACACACACACTCCTGATGCATTACAAAGTGCTTCCTGTGGTTCCACAATGTAGTTGTTGACCTCGTATTCAACTTTTTTAACGGCCGTGTCTTTGTCCAGCCCTGGCGTTCACCAGCCTCCTCCCATTGATAGCCTCAAGCCATATTCAGTGACATTCTGCTGAAGAAGAACTTAACGAACACAGCCGATCTCATTCATTGAGAAAAGTCTTTCTTAGGGGAACATATTTCTGTGGAAATATGTTTATGAATTTATTTATTTAGTTACCTACACAAGTAGATGTTGATACATTACTGGCAACTTTATATACATTTGAAAAAAATGGGAACATTTTGGCCCTTTTTTCAGATTCAGCAGAGGTGTGGTTGATTAAATTGCTAGTGGTTTGCTGATGAAAGAACATAATTTTAATCCAGAACATTTAAATTGTTAAAAAAACGTATTTTCCGGACCATAGAGCGCACCGGATTGCGTATGAGCGGATCTATTCAGGTATATTTTCATACAAAAGGCGCACCAGATTATAGGGCGCATTAAAGGGGTCATATTATGATAATTTTTTTTCTAAATGTAAAACACTTCCTTGTGGTCTGCATAACATGTAATGGTACAGATCATCTTTAAACCGCTTTCTGACAGTCTCTTCAGGATGCGACGTTTTGTGGGCGGTTTTACTTACGCGGTTCACCTCCGTCATCTTTGTTGTAGCGGTGTAGCGTGCAAGGATAGGAGAGGAAGAAGTGTCAAAAGATGGAGCTAACTGTTTTAATGACATTTAGACTGAATTTAAATCAACAACGGAGCAGCATCTCCTCATCTGTGGCTCACTAGTGCAATGTGTCCCGTGAAAGAACGGAACTCTCTAATAACTAAAGTTCCGTGGGTGAATTTCGTAAACTCACTAACACTGGAAGTTCTTAGCGCTTCCATAGCGAAATATAAGTTAGAACTTTACACTACTTTATAAAAGAAATGGAAACAGCGGAGGGTGTGTCCGATAACAAGAAGATGGAGAAAAAGAAGTAGCTTATCGACTACAAAAGTGGACGCGCGCAAATTTTCAGGATTTTTGCAAATCCCAAATACATATCAGCAGGTACCAGACGGTAAAATTTTTTTATTTTGCATAATATTGCGAAACAAAACGCCGGATAACGTCTCACCTTGTACACACACCATAATAATACTCGTATGCTGAAGCACAGTACAATCCATCCATCGGTGCGGCTTCATAGCTTACCAAAGTCGTACTAAAACATTTTCATAGATTTTTAAGCCACGTGTGTAATGTTCTATATTTTCAATGGAACATATAAAAAGTTGGTGTTTTCCTAAGTCATATTGCAGTCTACATGTATCTCTTTTGTGTGACTACCATCTACTGGTCACACTTATAATTTCACCATTTACCAAAAAAAATTGCTCTGAGGTCGGTAAGCACATCCAAAATGATTCCGTACATTAGGCGCACCGGTTTATGCGGCGCACTGTCGAGTTTTGAGAAAATGAAAGGATTTTAAGTGCGCCTTATAGTCCGAAAAATACAGTCATATCAGTGCAAATTACAGTTTTTTTTTCTCCACTACAAAATATTACAAAACAATATTGGTCAAATTTTTTCTACTGCAGCAACACTGTTTGCCCCTTTTACACTGCAAAACAAATCTGATTGATTTGCCCTCAAGTGACACATATGATTTGTTTTTGCCAGTGTAAACGCTCCAAAGTGCATCATATCTGTTCGCATCAGATTTAGGCCACGTCAGGACAAGTATTGCGAATCTGATTTGAATCTAATCTTTTCAGATGTGACTGCGGTGTAAACGGCAATGTGACCCGAATGCGACTTTTATGTCCTCTTCAGTAAAGTTATGTGCTTTGTTTGCGCAGGACAATCACTTTTCTTTTTGCAGTTCTTTTCTTCCTCCTTCTGCAGTTGTTTTCCATTATCTGCCTGTTTCTTCCACACATTAGCCACAGCACAAACCCGCTGACACGCTGACCTGTGGCGTTCATGTTTTCTTGTGTAGTAGCGAATTCCTTGTTTATTTACGGATTTCGTTGTCAATATGAGCCGCTTTGTCGAAAAAAGCTACCAGTTGTGTCTATCGATGCTGCTGCAACACAAATGTAATCTTAAGTTTTGAAAACATCGATTTAGATATTAAAGTAAATATATAACTTCTATCGCTTATGATAAGTCAACTTTTCATCTACGAGAGGTAGCTCATTTCAAAAGATCAACTTCCGGTTAGGGCAAGGCGATACAGTATGGCCTTTTTTAATACCTCGATATTTTTAGGCCATGTCACGATACACGATACATATCTTGATTAGGGCTGGGCAATATCGCCTTTTTTTAATATCGCGATATTTTTAGGTCATATCGCGATATACGATATATATTACAATATTTTGCCTTGGCTTTGAATGAACACTTGATACATATAATCACAGCATTATGATGATTCTATGTGTATACATCAAAACATTCTTATTCATACTGCATTCATATATGCTCCTTTTAAACTTTCATGCAGAGAGGGAAATCACCACTAAGTCAATTGACCAAAAGTGTATTTATTAAAGTTATTAAGCAATGGCACAAACATTCAAGTCATTTCCAAAACATAAATTGCAAGCTTGTCAGAGACATTTTAAGTGTCAAATAAAAATGAGTTGCATAACAGGAAATCAAATAGTATTCGTCCTTCACTATGTGGTATGTTACTAAGTTTATGAAATTCTCTTCATTCTCTAGCGAGTGATTTTTCAAATGATGCTACATATTAGCACTAATGCTACTCTTTATAGCAACCCCCCCCACACACTTGACGAATTACGGTTGTCTGTTCGACATATTCCCACTTGAAGCCAAACCACCGCCAGACAATGAAAATCCTGCTGTTGTTATTGGGAATGAAATCTTCCTTCATTTGTTACCAGATCCGCACCATCTTTCTCTCGTACGGCTACGTTAGCAGTTAACGTTAGCAGCTAACATTAGCCACGTTGCTACCTCTCTGCCTTTTTTTTCTTTTTTTTCTTTCTTACCTTTCTGTGTATGTGACGTGTGACGTATGTAAGCCTGCTTGTATGCGAGAAGGAGAGACAGGAAAGAGCGAGGAGAGCCTGAAGTGTACGCCCGCAGCTAAAAGTCATGCATGGGAACGTATATTCGAATATTACGATATAGTCATTTTCTGTATCGCACAGAGACAAACCCGCAATATATCGTATATCGATATATCGCCCAGCCCTAATCTCGATATTTTGCCTTAGCCTTGAATGAACACATGATGCATGTAATCACAGCAGTATGATGATTCTATGTGTCTACATTAAAACATTCTGGTTCATACTGCATTAATATGTGCTACTTTTAAACTTTCATGCAGAGAGGGAAATCACAACTAAGTCAATTTACCAAAACTGTATTCATTAAAAAGTTACTAAGCAGTGGCACACACATTCATGTCACTTTTTGTACAGAACGCCACTAAAATAGTTTAAAACAAATAAAGTGCACTTTTGTGCATGACGCCACACAAGATATTTTGATAACTGTCTAAAAATGAGCTGCGTAATAGGAAATTAAATAGTGGCCTTCGCTATGTGGTAGGTTCCTGTGGACGTTATCTCCTTCTGTTGTTGACTATTTTTTTCGTACGGCGTTTATGTGGAAATGGTTGCTTCGGCATTTTGTTGGTGTGGCACCGAATGGAGATGTTGACATGCAGAGTTTCAAGCACTCCTCATTCTCTAGCGCAGGGGTTGGGAACCTTTTCGGCTGAGAGAGCCATGAAAGCCAAATATTTCAAAATGTATTTCCGTGAGAGCCATATCATATTTTTTAACACTCAATACAACTAAATGCGTGCATTTTTAAGTGAGACCAACATTTTTAGAGTATAAAAAGTCTCTTATTCTTTTTCATAACATTGTTATTATGAAACTAACCAATAATAAATAAAAGGTCATGTCTGTTGATCATGTTTTTGTTTGGCCATGTGCTGTTTGTCTTTTGGACTCTTTAGGTTCCTGTTTTTTCCACTCCCTTGTCTGGTTTCCTTGGTTACTCATTTTGTCCACCTGTCTCTGGTGGACAAAATGCCCGCTCACCTGCTTCCCGAGCACTAATCAGAGGCAGTATTTAAGCTTGTCTTTGCCAGTCAGTCGCCCTGGCGTCAATGTGATCTTTTCCTGCTCTGTGCTGACTTGTTTCATGCCTTGCCCTAGTTTCGTGCTTCATGCCATGCCAAGTAAGTTTTGTTTGATTTATGTCCATAGTCTGTTTATGCGTTAGCTTTGTTCCTTAGCCCAAGTTGTGCCTCCGCTGTGAGCAATTTTTGTTTGTATCTTTTTTTAGTTTAAATTAAGTCATGTTTTTACCTAAATGCCATGTCCCGAGTAGTCTGTCTGCCTTCCTGGGAGAACGACCCTGCAGCAACCTGCGAGCCCCCCCCCCCATCGTGACATAAAATACTTCTTACCATTAATGCGACTTCTTGAACAGTTGCGGTATGAAACGGATGGATGGATTTAAATGCATGAGAATCTTTTATATTTTGAACGTTATTTTTAGCACTGTGAATTCCAGCGGAATTATTCATAATTATCGTGTTAAGCAATGTCAGCTAAGATTTATCTGAGAGCCAGATGCAGTCATCAAAAGAGCCACATCTGGCTCTAGAGCCATAGGTTCCCTACCCCTGCTCTAGCGGGTGACTTTTCAAATGATGCCACATATTAGCAGTAATGCTACTTTTTGTAGCAACGCTTTTGCCGCATACTTGACATTTTACGGTTGTCTGTTGGACATATTCCCGCTTGAAGCCAAACCACCGCCAAACGATGGAGCCCTTGGCTATTTTTCGTGGGAATTAATTCTTCCTTCATTTGTTACCAGATTTGCACCTTCTTTCTCTCGTATTACTACTCTCACCACAGCTAATTTTACGCATGCCGCTACCTCTCTACTCCGCAAGCGCGTATACGTGTGTGACGTATGTAAGAAGGTGCGCTTGTTTTATTGAGAAGGAGAGACAAGAAAGAGTTAGAAACGCCTGTAGCAGAATGCCCGCAGCTAAAAGCAACTGCGTGAGAACTTAAACTCGAATATCACGATATAGTCATTTTCTATATTGCAGACAAACCTGCGATATATCGAGTATATCGATATATAGCCCGGCCCTACTTCCGGTCAACTTAAATTTGTTTACTTTACACTTTATCAAACTGCGCATACAATTGATGCCAAGGCAACATTTGGGTCACATTGGGGCCTGTGCGCTTTTACACTGAATTCTGATAAAGATCAGACTTTACTTGCAGTGTAGTCAGCTGTAACCATCTGATCTTGAAAGAATCTCATTTCAGCCAGTTTGGCCTGCTGTGTAAACCTAGTCATAACTTTAAATAATCAAGTTTTGTATTTTTGTATAATTAGATGTTGTAACCTTCTATGTTATCTCTGGAATTGTTTGTTCTTTGAGACGGTACAAAAATCATTACAGTTTTCCTTCATGTGCTAGGAAAAGTTACACGTTTTTCCCCCACTGCAGGGAACATAATTTATCATGTGTATCTTCTTGGGGGGCGGCAAGATAAAGTGGGAAATAATGGACTTATGTGTGAACAACATTCTAGTAGATAAGAACACATTAGTGACAGAAGAAAGTACGTGTTTACAGACGTCTCACATATTTTTTCTTTTGATTTAAGAAGTCAAGAGATGAGTGTTTACATGGAAATTACTCCCACAATCAATTATTTTGTTAGTGTTTAAGCTGTTTTATTGATAAGGTGCTTAAGTTGACTCTTAACTATACCGTTCAGCAGCGTCACTGGTAGACCTCAACAAGAAGGTGTCTAGTAATTGAGACTGATAATTAACTTACTAATTATCAATACTTAGTAAATTAAGTACTGATAAAAAGTACTTAATTTAGTGTTGTTTTGATCTTCAAGTGGTCATCCAGGACCATTTTCAGGTGGTCCTGGATGAATTCCTCCAGTTTAGAGATACAGCCACCCTCAACCTGAATAGGTCAAGTTCTCCAGAGTCCTTTTGGTGCAGTTTAATAAATACTTTTTTTCCAGATTTATATTCTTGGTGGAAACAAATCATTGTGTAGGATTTTTCTTTGGACGGATTCTTGCCCTGTCAGGGTAGTTAATAAGAATTATGTTTTTGTCAAATTAACTTTTGCAGTGCATGGATAAATGGATGGCCCATTACAAGCTCTAAAATAGCTCTAAACTTGTATTTATTCTGCAGATTAAGCTATTGCAAGCATGCAGTATACAGTTTTGTATATGTTGCATCTTGTGAAAACATTTTTCTGCAAAAAAAATCTAAAGTTAATTGATTTTGATTTGTGTGTTGTGAAAAGAGTAATTGAGGGGATTGTTAAACCACTGACTTACATCTGTAACCTGTTCGAACTGGTACATTTTCAGACGAAATGAAAATAGCAAAAGTCATACCTCTGTATAAACCTGGGAATAGACACCACTTCACAAACTACAGACCTGTTCCATTACTTCCTCATTTCTTCAAAATATTAGAAAAACTTTCTAATAATCGATTGGATACATTCTTTGACAAACGTAAGCTGCTCATTCACATGAATAGAATCTGTTGAAAAATCACTAAGGCATTGGGCCAAAAACATTTGACAGTTGGAATATTCATTGACCTAAAAAAAGTATTTTATACAATAAACTAGGGCTGGGCGATATATCGATATACTCGAAATATTGCGGGTTTGTCTCTGTACGATATAGAAAATGACTGTATCGTGATATTCGAGTATATGTTCTCACACAGTTGCTTTTAGCTGCGGGCATTACACTACAGGCTTTTTCTCACTCTTTCTTGTCTGTCCTTCTCAACGAAACATAAACAAGCACACCTTCGTGCAACGTCACACGCCCTCCCTCGAGCAGAGAGGTAGCGACATGGGTAACATTAGCTGTGATGCTATCCGTGCGTTGTGAGTGGTGATACGGGAGAGAGAAGGTGCAAATCTAGTAACAAATTGAGGAATAATTAATTCCCAAGAAAAACAGCAAGGGGTGCATCGTCTGGGGGTGGTTTGTCTTCCAGCGGGAATATGTTGAACAATTATGCGGCAAAAGCGTTGCTACAAAAAGTAACACCTACTGCTAATTCGTAGCATCATTTGAAAAGTCGCCAGCCAGAGAATGAAGAGTGCGTGAAGATGAATGTCAACATATCCGTTCGGTGCCAAACCCACAAAATGCCGAAGCAACAATTTCCAGATCACCATATGAAAAAAAAATTAACAACAGAAGGACATTACGTCCGCAGGAACCTACCACAGTTTGATTTCCTATTATGCAACAAATTTTTATTTGACAGTTTTTTTAAAAAATATCTTTTGTGACATCATGCACAAAAGTGCACTTTATTTGTTTTTAACTATTGTAGTAGTGTTGTGTACAAAAAGTGCACTTTAATTCAGCAAAAAGGTGCACTAATAGCTTGTTTTAAAATGTCTGACAATCTTGAACTTTCTGTTTTGAAATGACATGAATGGTTGTGCCACTGCTTAATAAATGTTTAATAAATACAGTTTTGGTAAATTGACTTAGTTGTGATTTCCCTCTCTGCATGAACGTTTAAAATGAGCATATATTAATGCCCTTCCGCCCGATTGTAGCTGAGATAGGCGCCAGCGCCCCCCGCGACCCAAAAAGTGAATAAGCGGTAGAAAATGGATGGATGGATATATTAATGCAGTATGAGGAAGAATTTTTTAATATAGACACATAGAATCATTATTCTGCTGTGATTATATCATCAAGTGTGCATTCAAGGCTAAGGCAAAATATCGCAATATATATCGTTTAATCGTGACATGGCCCAAAAATATCGGGATATTAATACAAGGCCATATCGCCCAGCCCTACAATAAACCATGACATATTTATTAATATACTGGAACAGTGTGGCATTAGGGGTAATGTATTGGACTGGGTCAGGATTTATTATGGATAACTGAAAGCAGTTTGTGAAGTTGGGTGATTATACTTTGGCATGTCTTGACATTACTTGTGGCGTCCCTCAGGGGTCAGTGTTGGGCCCTAAATTGTTTATTTTATACATTAATGATCCGTGCAAGGTATCAAACTGGTGCTGTTCTCAGATGACACTATTATGTTTTTTTTCTGGCGGAGACTTGCCAATGTTACTGCAAGAAATTAATACAAATTGAAATCATGGCTTGATAGAAATGCATTGTCTTTAAACTTGAACAATACAACAATTGTGAGCTTTAGAAAACTCAGATTTAGTATACAATTACAAAGACAAGGGTGGATATCAAACAACTTCATTAAATACAGTTTCTTAATGTATATTGTATCCATGGTAGAAGTTAAGCGAGCTAGTGAGCTGGCGTTAACCAGTCCATGAGTTTATTAAAGTACGATCACGGTTTTACAGTAACTTTAATTTAAAACGGTAATACTAATGTTCCCTCTAAGGTACGCGCCTGTGCAATTGCACACTGCTCACGCGTCCTCTGCGCACCGCAAATCTAGGCCGCACACAAAATCGAATAAAAAGATAAGCGCATAACTGTGTGCACGTCTGCCGTCGCTCACATGTGCGCCACTGAATGCTCAAAGAGTTTTGGTGTTTGCTCGCACACATGAAAAATTGAAGGGAAAATTGGATGGATGGTAATATGAATAATCGTAAATATCACAATTTCATTATTAACACTCAAACAACGTCCACGTGTACACTCACATCATAAAACCCCTCCATGTGGTGTCTTCTGACAGGTATCAGTTAGAACTATACACTGCTTTGTATTACAAATGAAAACAGGAGAGGATGCATGTACTGTACATGTACGAGCAAGTCTGCCCCACAACAAGAGGGTAGAGGAAAAAGAAAAAACGTTTGGACTACAGCCTCCAAATATAATGGTGGATTTTCGGGTAAATCTATACCATAAATGGAAATATCCTTTAATGTTACTAAATATCTCCACCATGCTTTGATATAAAATTTTCGAGACTGATGGGATTCCCAAATACACACAACTGGTACCAACAGATAAGAAAACTAGGTTTTGCGTCATAGAAAAAAGAAAAAACCCTTGACAATAACATAAGAAAAGTCAAATATAATCTTGAATCTTCTTAATACTCTGTTTAGCTACACTCAGATCTTTAGCTAGCAAAAATACCAGTAAATATAATATACAATTAAGTGCTTGGTTTAAGAAGACATGTTTAAATGTCAGCAGCAAATTGAAAATAGGGGACTTTTAACAATAGTTTTATTACAAGACATACACACACAATTTTAGCCAGAAACACCAACCTGCCAACAACAGATGGCAGGTTGGTGGCAATATTATCACCTGTGTGACAGGTGATAATATTGCCATCGCAGCAAAACACTTTGAGATTGTGAACATTTTTGTCAATGCTTTTTGTGCAAAGTAGTTTTGACTAGGAAGCTCATACAGTATAACGTGTCAATTATTTCCTGCAGCTTCTTTCTACAGTTGCAACTGGGGACAAATCCTAAACAATGTGATGGGACACCGCCTTAGTAATATCGCACCATTTTTCTTTCCATGTGGAGCTCAACAGGAAAAAGAAGCTTGTAGGTTTTTCTTGCTGGGGTTGTTTTAGCCCGCAGCTTCATACACTCCTCCTGGTGGAAATTGTGTCAAGATTTAAGGTGTTGAAAGAAATGTTGTCTTTAACCAGTTTCCCCAACAAAGACATATTTGACGACTTCCGTGCAAGGAGGAGGAGGGACAGAGCAATGCACACAGAGTAATCAGTGACATTTTCGCGTCAATCACTAGTCCATTTGGTTATGGTTAAGTTTATTTCTAAAATGGTATATATGTGCGCAAAAAAATTGACTCTCGCTTGATACATTTTGGATCTATTTATTTTAGAAGCAAAATGCAAATCATAGTGTAAATTCTGTAATTTGCACATGTGCCCCTTTTTAATACTTGCACAAGATATTTGTAGTCAAAAATGCGAGTAAATTGGTCACACTGCACAGCTCTGTGATGAGGCTTTCTGACTCCTTTTCGACAGAAATATTAAGATTCCTGTCTACCAGTTATTATTCCTTAACATAAACAGAGCTAATACAAGAGAATATAACCACAGTGGTTGTTATGTGAACATTTAAGGCAGTAATAGCTCCAAGTGGATTTCTCGTAATGAGATCGTTTTTGCCACTTTTCAGCTTATGCCATTTTCTCCCATGTAATACTCGAATGATTATATTCATCTCTCAGCAATGTCCGGATTTTTCTTTCCTTGTGTCATTACATTTACAACGGTGGAAATTAGATTTCCGTGTCTAGTTTTTCACCTTCCACTTCTTGTAGTGACACCACAAGTAGTTAAGTTAGAAGGGCCCATCACATAGAACATTCTGCTATATAAAACAAAATAGTTGTGTAAGTCAGAGATGGTGCTTTGAATTGAATGTCTACATACTTGTTAAAAACTAAATGGAATATTGCTTTACTTGTTCCTGTCAGTATAGCTCAGGGGCCCCCGAACTACAGCTGAATACAGCCCGCCGTCTTTTTAACCCAATGCGGCCCCCGAGTCAAAAAGTTTGGGGACCCCTGGTATGGGTCTTTCAAGTAAAAAACTGTTTCAAAACAACTTTTTCCTTTTGATGTCAATAACTAGCTTTTGGGACGTTATGTGAAGGTTTCTGAATTTTGTGGCTTTTGTAGTTCATGGTTTGTCCGTCAATAGTATTCTAGTTTAGGAATAGCAAAAGGTATACCTCCAAGCATGAGGTGTTTTTGTGTTCTTTTTTTCTCTTTTTCTTCTCGAGTTTTAGCCTGAAGGCGTCTGTGTTCGCCTGACCTTGCAGTAGAAGATGTCCATTCCTCCCGAGACCTGCCGAGACAATGTTGCCTCAGTTTGCTTGAAGGGAAAAATATGTGAAGAGATTTCCCCCCCCCCCCCCCCCCCCCTCCCCTCTAAGCTCCTGGCCACATGTTTGGATATATTAGGAAAGGGTTGCGGGTAGAACATTGTTGTGTATTGACAGTTTTTTTTGTTGTTGTTTTTTTTGAGTGAAGTCTGTATAGCTCATCTCCACTTCAGTCTGCAGGGCTTGTGCTCAAAAAAATACTGGAAATATATCACACAGGAAATGCAGCAGCGGTTGAAGCAGAGCTTGATGGTTAAAAGCACTTATCTTGATGTATAGCTTCCTTTTACGGCCTGATGGAAGAAGAAAATGTAATAGCCACTACTAATGAAATTATTATGCCTTAAAGGACTGTTGGATCCATGACAGCAATGACATATGCTGAATTGCATCAAGTGGATGGTTAGCTCATCTTGCCAAAACAATAGAAGTAAACAAAAAGCCTAATTCAGTTTGTTGTGACATTTGACATATGTTATCTGTCATTGGTAAACACACAAAAAAAAACGTTTGACCTTATTCTGGTCACAAGACAAATGGTCTGCTTAATTGGAATGTATTTCACTGAAGTAGATGCATTAAAGAGCTAGACAAAGTGCTGTTCCATCAAAGGCATAAGCATGTGCTCCATTGGCAAGGGGGTTAATATGGAAACCTATAGATGGATTGTATGCGTAAAAGCTTGTACATAATCCTCTGTATGCACTTTGTGCATTACCCATTTCCTCCTTAAGAGCATGAATTAGGACGCACTTTGAAACCATCATGCCGTCTTAATATCAACCAGACTGTCGGGCTTATTGGCATGGCGAGCACGGAGCGCTCTGGTTCTCGGCGAGAGGGTCAGGAGGTCGGCTGTTGCGTTATGAGTGCACAACACCGTGAACCACTCTGTTAATGTGAAAATAGCAGCCTCGGAACAACAATCACAATAGACGAAATCGGCACAGAACAATCCGCTGAATGAATGAAAACACCTTTTAATAGTTTCTGCTGCCTGCAGACTAAAAAGGCGTTAAACACAGTCGACACTGCATGAAAATCTGGCACTAACAAAGCTAACACTTAATTTATTATTAAGTCTTTGTGTGTGCGTGTGGAAAAACGTTGCTCTGTGCCTTGCTCAGCATCTATTAAGGCTCTTTAAGAGCGATAAGTGGATGCATTGTTGATTACTCCTGCAGACAAGTGATGGACCCTAGACTCATTGGTAACTCCGCTCAGGGATGTTGATCTCGCTTGCATCTGCCAAAAAGAGAACATCTCATTTACATTCAATAGGTATGGTGACCTGTAAAATATACTCGTAGAGATAATGGAACATATAGGGAACCGGTGAGGTATTTCAAGACTTTAATCTTCAGCGGCCAGCTTGGCTAATGTTTTCAAATAATACGATTCGTATCATAGAAGGATGCTTTTAGCCTGCTGGTGCTGTGTGTTGACTTCCTTTTCTGCTAGTCATGGGTCTCACTGACGGCTACTGTAAGATTATCCTTTTTTTTTGTTTGCAAACTATTTAGTTGTCATCTCTGTGAGAAAGTGAGGCTAAAAAGAGGGGATGACAAAGTAATTTGCCGTATTTTTCGGACTATAAGTCGCAGTTTTTTTCACAGTTTGGCCGGGGGTGCGATTTATACTCAGGCGCGGCTTATGTGTGAAATTATTAACACATTACCGTAAAATATCAAATAATATTATTTAGCTCGTTCACGTAAGAGACTAGACGTATAAGATTTCATGGGATTTAGCGATTGGGAGTGACAGATTGTTTGGTAAACGTATAGCATGTTCTATATGTTATAGTTATTTGAATGACTCTTACCTCAATATGTTACGTTAACATACCAGGAACCTTCTCAGTTGGTTATATATGCATCATATAACGTACACTTATTCAGCCTGTTGTTCACTATTCTTTATTTGTTTTAAATTGCCTTTCAAATGTCTATTCTTGGTGTTGGATTTATCAAATAAATGTCACCCAAAAATGCGACTTATACTCCTGTGCGACTTATACTGCGAAAAATACGGTATTAACAGAAATTAGCAGGCTTAACGAAACAATGGAACTACATTGGAAGACAGAGCAACCAAAGAAAAACATGCCTTGGATAACTTGATGGCTCAAACCAAAAGCATGTACAATCGTGGTCAAAAGTTTACATACACTTGTAAAGAACATAATGTCATGGCTGTCTTGAGTTTCAAATCATTTCTACAACCCTTATTTTTTGTGATGAGTGATTGGAGCACATACTTGTTGGTCACAAAACGTTTTGTTCTTTTATAAATGTATTATGGGTCTACTAAAAATGTGACCAACTTTGCTGGGTCATAAGTAAACATTCAGCAATGTTTATATTTGGTTAGATGTCCCTTGGCAAGTTTCACAGCAATAAGGCGCTTCTGGTTGAGTTTTAGACCACTCCTCTTGACAAAATTGGTGAAGTTCAGCTAAATTTGTTGGTTTTCTGACATGGACTTGTTTTTTCAGCATTTGAAAGGCCATTCTAAAACCTTAATTGTAGTCTGATTTTACCTTTACCAATTTTGACGTGTGTTTGGGGTCATTGTACTGTTGGAACACCTAACTGCGCCGAAGATCCAACCTCCGGGCTGATAACTTTAGGTTGTCTTGAAGAATTTGGAGGTAATCCTCCTTTTTTATTGTCCCATTTACCCTCTGTAAAGCACCAGTTCCATTGGCAGCAAAACAAGCCCAGAGCATAATACTACAACCACCTTGTTTGACAGTAGGTTTGGTGTTCCTGGGATTAAAGGCCTCACCTTTTCGCCTCCAAACATTTTTCTGGGTTTTGTGGCCAAACAGCTCAATTTCTTTTTCATCTGACCACAGAGCTTTCCTCCAAAAGGTGTTATCTTTGTCCATGTGATTTCAGATGAATTGATTGAAGTGGACCCCGACTTAAACAAGTTTGAAAACATATTCAGGTGTTACCATTTAGTGGTCAATTGTACGGAATATGTACTGTACTGTGCAATCTACTCATAAAAGTTTCAATCAATCAATCAGATGAAACAAGAATTTAGCTGTTTGGCCCCAATACCCAGCGATATGTTTGGAGGCATACCTTACTAGAGCACAGTTCTGCAAGCATTAAATGAAGTTTTGCTTGTTGTTACGCATAAGACTATGCCCCAACAAGGGGTGAGAAGAAACAAACGTACGCAACTTAAGTGAGGTAAAGCAGTCAAACATGAATGGTGTTCACACATCGCCCGTTTCGATGGCGGCAATTCGCCGTGCTCCGCCAAAGACATTTTTAAAGGGAAACATTATCACCAGACCTATGTAAGCGTCAATATATACCTTGATGGTGCAGAAAAAAGACCATCTATTTTTTTTAACCGATTTCCGAACTCTAAATGGGTGAATTTTTGCGAATTAAACGCCTTTCTGTTAATCGCGCTGGAGGCGATGATGTCAGAATGTGACGTCGCCGAGGTAACACACCTGCCATTTTCATTTTCAACACATTACAAACACCGGGTCACAGCTCTGTTATTTTCCGTTTTTTTGACTATTTTTTGGAACCTTGGAGACATCATGCCTCGACGGTGTGTTGTCGGAGGGTGTAACAACACTAACAGGGAGGGATTCAAGTTGCACCACTGGCCCGAAGATGCGAAAGTGGCAAGAAATCTGCCGCCAGACCCCCATTGAATGTGCCGGAGTGTCTCCAAATTTTACCGGCGATGCTAAGGCAGACATGGCACAGAGATGTATGGATAACCTGCAGATGCATTTGCAACGATAGTTAACGAAATCACAAAGGTGAGTTTTGTTGATGTTGACTGCCAGCTAATCGATGCTAACATGCTATGCTAATCGATGCTAACATGCTATTTACCGGCGGTGCTAAAGCAGACATGGCACAGAGATGTTTGGATAACCTGCAAATGCATTTGCAACGATAGTCAACGAAATCACAAAGGTGAGTTTTGTTGATGTTGACTGCCAGCCAATCGATGCTAACATGCTACGCTAATCGATGCCAACATGCTATTTACTGGCGGTGCTAAAGCAGACATGGTACAGAGATGTATGGATAACCTGCAGATGCATTTGCAACTATATTACGTTTCCTTCCACCCACATTTAATGCGAAAAAAACACTTACCAATCGACGGATTTAAGTTGCTCCCGTGTCAAAAGATGCGAAAGTCCTGATCGTTTGGTCCGCACATTTTACCGGCGATGCTAACGTAGCTATTCGGCCATGCTATGACTATGAATTCGCTCAATAGCTTCAGTTTCTTCTTCAATACTTTCATACTCCAACCATCTGTTTCAATACATCCGTAATCTGTTGAATCGCTTAAGTCGCTGAAATCCGAGTTTGAATCCGAGCTAATGTCGCTATATCTTGCTGTGCTATTCGCCATTGTTTGTTTACATTGGCAGCACTGTATGACGTCACAGGGAAATGGCCATTGTCTTCACAGAGAGCGAAAATAAGGCACTTTAAAGCTTTATTTAGGGATATTCCGAGACCGGTAAAATTTTGAAAAAAACTTCAAAAAATACAACAAGCCACTGGGAACTGATTTTTATTGTTTTTTAACCCTTTTGAAATTGTGATAATGTTCCCCTTTAACAGCTTTCTTGACGGTTTGAAATGGACCGTTTTCAAATAGCCTTTCAAATTGTAAAGAACGGCAGCCTGCATGTTTGCTCGACAAGATCCGTAACGCCGCTAGTATCCACTTGTTACATTTTCCTCCCGGACCTTCACGACGCCAACACAATAACCGAACACAGGCGGCAAAGTTTAACAAAGAGGCGTCACAGTTTCACACGGCGGCACGGCGGTTAATGCGTGTTAGAGAGTGAATGACTTAGCTGCCTTTCGGGGAGATCCATGACACCAGCTCGTCAATCTGCTTTGGTGCAGTGTTCAAAACGTGCTGAGTAAGGTTTTACGCAATCGTTGGGACAGGGTGCACTGCGGTTTGAGAACCGCCATGAAACTCCATCCAAACCGGCAATGTGTTGATTGATTGAAACTTTTATTAGTTGATTGTACAGTACAGTACATATTCCGTACAACTGACCACTAAATGGTAACACCTGGATAAGTTTTTCAACTTGTTTAAGTCGGGGTCCACGTAAATCAATTCATGGTAAATGGCCTTTAAATTATTGTTTTTGTTGTTTTACAGTGGTTCACTTCATTTTAGCTTGTTTGACGTTAGAAATGCTTAAATAATTAACCTATTGTTGGGCCCATTTGTTTTCATGTCCTATTTAATATTTACCTACACTAGTTATGTAATCATTGGTGTTTGTTTGTCCTTCTGTGAGTTTCTTAGTTAGCGAAACATCTCAAAAAGTTATGTGCGGATGTCAGAAATGAGATAAGAAACACGTGATAACATTTTGGGGGTTATCTGGAATATTTCCTGGAGCCAGGATTGGTTTAAGATTTCAGCTCTACTTCTTCCTGGACACCTCATATGCATCTGCATCCAATAATAGTTATTACTTCCTTCATGTGGTGTGGATTTGCCCGCACTCCTTCATCAAAGTTTACTGTTTTGAAGTGTCTTCTTCATTTGCTCCTCATTATGTGACAGCTGCCAGCAATCTGAGAACAGTGGCTTTCTCTCCTGTTTAGAGTCCTTGACTTTCATTTGGACACTCCCAATTTCATTCACAAACGTTTATGCGTCCTTGAGACTGAAATTGGTCTGTGTACCGCTAAGCTCTCTGCTCAAATTAATTATTGGGATACTTGGTTTAACTGTTTAACGTGTGTCTTTTGATGTTGTATTATTATTAGTATCACTATATACAATACAAACCCCGTTTCCATATGAGTTGGGAAATTGTGTTAGATATAAATATAAACTGAATACAATGATTTGCAAATCATTTTCAACCCATATTCAGTTGAATATGCTACAAAGACAACATATTTGATGTTCAAACTGATAAATATTTTTTTTTTTTTTTGCAAATAATCATTAACTTTAGAATTTGATGCCAGCAACATGGGTTGTACTTGTACTTGTATAGCGCTTTTCTACCTTCAAGGTACTCAAAACGCTTTGACACTACTTCCACATTTACCCATTCACACACACATTTACACACTGATGGAGGGAGCTGCCATGCAAGGCGCTAACCAGCACCCATCGGGAGCAAGGGTGAAGTGTCTTGCTCAGGACACAACGGACGTGACGAGGTTGATTCTAGGTGGGGAATGAACCAGGGACCCTCGGGTTGTGCACAGCCACTCTCCAACTGCGCCACGCCGTCCCTTGCAATAGCTGATGCTAGTGACAAAGAAGTTGGGAAAGGTGGCAATAAATACTGATTAAGTTGAGGAATGCTCATCACACACTTATATGGAACATCCCACTGGTGTGCAGGCTAATTGGGAACAGTTGGGTGCCATGATTGGGTATAAAAGCGGTTTCCATGAAATGCTAAGTAATTCACAAACAAGGATGGGGTAAGGGTCACCACTTTGTTAGCAAATCGTCGAACAGTTTTAGAACAACATTTCTCAACGAGCTATTGCAAGGAATTTAGGGATTTTACCATCTACGGTCCGTAAAATCATCAAAAAGTTCAGAGAATCTGGAAAAATCACTGCACTTAAGCTATGATATTACAGACTTTTGATCCCTCAGGCGGTACGGCATCAAAAAAACGACATCAGTGTGTAAAGGATATCACCACATGGGCTCAGGAACACTTAATAAAACCACAGTCAGTAACTACAGTTGGTTGCTACATCTGTAAGTGCAAGCTAAAACTATACTATGCAAAGCCAAACCCATTTATCAACAATATCCTAAAAGGCCGCCGGCTTGGCTGGGCCTGAGCTCACCTAAGATGGACTGATGCAAAGTGGAAAGGTGTTATGTGGTCTGACGAGTCCACATTTCAAATTATATTTGGAAACAGAGGATGTATAACCATTCGGATTGTTATAGGCGCAAAATTCAAAAGCCAGCATCTGTGGTGGTATGGGGGTGTATTAGTGCCCAAGGCATGGGTAACTTACACATCTCTGAAGGCACCATTAATGCTGAAAGGTACATACAAGTTTTGGAGCAACATATGTTGTCAACCAAGCAACGTTATCATGTACGCCCCTGCCTATTTCAGCGACACAAGTGTTACAACAGCGTGGCTTCGTAAAAAAAAAGAGTGCGGGTACTTTCCTCGCCCGCCTGCAGTCCAGACCTGTCTCCCATTGAAAATGTGTGGTGCATTATGAAGCGTAAAATACAACATCGGAGACCCCGTACTGTTGAACGACTGAAGCTCTAAATAAAACAAGAATGGGAAAGAATTCCACTTTCAAAGCTTCAACAATTAGTTTCCTCAGTTCTCGAACATTTATTGAGTGTTTTTAAAGGAAAAGGTGATGTAACACAGTGGTGAACATGCCCTTTCCCAACTACTTTGGCACGTGTTGCAGCCATGAAATTCTAAGTTAATTATTATTTGCAAAAAAAAAATAAAGTTTATGAGTTTGAACATCAAATATGTTGTCTTGGTAGTGCATTCAATTGAATATGGGATGAAAAGGTGGCGACTTGTCCAGGGTGTACCCCGCCTTCCGCCCGATTGTAGCTGAGATAGGCGCCAGCGCCCCCCGCGACCCCAAAAGGGAATAAGCGGTAGAAAATGGATGTATTCCGTTTATATTTACATCTAACACAATTTCTCAACTCATATGGAAACGGGGTTTGTACTAAGGATGTGTATTTCACCTTAATTGCTTCTGATTTGGCCAATCTATTGCCAGTGCTTGAATCAAGATGGTGATGCATTCACTGATTGTCTGTAATCTCTACTCACTTATTACAGACAACATGAATGTTAGTGCGTGTATATGATTTCTGTATTGTAATCGCTTGTTGGAAAACTTCCTTTGGGAGGACTATGGCAGACTCATATATGCAATTCAACCCTGAAGTCGAAGCTTTTTATCTGATTTACGGCTTCAGGCTTCCCTTGCATCATATCAATATGGCACAGGTTGAGTCTTTTTCGGCGATTAAAGTGGGGCTTATGATGATTTTCGTCTTTTCGGACCTATTTATGTTCTTACAATGTTGTATCCTCGTGTTAAACAATAAAAAAGCGTCAAATCATAAGCTTCATGCATTTCGTGTAAGCGTGTACACAGTTTTTTTTAATAGTGTGCACAGTATAACGTCACAGTGTGGCAAACGTAGTTATGTGGTCAAATGTACATGCTCTCTGCCTGCAAATCCCCGCTAGCCTCTCTGTTGGTTGCTGTACACCAAAGCATGTTCAATACATATTTAGACAACTATGTAGTCTGTTAAATGTAGATTACAATCGTCATACCAGGTCAATATACAGTCCAATCATTACATGCGGCCCTTTTCTCACAAAAGTTCTGGAACTTTGGGTTCCTGGAGCTACAGGTTCTTGTAGAAGTGTGTGGTTTGTGTTTCCACTGCATTTCACAGTTCAGAGTAGTTTATACAAATCAGGCTGACGTATAGAGGAGTGCTTTATCATATTTCTACACTGATACCATGTAAAAAAAAACAGACATTAAGTCACGGTTGTTTTACTAAAATAAAGTAAATTACATATAAAACAATAATATACAAAACGATATTATTTAAAAAATTATGTGTAACAAACTGTTCAAACTGTTGACCTGGTTCGCCTCAAGAACTAATGTGATACCTCTTGAACAGCCCCGTTTTACTGCAATTTCAATTACTACCCGAGTTGATTATGCCTGCCTCTGATTGCAGCCTGTAATTTTAATTTCCCTAACTAAAAGATACACTTTGTAAACCAGTCCAACCCTGCCTGCCTTTGATTGCGCCGCTACCTCTTTTCTCGACTGCTGGCTTGAGACGCATTGCAAGCAAAGTCTTATAGAGCCATTTAAATCCCCAGAATATGTGGAAGGAACGCAGTCCAGGACTGCCAAATTATGTTTTTGACTCTATTGCCTTCCATCGCGCACGAATGCCTGTGGCAAAATAACATGGTTTCCTTGCAGAATGCTTAAACTTATTGAGCGTATTTTGTCAGTGCCCCTGAGTTGTGTAATGAGTGGTCAGAGAAATATGTTTCGAATGTACGATTAAAAAAACGCAGAATTAATTAATTGTACTTCCAATTAGGGCTGGGCGATATGGCCTTTTATTAATATTTTTAGGCCATGTCACGATACACGATATTTTGCCGTAGCCTTGAATGAACACTTGATGCATATAATCACAGCACTATGATGATTCTATGTGTCTACATTAAAACATTCTTCTTCATACTGAATTAAAATATGCTCATTTTAAACTTTCATGCAGAGAAGGAAACCACAATTAAGTCAATTTACCAAAACTGTATTTATTAAACAGTTATTAAGCAGTGGGACGAACATTCATGTCATTTCCAAAACAGAAAGTGCAAGATTGTCAGACATTTTAAAACAAGCTATTAGTGCACTTTTGTGCATGATGCCACTGAGATGACTTATCAAAACAACACTAATTCAAAGTGTACTTTTTGTACAGAACGCCACTACAATAGTTAAAAACAAATAAAGTGCACTTTTGTGCATGACATCACACAAGATATTTCAATAACTGTCAAATAAAAATTAGCTGCATAATAGGGACTCAAATAATGTATGTCTTTCGCTATGTGGTAGGTTACTGCAGACGTTATCTCCTGTTGTTGATTTTTTTTTTTTCATACTGTGTTGATCTGGAAATAGTTGCTTCGCCATTTTTTTTGGTGTGGCACTGGCCGAGATGTTGACATGCGGAGTTTCAAGCACTCCACATTCACTAGCGGGTGACTTTTCAAATGATGCTCCTTTAGCAGTGGTGCTACTTTTTGTAGCAACGCTTTTGCCGCACAATTGTTCAACATATTCACGCTTAAAGCCAAACCACTGACAGACGATGAATTCCGTGCTGTTTTTATTGGGAATTAATTGTTCCTTCATTTGTTGCCAGATTTGCACCTTCTCTCTCTCATATTACCACTCGCATCGCACCGTTAGCATCACAGCTAACGCTACCATGTTGCTACCTGTTTGCTCCGCGGGAGCGTGTGACGTTGCACACGTGACGTATGTAAGAAGGTGCACTTGTTGTAAGTCTCTATGAGAAAGAGAGACACATGCAGTGTAATGCCCGAGTCTAAAAGCAGCTGCGTGAGAACGGAAAATTGAATATCTCGATATAGTCATTTTCTATATCGTACAGACAAACCCGCGATATATCGAGTATATCGATATATCGCTCAGCCCTACTTCCTATGCAATGATTTTCATGTAAGCTACAAAAAATTCTAGGCAGAAATAAATAGAGCTTTTAGGAGAAACAGCAGGTGAATCCATTAATGCATTTTTTACAGCTTTTGTGCAAAAGGAATAAATCTCAACATCGTGGATAATTGTTTTCTATCCATAAGGTATGTACAATTAATTTAATAGGTATCTTTTGATTAGTGCTTTTAGGTAATGAACTGAGAGATTATAGGCATGATCGTTCACCCCAATGCAGGCTGCTTTTTTCCACCCAATGGTTGAACTTATAATAGAGCAAAGGTCACTCGTTCCATTTGTCGATTTGACCGTGGTTAAAAATGCTTAATTTGCAAGTCAAAACCCTCTATATGCATTCTTTGGATGGTTCAGAAATGTGTTGCACATCAATTCCGCATGTTGCCACTCTAAATATAATTATCTTTTGTCTGTGATGCAAAGGGAACCAGGGCAGCATTGTCCGGTTGTTGCATTTTAGTAGCGGGAAATTATTCACAAATCCCGTAAGGCCTGTAAAACCGATGATTGCATCGCATGTTAAATCTACATTGTTTTCAAGAAATGACTATGAAGTGAGTGTGGTTTAATATCAGTGCAGTGTGTTGCCTATGAATTGTTTCATGACAAAACTAGGGGTGATTAGGGGTGTGCCGTCTTAGTTTACACTCACACTAGAGCAGGGGTGTCAAACTAATTTTAGATCGGGTGCCACACGGAGAAAAATCTACTCCCAAGTGGGGCGGACTGGTAAAATCACGGTGCAATAACTTAAAAATAAAGATAACTTCAGATTGTTTTTTTTGTTTAAAAATACAACAAGCACATTCTGAAAATGTACAAATAATGTTGTTGTTGGTACTTTTTACATTTACACAATGCAGTTAATGGTATTCTATTTGTATTTGTCGTTATTTCTGAATAAATTGTGTGTTAATGTTCATCAGTCAGCTCATTGCTGTTAATTTTCATTCTATGAAGATAAAAAAGTAATATCAAAATCAAATTACAGGATGTTATTTCTTTAGTTCGATCATTTTCCTCGACTGTATATATATCTATATATATATATATATATATATATATATATGGTTTATTTTTTTTTTTTACATATGTAGCATCATCTACAAAGATACAAGAATTGCTCTTGCGACATCTAGTGGACACATTTAGAACAGCAGTTTCTTTCATTCAAAAATTTCGGCTCATTTCTATACTTAGCAAACTCATCTCGTGGGCCGGATAGAACCCGTTTGCGGGCCTGATCCGGCCCGTGGGCCGTATGTTTGACACCCCTGCACTAGAGGGTATGATGTCTAATTCAGTCCGACCTTTTTATGTAATTGTTGCACATTACCAAAACAAAATTGATTTGATCCCCTGAAGTGACACGCATGTGCACAAAACATGGCGTAACACGTGCTGAAGCATGCGCTGCAGGAGTAAACAAGGCTCCAATTCTAGTAGGCCTCATACAGGATTGTTTTTTTTAACAATTTGTCAGCATCCATTAAATAAACAAACCTCAGACAAAAGGATTCCATGTATTTCTCCCCGAAAATAACTGCTTTCGAAATAAGTCTTTTAGTAAGCCAAAATTCTCTGCTGTTTTCACAGATTACATAAAGAATTACTCAGGAATAGTACCGTATTTTTTGGACTATTAGGCTCACTTAAAATACTTACATTTTCTCAAAACTTGACAGTGCGCCTTATAACCCTGTGCACCTAATGTACGAGAAGATTTTGGTTGTGCTTACCGACCCCAAAGCAATTTTATTTGGTACATGGTGACATGTACCAAGACACACATAAGAGATGCTTGTAGACTGCAATATTACTCAAGTAAACAACACCAACATTTGTCTCGCGCAGTGGTTCTCAAATGGGGGTACGCGTACCCCTGGGGGTACTTGAAGGTATACCAAGGGGTAAGTAATATTTTTTTTTAAATAGTCTAGAAATAGCAACAATTCAAAAATCTTTTATAAATATATTTATTGAATAATACTTCAACAAAATATGAATGTAAGTTCATAAACTGTGAAAAGAAATGCAACAATGCAATATTCAGTGTTGACAGTTAGATATTTTGTGGACATGTTCCATAAATATTGATGTTAAAGGCCTACTGAAACCCACTACTACCCACCACGCAGTCTGATAGTTTATACATCAGTAATGAAATATTAACATTGCAACACATGCCAATACGGCCTTTTTAGTTTACTAAATTGCAATTTAAAATTTCCCGGGAGTTTCGTCTTTAAAACGTCGTGTAATGATGACGTGTACGCAAGACGTCACAGGTTTTTAGGAAATATGAACGCTGCACACACGCACAGCTAAAAGTCGTATTTTGGAGATCTGTGTTGCTGAATCTTTTGCAGTTTGTTCAATTATTATTGGAGAAGTCAAAGTAGAAAGATGAAGTTGGGAAGCTTTAGCCTTTAGCCACACAAACACACGGTGATTCCTTGTTTAAAATTCCTGGAGGTGAAACTTTACTATGGATCAGAGCGCGTTCAAGAGAACATGAATCACGACGGAATGTCAACCAGCAGGTTTCGGTGAGAAAATTGTGGTAAAAAGTCGCTTCTTACCTGATATCAGCTGAGCTTGTGCCGCCCATTCAGCTGCCGTCGACTTCCCTGAGAAACTGCGCATCAACACACCCGTGGACACACACCTCTGACTATCAGGTACTGTTAAACTCACTAAAACACTAGCAACACAATAGAAAGCAAAGGGATTTCCCAGAAGTATCCTAGTAAATGTGTCTAAAAACATCTGAATCCGTCCCAATGCAATCGCGTTTTTTTTTTTTTTCCCCCCTAGTCCGTCGCCTTCAATATCCTCAAACACGATTCTTTCATCCTCGCTCAAATTAATGGGGAAATTGTCGTTTTCTTGGTCCGAATAGCACTTTTTGTTGGAGGCTCCTATTAAAATCAATGTGAATATGTGAGGAGCCCCCACACTTGTGACGTCATCGTCTGCTACTTCCGGTACAGGCAAGGCTTTTCCGTTAGCGACCAAAAGTTGCGAACTTTATCGTGGATGTTCTCTACTAAATCCTTTCAGCAAAAGTATGGCAATATCGCAAAATGATCAAGTATGACACATAGAATGGACCTGCTATCCCCGTTTAAATATGAAAATCTCATTTTAGTAGGCCTTTAATTCCTAGTCCGTCGCTATCAATATCCTCAAACACGAATCTTTCATCCTCGCTCAAATTAATGGGGAAATTGTTGTTTTCTCGGTCCGAATGGCACTTTTTGTTGGAGGCTCCCATTAAAATCAATGTGAATATGTGAGGAGCCCTCAATGTGTGATGTCATCGTCTGCGACATCCGGTATAGGCAGGGCTTTTCTTTTAGCACCGAAAGTTGCGAACTTTATCGTGGATGTTCTCTACTAAATCCTTTCAGCAAAATTATGGCCATATCGCGAAATGATCAAGTATGACACATAGAATGGACCTGCTATCCCCGTTTAAATATGAAAATCTCATTTCAGTAGGCCTTTTAAAGATTTCTTTTTTTGTGAAGAAATGTTTGTAATCAAGTTCGTGAATCCAGATGGTCTCTATTTATAATTGAATCACTTGTTTATTTTTAAACGAGTTTTTAGTTATTTTTATAACTTTTTTTCCAAATAGTTCAAGAAAGACCACTCCAAATGAGCAATATTTTGCACTGTTATACAATTTAATAAATCACAAACTGATGACATAGTGCTATATTTTACTTCTTTATCTCTTTTTTTCAACCAAAAACGCTTTGCTCTGATTAGGGGGTACTTGAATTAAAAACATGTTCACAGGGGGTACATCACTGAAAAAAGGTTGAGAGCCACTGTTCTAGCGGGTGACTTTTCAAATGATGCTACAAATTAGCAGTGCTGCTACTTTTTGTAGCAACGCTTTTGCCGCATAATTGTTCAACATATTCCCGCTTGAAGCCAAACCACCGCCAGACGATGCACCCCGAGCAGTTTTTCTTGAGAACTAATTCTTCCTCCATTTGTTACCATATTCGCACCTTCTCTCTCTCGTATTACCATTCGCAATGCACCGTTAGCACCACAGCTAACGTTACCCATGCTGCTGCCTCTCTGCAGGGCGTGCGACGTTACACGCGAGACGTATGTAAGAAGGTGCACTTGTTTTAAGTCTCTGTGAGAAGGAGAGACAATAAAGAATGGGAAACGCATGTAGTCTAGCTGAAAGCAACTGTGAATATCACGATATAGTCATTTTCTATATCGCACAGAGACAAACCTGCCATATATCGAGTATATCGATATATCGCCCAGCCCTACATTGAAGAATCAATATATCGGTACAAGCCTATTTTGACTTTTGTTGATGACAGGGCTTCCAGAAAAGACTGATATAAAGTCAATGCCAAAACATTGGGTTATATCGGGAATGTTTAATGGATTACAAGGGGGGGGGCAGAGTTAATGGCTATGCCTGGTTAATGGCCTTCTGTTGCTTTTAATGGGACGTCGTTAATGGTAGGTGTTCTTGGCTGTCCCGAGTCACGACTGTGAGCTTTTTCTCTATGGTTTAGATTACCCCAACCCCCCCGGAGCTACCGGCCTGCACCCCTCAAATATATAATTCACAACATAATGGACGTGATTTTTGAGTGCACTCAGTGCCCAACCACTTCAGCCTGCTGGTATCCATAAGAGCAGCTCATCTGCTGACACAATTGATGACATTTCTAAAGACCCTTTTAAAGGACTCTTGTGTGGTCAAGTATATGGAGGAAATCATTTCAAAGACTAATGACCATGCTTTGCATGATCAGTTTCTCTACCTTGTGGCATATCATTAAAATACTGATAATCACCTCTTGTAATTTGCTCATCTTCCACACCGAGAGAACAATGTAAAAAAATAAAATGCCATTGGGAAATTCATCCGGAAATACTTTTTTTTTTTTTGGAAACATTTTCAATTAATTTCAGATCGACTGCTTTGATAATACTGTGGGTGCCTTCAGAGCCTCGAATCAAGCTGACTTGTTAATCACAGGGGAAAAATGTGAGATCATCTGTTGTCTTTTTTTTTTTTGCATTCTGCAAGTTTTTCTTTCCATCCAGCATCAAAGCTTGAATGTTAACTACAGATTGTTCATGAGCGGCACTACCACAAAGATTTGGCACACACGCAACAAGGAGCACAGTTTGTTGTTGTGGTGCCACATTTTTCAAACGTCCCTGAGCAGGAACAATCAGATGTCACACTGGGTAAAAAATGGAAGAATTTTCTGAAAATGTGTCTGACAAATATGAAGCTTTGAAAAGCGGTGTTTTTTTTTCTATTCTATTAACCAACACCCTGGGCAACGAGGATTCCTGTGGATATTGGCTGTTTCTTTTGCATTTAACAGTAATAAAAACTGGGGTTCTTATTGATTATTTTTTTTAATCAGATTAATTACACTCTTGAAGTGTGATCAATCATACACTGCAAAAAGTCAGTGTTCAAAACCAAGGAAAAACAAAACAAAAATTAGGGGTATTTTATTTGAACTAAGCAAAATTATCTGCCAATAGAACAAGAAAATTCGGCTTGTCAAGACTTTCCAAAACAAGTAAAATTAGCTAACCTCACTGAACCCAAAATACCTTAAAATAAGTATATTCTCACTAATAACAAGTGCAATTTTCTTGGTAGAAAAAAAAAATTGACCTTTTTGCTCAATATGTTGAAAAATTTTGATATATAATCGAATCACAACCCAAAGAATCAATATTGAATCGAATCATGGGACACCCAAAGATTCGCAGACCTAATGAACTATTTCTGTTCAAAATTGTTAGAAATGTCAAATGTTTAAATATTAAGTTTACGGTACTGTGCCAACTGTACTACTATAGGAGTACGTATTTTCTATTGTTTTATTGAAAATAAAATACAATTTGGCTGTCATGTGTTTTAATTATGAGACACATTTGTGTCAAAATCATGCTTTTTTTGTCATGCTTGAAGTAAGAAATGATTACTTTGAAAAATCAATTTTATACTTGTGAGTGTTGATGACACAGCTTTGACACAGGTTGATATTCTTGTTTCAAGCATGTTTTACTCAGTATTGGTCATAACATCTCAGCATCAAGCTGTAATATCTTACTGTGATCATTTAGGACCAAAACCCTTAAAGGGGAACATTATCACCAGACCTATGTAAGCGTCAATATATACCTTGGAGGTGCAGAAAAAAAGACCAAATATTTTTTTAACCGATTTCTGAACTCTAAATGGGTGAATTTTGGCGAATTAAACGGCTTTCTGTTTATCGCTCATGTGGTGATGACGTCAGAACGTGACGTCTCCGAGGTAATACAGCCACCATTTTCTTTTTCAACACATTACAAACACCGGATCTCAGCTCTGTTATTTTCCGTTTTTTCGACTATTTTTTGGAACCTTGGAGACATCATGCCTCGTCGGTGTGTTGTCGGAGGGTGTAACAACACTAACAGGGAGGGATTCAAGTTGCACCACTGGCCCGAAGATGCGAAAGTGACTGCTGCCAGACCCCCATTGGATGTACCAAAGTGTCTCCACATTTTACCGGCGATGACAGACATGGCACAGAGATGTATGGATAACCTGCAGATGCATTTGCAACGATAAAGTCAACTAAATCACAACGGTGAGTTTTGTTGATGTTGACTTATGTGCTAAACAGACATATTTGGTTGCGACGTGATTGCCAGCTAATCGATGCTAACATGCTACGCTAATCGATGCTAACATGCTATTTACCGGCGGTGCAAAGGCAGACATGGCACAGAGATGTATGGATAACCTGCAGATGCATTTGCAACGATAAAGTCAACAAAATCACAAACGTGAGTTTTGTTGATGTTGACTGCCAGCTAATCGATGCTAACATGCTACGCTAATCGATGCTAACATGCTATTTACCGGCGGTGCAAAGGCAGACATGGCACAGAGATGTATGGATAACCTGCAGATGCATTTGCAACGATAAAGTCAACAAAATCACAAACGTGAGTTTTGTTGATGTTGACTGCCAGCTAATCGATGCTAACATGCTACGCTAATCGATGCTAACATGCTATTTACCGGCGGTGCTAAAGCAGACATGGTACAGAGATGTATGGATAACCTGCAGATGCATTTGCAACTATATTACGTTTCCTTTCACCCACATTTGATGCGAAAAAAACACTTACCAATTGACTGATTTAAGTTGCTCCAGTGTCAAGAGATGCGAAAGTCCTGATCGTTTGGTCCGCACATTTTACCGGCGATGCTAACGCAGCTATTCGGCCATGCTATGGCTATGAATAGCGTCAATAGCTATTCCCTCAATAGCTTCAGTTTCTTCTTCAATACTTTCAAACTCCAACCATCCGTTTCAATACATGCGTAATTTGTTGAATCGCTTAAACCGCTGAAATCCGAGTCTGAATCCGAGCTAATGTCGCTACATCTTGCTGTGGTATCCGCCATTGTTTGTTTACATTGGCAGCATGTATGACGTCACAGGGAAATGGATAGTCTCATCGTAAATAGCGAAAATCAAGCACTTTAAAGCTTTTTTTAGGGATATTCCGGGACCGGTAAAATTTTGAAAAAAAAAAAAAAAAATACAACAAGCCACTGGGAACTGATTTTTATTGTTTTTAACCCTTTTGAAATTGTGATAATGTTCCCCTTTAAAATAAGTAAAAGGCTCTTAACATAAAATCTGGCTAGTGAGAAGAATGATCTTATCAAACAAAAAATAAGCAAATATCACCCTTATTTGAGATATTTAATCTTTCTTAGATTTCAGTTTTTGCATTGTAGGTACAGGTGGACAGTATATTAATAGATAATGTGATAAATAAGACACCTATCAACAACTTTACATAGTGCATCGTTTACATCTGCATTTACTCTTTCCTAGTTTAACCAGTTGTTTAAACAAATGTACGCCATTTTTCCATTTTGTTGGCGCAGTTGGACCGGATGTGACTTGTTACGCTTTTTTTGTGAAAACGGAAGTGTGTGCATGTGAGAGAAGGTGCTTTGACGAGAAGCCTTTGTGTTGACAAGAGACGGGACGGTTGTCAATAAAAAAAGAACGTGCCTCTCAATTCCCTCGTTACTGTCGGTCTTTTCTGCTGGCCGCCATCTAATTGCACAAACAAGCTTTACATTTTCAGATGACAGCACTTATCTCCTTTTTTTGGACTTCACTAATGTAAAAGTGTCCTACATGCGATGGCTGTCCATTTTGAAAAGGCATTGTTTATTTTTTCTGTGGAAACGCAACGGGTGTAACGGTACACAAAAATTTTGGTTCGGTACATACCTCGGTTTAGAGGTGACGGTTCGGTTCATTTTCGGTACAGTAAGAAAACAACAAAATATACATTATTTTGGTTATTTATTTACCAAATTTGTAAACAACGGCTTTATACTTTTAACATTGGGAACACTATAATGATTCTGCCCACGTTAATCAACATTAAACTGTCTCAAGTTGTTTCTTTGATTAAATAAAATTACAAAACTTTTCTTCTACATATAAAAAGTGCAACATTAAACATTTTCAGGTCAACTCTTCATGCTTAATTTATTACAGCATTTGGGAAGCCTGTAGTTGAGTTTTTATTATGTAAATATTATATTTTTGTCAACATGTGATAGCAGGGATCCTGCCATTCAAAACTAGGCTGCTACATTACTAATGATTAATGTAACTATTGCTGAAAAAATAGTACAATAGCAATAGGAGAGACTGTTCATCCCTGAACACCATGGAGTTCAAGTGAAATAACAGACAGACAGGGCTTTGCCGGCCCTAGCATACGCACGCACCACACACACACACAGACACACAAAGCAAAATGAGCTAGCGTTACGATAAAAGCTAATTAGCCTTCACCTCAAGCCAGAACTGCGAGTGAGCTGAGCTGCAGTTTAAGTTTCTAGAAAGTCCACAGGCTCATAATGATGTAACTGGTAGTTGACTGGGAGGTGTTTATTATAATTTGGGAAGAGTACGCTGTCTTATGCCCACCTGCTAAACACATATCTGCTCGACGCTGAAGCACTGACTACATGTGCTCTGAATACGCACTGCTGATTGGCTGTTATCGTTTTGTATGTAACCAATCAGATGGTTGTGTGGGTGGGACAATGCTGGGTGCTGAGACAGAGGCAGAAGAAGCAAAGCAGCTTGTTAAGACTTTAGCTTAGAAACTCGTTCGGTACACCCCCATACCGAACCGAAACCCCCTTACCGAAACGGTTCAATACAAAAACACGTACTGTTACGCTCCTAGTAAACCCAGATGAACTCAGTTCATCATAATTTGTTGTCCTCTGCTGTCATGTTATCGACGCCATCCTCATGTTCATTTTTAAAATTTAAGATTTTTTAAACATGATGTGTGCCGATGATAAGAGAGTTTGTTGCAGCAATACTAATTACCTCAGTTTTATGTAAAGTTCAGTCTGAGTTTGTTTTGAAGGGCACAAAGCACATCGCTCTAAACCAGACGTTGAGCTATTCAATCTGGCCCGCCTGACATTCCCAAAGCATTTATTTTAATCTTTCCTATCAAAACTGTAGCTGTATTGACTTTTTTTTTTCATACGATATTGATCTGGAAATAGTTGCTACGGCATTTTGTTGGTGTGGCACCGGCCGGAGATGTTGACATGCAAAGTAATCACTCCTCATCATACTTGCCAACCCTCTCGATTTTCCCGGGAGACTCCCGAATTTCAGTGGCCCTCCCAAAAATCTCCCAGGGCAATCATTCTCCCGAATTTCTTCCAGTTTCTATCCGAACAACAATATTTGGGGCGTGCCTTAAAAGATCTGCCTTTAGCGTCCTCTACAACCTGTCGTCACGTCCGCTTTTCCACCATAAAAACAGCGTGCCTCGGCCCAGTCACATGTGCGGCTTTAACACACACACAAGTGAATGCAAGGCATACTTGGTCAACAGCCATACAGGTCACACTGAGAGTGGCAGTATAAACAACTTTAACACCGTTACAAATATGCGCCACACTGTAAACCCACACTAAACAAGAATGACAAACACATTTCGTGAAAACATCTGCACCGTAACAGAGCTTAAACACAACAGAACAAATACCCAGAACCCCTTGCAGCACAGACTCTTCCGGGACGCTACAATATACACCCCCGCTACCACCAACCCCTGCCCCACCACCACCTTAACCCCTTTCTTCCACCTCACCGTCAAGGTTGGCCAGTAGCGCCTCATTCTCTAGCGGGTGACTTTTCAAATCATGCTACATTAGCAGTCCTGCTACTTTTTGTAACAACACTTTTTCTGCATAAATGTTGAACATACTCCCACTTGAAGCCAAACCACTGCCGGACGATGGATCCTGTGCTGTTTCTCTTGGGAATTAATTCTTACTTCATTTGTTACCAGATTCCCACCTTCTCTCTCTCGCATTACCACTCACACCTCACCGTTAGCATCATAGCTAACGTTAACTTGTCGCTACCCCCTTGCTCTGTGGGAGCGTGTGACGTTGCACACGTGACGTATCTAAGAAGGTGCGCTTGGTTTAAGTCGGTGAAAAGGAGAGACAAGAAAGAGTGGGAAATGCATGCAGTGTAATGCCTGCAGCTAAAAGCAACTGCGTGAGAACGTATATTCGAATACCACGATATAGTAGGGCTGGGCGATATGGCCTATTTTTAATATCTCGATATTTTTAAGCCATATCACGATACACGATATGTATCTCGATAATTTTGCCTTAGCCTTGAATTAACACTTAATGCATGTTAGGTGCACTTTTGTGCATGATGTCACACAAGATATTTCAATAAATGTCAAATAAAAATGTAGAAAATAGTAGAAAATCAAATTGTGTTCGTCCTTCACTACGTGGTAGGTTACTGTGGACATTATCTCTTTTTGTTGATATTTTTTCATTCTGTGTTGATCTGGAAACGTTTGCCAAACCACCGCCAGACGATGGACCCCCTGCTGTTTTTCTTGGGAATTAATTCTTCCTTCATTTGTTACCAGATTCGCATCTTTCTCTCGTGTTACCACTCGCACGGCTCCGCTAGCATCACAGCTAACATTACCCATGCTGCTACCTCTCTGCTCCGCAAGGGCGTATGTGACGAATGTGACGTATGACGTGACAGTATGTGACGTAGGAAGGTGCGCTTGCTGTCTGTGAGTAGGAGAGACAACAGAGTGGGAAGAGTCTGTAGTGTAATGCCCACAGCTAAAAGCAACTGCGTAAAAACGTATACTCGAATATCACGATATGGTCATTTTCTATATCACACAGAGACAAACCCGCGATATATCGACTATATTGATATATCGCCCAACCCTACTATCATCCAAAACTAATATAAGGAATCCAAACAGAAGAAAAAATTATTATTACATTTTACCAGAAGTGTAGATAGAAAGAGAAAGTAAACAGATATTAACAGTAAATAAATAAGTATATTATTTATTTATTTTCTACCATTTTTCCTCAATAATTTTGACAAAATAATGGAATGAAAAATGACACAATATGTTACTGCATACGTCAGCAGACTAAATTAGGAGCCCATGTTTACTTACTTACTACTAAAAGACAAGTTGTCTAGTGTGTTCACAATTTTATTTATGGATAAACTTGCAAAGATAAACACATTTTTAATGTACCGTATTTTTTTTTGTTAAAATATAGCCAATAACGAAACATTTTTGTGGTCCCCTTTATTTAAAAAAGTATCAATGTACCAAAATAATTTTGGTAGCGGTACCAAAATATCTGTATCGGGACAACAGTAATTTATGGCACTAATCACATGCAGTAACGCGTTTAACGTTGACAGCCCTAGTAAAAAACAATATCTTGCAGTGGTTATAAAAAACGCCTGTGACAGCAGATCTAATGACAGAATGGAACAGGTTTAAAACAGAACCAACTCTTCCTCCTATGGGCTTATTATTGTTCCCCACGAAGCCCAGGCTAGTAACGCACAACTGATTCAAAGTGTTTGCACCTGCTCTCTGGGGATTGTCCAAAGTTGCCATGGGAAATGCAGACAATCCTCACAATAGAAGCAAACAAGACGATGTACTTCCCCAAGGTAATCTCAAATTGTAAACCAAAGATACTTTTACAAGATATCAATCCATGCATGTGTTAATCTCAGTTAGAACGATGGTTTAATTAAAACTGATCCTATTCTCCATTTAACCCTTAGGACTAAACACATACAGTACGTATAGTTCCATATAGGAGTGTAACAGTATGTGTATTTGTATTGAACCGTTTCTGTTTGGGGGTTTCGGTTTGGTACGGGGGTGTATCGAACGAGTTTCTAAGCTAAAGTCTTAACAAGCTGCTTTGCTTCTTCTGCCTCTGTCTCAGCACCCAGCATTGTCCCACCCACACAACCATCTGATTGGTTACATATATAGCGGTAACAGCCAATCAGCAGTGCGTATTCAGAGCGGTAACAGCCAATCAGCAGTGCGCATTCAGAGCGCGTGTAGTAAATGCTTCAGCGTCGAGCAGATAGGTGTATAGCAGGTGAGCATAAATAAATGATAAATGATAAATGGGTTGTACTTGTATAGCGCTTTTCTACCTTCAAGGTACTCAAAGCGCTTTGACATTACTTCCACATTTACCCATTCACACACACATTCACACACTGATGGAGGGAGCTGCCATGCAAGGCGCCAACCAGCACCCATCAGGAGCAAGGGTGAAGTGTCTTGCTCAGGACACAACGGATGTGACGAGGTTGGTACTAGGTGGGAATTGAACCAGGGACCCTCGGGTTGCGCACGGCCACTCTTCCACTGCGCCACGCCGTCCCTAAGGCAGCGTACTCTCCCCAAATGATAATAAACACCTCACAGTCAACTACTACTAACATCACTATGAGCCCGTTGACCTTCTAGAAACTAATATTGCAGATCAGCTCGCTCGCAGTTCTGGCTTGAGGTGAAGGCTAATTAGCTTTTGGGACGGCGTGGTGCAGTGGGAGAGTGGACGCGCGCAACCCAAGGGTCCCTGGTTCAATCCCCACCTAGTACCAACCTCGTCACGTCCGTTGTGTCCTGAGCAAGACACTTCACCCTTGCTCCTGATTGGTGCTGGTTAGCGCCTTGCATGGCAGCTCCCTTCATCAGTGTGTGAATGTGTGTGTGAATGGGTAAATGTGGAAGTAGTGTCAAAGCACTTTGAGTACCTTGAAGGTAGAAAAGCGCTATACAGGTACAACCCATTTATCATTTATTTTAGCGTAACGTTACCTCATTTTGCGGTGTGTGTGTGTGCGCGTGTGTGTGTGTGTGTGGGTGGTTTTCAGACAGAAAAGCTTTGAATGGCATGTCCATGCTATCACATGTTGATAACAATATAACATTTGCATAATAAAAATCCACTACAGGCTTCCCAAATGCTGTAATAAGTTAAGCATGATGAGGTGACTTGAAACTGTTTAATGTTGTACTTTTTATATTTACAAGAAAAGTTTCGTCATTTGATTTCATCTGAGCAACAATTTGAGGCAGTTTAATGTTGATTAACGTGGGCAGAATTATTATAGTGTTCCCAATGTTAAAAGGATAAAGCCATGCTTTACAAATTTGGGAAATAAATAACCCCAAAAATTTATATTTTGTTGTTTTCTTACTGTACCGAAAATGAACCGAACCATGACCTCTAAACCGAGGTACGTACCGGACCGACATTTTTGTGTACCGTTACACCCCTAGTTCCATAGTAAAGTTGTACTGTACCGTATTGTTGTTGGGTTAGTATAATAGTTTATTTCTTGATTCATGCAACTTACAATAAAAAATAATTTAGGGAAGTAAACTTCAGGGGAAAAGAGCAATTATTGAAACGGGTGGCTTCTAACACCCTGAGGCCAAACTAATCTTTTGTCCTGGCTTTGGGCCTGCTGTCAGAAACTTGATTCCACAGAGGCAGGCCTGCACAGGTACTAACATCCAGCAAATGGAGCCAGTGCTTTCGCATGCAAAGCAACAATGGGATTCTAATCGCAACAAAAGGGGATGCATTCGTAGGATTCCCACCTGTTATCGTCTGTGGGGTTTTAGTGGCCACACACGATGCAGAAAATAAAAATTGTTTTCTTTAGCCCAAGAGGCGCAATAGCCATCATGTCTCCCTGGAAAACCTCTTCACCTTGGTCATTTAATCATAGCGAGGGAAGTGTATACAGACCTATTCAGTGTTCAATTACAATGACGCACACAGAAGCATGAAGAGCTTGTAAAACCTCTTCACTTTCTTGTAAAAGTTCCAAGCCACATTTTCCCCCCCAAATGACATGCAGCATTAAAACGGAATAATTGTTTTGGTTTTTAATTTTTTTTTCTTCTGAGCTTGAAAGCACAATTTCCTCGAAAAATGGCCGACCGAGAGGAGCAATTATACTCGGTGGACCCTGACCCTTGGTGCACATTACCCATAATTGTCAAATGTTTTTCCATCCCAGTGTTTTACTTAGATCAACCAATCGTGGACCATAAGCAGAGAATTAGGTATATTTAAATACCATAATTACCCAAATAAAAGACTATGCTGGATATGAGTCTACCCTTTTTCAGACCTGTTTTTAAACAAAACAAAAAAGGCTGTAATATTTTGGCATCAAAACATCTTTGTTTTTAAAAACATTTATATTATGTTTATAAACTCTGGAAATATGTCTCTGGACACATGAGGACTTTGAATATGACCAATTTATGATCCTATAACGACTTGGTATCGGATTGATACCCAAATTTGTGGTATCATCCAAAACTAATGTAAAGCATCCAAACAACAGAATAATAAAATATTATTACAATTTAACAGTAGTGCAGATAGAACATGTTTAAATAGAAAGTAAGCAAATATTAACAGTTAATAAACAAGTAGATTAATTATTCATTTTCTACCATTTGTCCTGAATAATTTTGACAAAATAGTAGAATGATAAATAAACGCAACATAACAATTACCCAGAATGGCATGCATCCATGACTCTTGGCTATATTATACACCCCGCTAGCACCAACCCAATATTTTACTGCATATGTCAGCAGACTACATTAGGAGCCTTTGTTTGCTTACGTACTTCAAATCAAATCAACTTTATTGATAAAGCACATTTAAAATTTACCACAGGGGTGGCCGAAGTGCAGTACAATGGGCAGGTTAAAAGATAATACGAGAACTGAGCAAACACAACACAAACAGAACACGATAAAAAATAAATAAATAAAACATAAAAACAGGTTCACTATTTTATTTCAGGACAAACTTGCAATAATAAACATATTTTTAATTGACAGTAAGATTTTTTGTTAAAATAAAGCCAGTAATGCATTTTTTTGTGGTCCCCTTTATTTAGAAAAGTATCAAAGTATCAAAATAATTTTGGTAGCGGTACCAAAATATTGGTATCGGGACAACACTAGGGCTTCACGGTGGCAGAGGGGTTAGTGCGTCTGCCTCACAATACGAAGGTCCTGCAGTCCTGGGTTCAAATCCAGGCTCGGGATCTTTCTGTGTGGAGTTTGCATGTCCTCCCCGTGAATGCATGGTTTCCGTCCGGGTACTCCGGCTTCCTCCCGCTTCCAAAGACATGCACCTGGGGATAAGTTGATTGGCAACACTAAATTGGCCCTAGTGTGTGAATGTGAGTGTGAATGTTGTCTGTCTATCTGTGTTGGCCCTGCGATGAGGTGGCGACTTGTCCAGGGTGTACCCCGCCTTCCGCCCAATTGTAGCTGATAGGCGCCAGAGCCCCCCCGCGACCCCGAAAGGGAATAAGCGGTAGAAAATGGATGGATGGATGGGACAACACTAATTTATGGTAAAGGCATTTTTTTTTTCCTACTAATCACATGCACTAACGTGTTAACGTTGACAGCCCTAGTAAAAAAAGACCTGTTTTTAGACAAAACTAAAAAATGCTGTAATTTCTCTTAGCTGTTTGACTCTGCTCCGTTGATCAACATTTTTGAAAATTAACACCTTAAGTCTTATTCTGTTTTGTTACGTGATTGGTCCACCAATCATCAATAATAGGAGATTTGTTGTTGCATGAGGGACTGCTGGTAATATCAAATAGATGTTATAATCACAGGGCCAAAAATTTTACTCAAGTAAGAGTACTGTAACTTTAGAGCAGGGTTGTCCAAAATTTTTCTAGCAAGGGCCACAGAAATAAAAATTGAAAACTGCATTTTATACATCTAAGATACTGGAGCCAATACAATATAGGACTATATATAAATGCAATACTATCTGAACACAACTCCAAATCTTAGCTTTGTTTTATTGGTAAGAAAACAAACTGTATTTTACGTAATGCTGCCATAAATTAAGCACTAGGGCTGGGCGATATATCGCTATACTAGATATATCGCGGGTTCGTCTCTGTGCGATATAGAAAATCACTATATCGTGATATTCCAGTATACGTTCTCACGCAATTGCTTTACATTACACTGCAGGCTCTTCCCACTCTTTGTATCTCCTTCTCACAGACAGCAAGCGCACCTTCTTGCATACGTCACATATGTGCAACGTCATACTAGTGCTGGGCGATATGACTAAAACATGTATCACGATATAAGTGTTTCGTATCAGTCTATCGATAATTATTGATAAAAAAAACAAAAAAAAACTATTCTAAATAAAGACCAGGAAAAAAAAGGCTGAATTTAAATACTTTTATTTTAAATATTACCTTTAACCTTTAGAACGAGGTCAGCATTAAGAAAAACAGTCAAATAAATGAAAATACTGGTCGATGTGCAAATATTGACATTAAATAAATGCTTACCCAGACTTCTCAACTATGCTGAGCGGTAGCAAGTCCTTCGCTAATTGATACACCACTGCGTCCGTTATTTCTTTATAACGTTTTGATTTTTTGTCGTAAGGCACTGCTGCCGAGTACCTCTCGATGGTGGTCTGTTGTTGCCGCTTCGGTGCTGTTCCACTTGCACCGGCTGATGTTGTGGCTGTTTGCTGCTGTACTCCAGCGGGTGAGAGCGGCTCAGGTGGTAAAATAAGTTTGTCGTGTTCCCAGACTCGGTTGTCGTGCAAAGTTTGCAGACAGTATTACTCTGAATCGTATCGGACTGAAAAAATCCAAAATACTGCCAAACTGGTGATGTGACGTTTCCTTTTTTATTTACAATTTCCTCTCGTGCTGCCGCACTCATATTCCCGTTTCGTTGATTAAAGTGGACCCCTACTTAAACAAGTTGAAAAACTTATTTAGGTGTTACCATTTAGTGGTTAATTGTACGGAATATGTACTGAACTGTGCAATCTACTAATAAAAGTATCAATCAATCGTTGCTTTTTTCCCTTTCCTGTTAGCATTTCCCAGAATGCCTTGCGGTTCAGGCTCGGCCGTGATAGGTCGAGAGGCTAAAGCCCTTCCTTTGCCTACACCCCCCAGAATGCCGTGCGGTTCTGGCTCTGCGTTTCTTACTATTTTTTTCTAACAGAACTCAGTGAAATTATCGAACATTCTATCGACCCCATTTTCTATTAATATTGATCACATGTCTATCGCGATATATATTGTTATTGTTTTATCGCCCAGCCCTACGTCATACGCCCTCGCGGAGCAGAGAGGTAGCAGCATGGGTAACGTTAGCTGTGGTGCGAGCGGGAATACGAGAGAAAGAAGGTGCCAATCTGGTAACAAATGAAGGAAGAATTAATTAACAGGAAAAACCGCAGGGGGTCCATCGTCTGGCGGTGGTTTGGCTTGAAGTGGGAATATGTCAAACAGACAACGGTAATTTGTCAAGTGTGGGGCAAAAGCGTTGCTACAAAAAGTAATATTACTGGTAATATGTAGCATCATTTGAAAAGTCACCTGCTGGAGAATGAAGAATGCTTACTGCGCATGTCAACATCTCCATTCAGTGCCACACGCCCACACCATCAAAATGCAGAGGCAGCCATTTCTTGATCAACACCGCATGAAAAGAATAGTCAACAACAAAAGGAGATAATGTCCGCAGTAACCTACCACATAGCGAAGGACAAACACTATTTGATTTCATATTATGCAGCTCATTCGACAGTTATTGAAAAATCTTGTGTGACAGTTCTAAGTTAATTATTATTTGCAAGAAAAAAATTAAGTATCAGTTTGAACATCAAATATCTTGTCTTTGTATTCAGGGTATCCGCGGATCCTTAAAAAGTCTTAAATTCATGTGTCTAAAATTAAGGCCTTAAAAAGTATTACATTTATTAGAAATTCCTGAGATGGTCTTAAATTCAGTACTCAATGGTCTTAAATTGTCGGGCCAGTTTTTTTTTTTTTCGGGGTACGTCTTTGAGTAAAACTTACGGCACGTCTGAGTAAAAATGAGTGATTTCAGTGTCAGTCGCGCGCATAGTCGGGTCGCGCGCAGACTCCTTCCTTTCTTCCTCGCGTCCCGCCTTTCAGTCAGCATGGGGAAATGGAAGTTTTGCGAGCGTTGGCTGGAGGACAGCCGGTTTAAAAGCTGGCTTGAGACTGTTGCCAATCCCAAGGAGGCCAGGTACATACTTTTTAAGAGGGATTTCAAACTTGGCACCATGGGAATTAGAGCAGTCGAATCGCACATGCAGTGCGGTAAGCATAAAATCGCGGCAGAGAGCCAAAAACAAACACCGGGCATCTCTCACTTCTGCGTGGGTCCAGCGCCAACGCCCCCCCTCCAGCTAGCAACAACTGCCGCTAGCAGCACTGACCTGACACTAATCTTCGGCGGGACAGCAACATTAAAGTCCGAGGTGTTATGGATCTTGCTCACTGTGGTGAAACATCAATCCTACACCTCAAATGACAGGATTGGCGATCTTTTTCGTGTGATGTTTCCTGATTGTCAGGTTACTAAAACATTTTCCTGCGGAAAGGATAAAACAGCATATATTACGAGACACGGATTAGCACCTCACATCCAAAACCTGCTCTTCGACCAAGTCAACGGGTCTCGGTATGTGTTAATGAAATGTAATTTATTTTTACCCTCACCTCGGTTATTATGTTTTTACTGGCGTTGGTGTTGGTTTGTTTGTTTTGGATGTCAAAGTTTTTGGATCCCTCAAGATTTTTGATAAGCTGTTTGGCAGAGTGATGCTTATCAGTTTGTTTAATTATAAATATACAAAAAGTAAACTTGACTGATTGTCATTGAGGTTGTAGTACAGTGGGATCCCCAACCATCGCTTATATTTATAGATGTTTTATTATTTTTTTTGGTCTTAAATTTCATTCAAGGTAACATTAAAAAGGTCTTAAAAAGTCTTAAATTTGACTTGCTGAAACCTGCAGATACCCTGGTATTGCATTCTATTGAATATGGGTTGAAAAGGATTTGCAAATCATTGTATTCCGTTTATATTTACATCTAACACAATTTGCCAACTCATATGTAAACGGGGTTTGTATTAATGATGAATTATTCTAAATGTTTAAGGACCCGGCGGTATATCTTGTAAAAAAAAAGTGTGTTGCAGATGGAAGATAATGTGTACAAAAGTGATAGAGAAACTAATATATTACGGCAATATATTTATATTTTTGAGTTAGCATGTGTACCCATGTCAGACCATATCAGGCTTTTTCCATCATAAAGCTAATAAATGCGATAAACTTTGACAATGTTTCTCATGGATCGTGTAGATAAGAACTGGCAGAAAGGGGATCACTTATCAGAACGCCAAAGAAAGAAAAAATAAAGAGGCTGAGTTCAGCTGGCCTTGAGATATAAAGCCTGTGGGGAGATGGTACTCAGAAAATGCAGCCTTTGTTTCACGGCTCTCATCGCACAAATGGACCTTTTTTTTTCACACGATTCCCGCTTGAAAAAAAGGCCCTGCTGAAGGTCACAGTGATGCAAGGCCACATCTCTATGAAGCCAGGTCACTGAAACAGATGGTCGGTTCCACACACTGTAGAGTCCATTTCATATGAGCAGCCATTGTTTTAGGGCGAATTACTTCCCAGAATGTATTTGAGCGGAATACAGAAAACAACTGTTGCTATAATAACCCAATTTTTCATAAAAATAATGGGAAATGTGGGGTTTTCACTTTCGATTCTGCTTGACGATTCGGTTCCTTAACTGATTTTCTCAGTACTTTTTGGGAAAAAAAATACAAAAAGGTCGATTAGCCTCAATTTTGTTTAGTTTAGAGTAGGGTTGTTCGATATACCGGTAGTAATAAAGTACCACGATACTAATTGATTGAAATCGGAACTATGGTGTAGGGCTGGGCGATATATCGATGTACTCGATACATCGCGGGTTTGTCTCTGTGTGACATAGAAAATGACTATACCGTGATATTCAAGTATACGTCCTCACGCAGTTGCTTTTAGCTGCTGGCATTACACTACAGGCTCTTCCCACTCTTCCTTGTCTCTCCTCCTCACAGACAGCAAGCGCACCTTATTTCATACGTCACATACGTATAGGCCCTCGCGGAGCAGAGAGGTAGCAGCATGGGTAACGTTAGCTGTGGTGCGAGTGGTAATATGAGAGAAAGAAAGTGTGAATCTGGTAACAAATCAAGGTAGGATTAATTCCCTAGAAAAACAGCCGAGGGTCCATCGTCTGGCGGTGGTTTGGCTTCAAGTGGGAATATGTCGAACAGACAACCGTAATTAAACAAGTGTGCGGCAAAAGCGTTGCTACAAAAAATAACATTACTGCTAATATGTAGCATCATTTGAAAAGTCACCTGCTGGAGAATGAAGAGCGTTTACTCTGCATGTCAACATCTCCATTCGGTGCCACACCAACAAAATGCCGAGGCAACCATTTCCGCATCAAAACCGTCTGAAAAAAATATTCAACAACATAAGGGGACAACGTCCGCAGGAACCTACCACATAGCGATTTGATTTCCTATTATGCAGCTCATTTTTATTTGACAGTTATTGAAATATATTGTGTGACATCATGCACAAAAGTGCACTTTATTTGTTTTTAACTTTTGTAGTGGCATTCTGTACAAAAGTTGCACTTTAATGTAGTGTTGTTTTCATGTCATCTTAGTGACATCATGCACAAAAGTGCACTAATAGCTTGTTTTAGAATGTCTCTGACAATCTTGCAATTTCTGTTTTGAAATGACATGAATGTTTGTGCCACTGATTAATAATTGTTTAATACAGTTTTGGGAAATTGACTTAGTTGTGATTTCCCTATCTGCATGAAAGTTTAAAATGGGCATATATTAATGCAGTATGAGCAATAATGTTTTAATGTAGACACATAGAATCATCATACTGCTGTGATTATATGCATCAAGTGTTCATTCAAGGCTAAGGCAAAATATCGTGTGTATATATTGTGTATCGTGACATGGCCTAAAAATATCGAGATATAAAAAAAAGACCATATCGCCTAGCCCTACTATAGTGCCTTTGAAAACTACCGGTACCATTCTTTCATCTAAGTGATGCTGTGTGGCGGTGACTCCAGGGGCTAGACGCACATTGTGGTGGTGAAGAATGGCAAAATAAACGGTAAAGGTTACGCTTTAAACAACGAAGTGTTGCTTTAAAACACGCCTCACAAAAAGCGGTGATTAGTATTACCTTCTTTGCTACAAACTTAGGTAAACATTTAAATATGAAGCATTCATATCTGCACATGGAGTTATAAAGAGTGACAGGTAATAATGTATTTGTTAGACTTGTCCTGCTGTTCGCTCCGGTGCAGACCGTAGTAGGAGCGCAGGAGAAATGTTCCCTTCAGTTCACTTTACCTCGAAATGGGTCTGCTAAGATCCGCTTTCTGGCCACAAATCGAAGCCACCGATTTGTGACAATCTGGTTGCTTTATTATTAGTTTTGCAGTACACAACTGGACCCATACATCACTTTACTGAGTGCGCTGTACTCCTCTCTCTCTTTACTCGCCCATTTCACTTAGCCAACACTTTGACATTCTCGCAAACACACATGCTGTGCACTACTCTCATAAGTTAACAGCTCATGTATACCGTATTTCCTTGAATAGCCGCCGGGGCGCAAATTAATTTAAAACCTCTTCTCACTCCTGCGCTTATTCAAGGCATGCGGTAAAAGTAAGCAGGCGCTAATAATTTTAAAACCTCTTCTAGCCCCTGCGCTTACCAATAGCATGCAGTAAAAAAAAATTAAAAAAATAAAAATTTAATTTATAAAAAATTATTCTGCGGCCCATGTCATCGCGTCCGCCTTTACACCATGCTATCTGCGTGCCGGCCGGCCGCATGTATTTCGCTGTTTCTCGTACGAGATTGCAAGGCATACTTGCTCAACAGCCATACCAGTTACACTGAAGGTTGTGATATAAACAACTTTAACACTCTTACTAATATGCGCCACACTGTGAACCCTAACCAAACAAGAATAACAAACACATTTCTGGAGAACATCGGCTCTGTAACACATTATAAACGCATCATAACTATTACCCAGAATGCCGTGCATCCATGACTATTGGCTATATTATACACGCGGCTCCCACCCCGCCCACCTCAACCGACGCACGGAAAGGGGAGGGGGTGGTGCTAGCGGGGTGTATAAAATAGCCAAGAGTCATGGATACATGGCATTCTGGGTAATTGTTATGTTGCGTTTATAATGTGTTACAGAGCCGATGTTCTCCCGAAATGTGTTTGTTATTCTTGTTTGGTGTGGGTTCACAGAGTGTGGCGCATATTAGTAAGAGTGTTAAAGTTGTTTTATATCACAACCTTCAGTGTGATCCGTATGTTTGTTGAACAAGACCCCTGGTTTACACATAGTACAAGCAAAAAAAAAACCTCCTCCGCCATTTTGAAAATGACGACAGGTGAAGCGTCACTTGTGACGTCACGAATTTGACCCGGCGGTAATAGTAAGCATGCGCTAATAATTTTGGGAAGCGAGTTTGACCCGGCAGTATTTAGAGGCAGGCGCATATTCAAGGAAATACTGTATACAAAATATGTAGATATGTGGAGGTGCAAGTAAAATGACTGAATTTGGTAACAAATTGCTGCAATTTGTGTTTTATCTTTAACAGATGTGTGATTTACCTGCTACATGGTTTATCTGGGTACATTTATCCATAGTTTTGTTTTTAGTACTTAGTAATAATTGTAATTTTCTTAAAGCGCAGACCAGGATTGCCAACCATAAATCATGAATCATTTAATATAATGTAAAGCCTTTTCATTATATTCTAATCTAATCCTGGATTATGGCAGACTATATGAAATATAGAAAATTGTAAATTGTTCTTTGAGTGGAACAAGGAAAACACAATGTGTTTAATGCCCTTTAATTTATATTTTAACCATCTAAAGTTGTTCTTTGACTCCAATAGGAAGCAAATGTTTATTGTATTGCAAGATCCATCCAATAAAGCTAAAACTGACACGTTTTTATAGTTCCATTAATTTGGAAAAGTATAGAAAAGTATCCATATGCATTTTGGTACATGTTGTGGTACCAAATTATTGGTATGGGGACAACACTAGTTTAGAGTTATCATGACCTTAGAAAGCCTACATAAGTAGCGTTGAAAAAAATGTATGTATATTTATTTATTACATTTGTAAGAAACACGTATATAAATAATTTGTCAGGGACGGCGTGGCGCAGTCGAAGAGTGGCCGTGCGCAACCCGAGGGTCCCTGGTTCAATCCCCACCTGGTACCAACCTCGTCACGTCCGTTGTGTCCTGAGCAAGACACTTCACCCTTGATGGGTGCTGGTTAGCGCCTTGCATGGCAGCTCCCTCCATTAGTGTGTGAAAGTGTGTGTGAATGGGTAAATGTGGAAGTAGTGTCAAAGCGCTTTGAGTAACTTGAAGGTAGAAAAGCGCTATACAAGTACAACCCATTTATATTTATAGTCTTATGTAGAATTTAACAAAATTAGTGTGGAAATGACACAAGAATGTAACATTTAGTAACATATGATTTTAACTTATTACATGCAAAGGTTGATATGTGTCAAGCCTTTATTGGTTATACTTTTGGGGATTGTTGCTTACTGCTTATGAAAACCGCAAAAAAAGTGGGGTTTTCAAAAGGTGTACGCCAAGATCATCAAAATGATAATAAAGGATTAATTGCTGACATGAACGGGACTTGTACACGATACGCCATTTTTTTTAGTTTCACCCGTATAATATAATGACTGAGAGAAATTCTAGTGGGAGGAAAATATGCAGCTTTTTCTCTGACTACGAGTGAACATTCACCTACCGATAATTAGGAGTGTCACTGTGGCAAATAGACCAAAAAACTTAGTCGCTGCACGGTGAGATCCGTTCTGCGGCAGTCATGAAAAGGAGCGAGTTCTGCCCGCCTAAGGGCCAGACACAATCTGTTTCTCGTCATGCTCATTTAAATGAGAAGGCTTTCATTTCAATTGAACAAATAATAATCTAACAAATAATAACGCTAACATGATCGGCGGTGAGTTAGTACCTAGCGAGCTGTAGTCCTGGCCGGGATGATATCAGAGCGCTTCAAAAACGCGACTATTATGTATAATTATTGAATGCTGTGTGTTCAATTGTTTGTTGTATGTCCTCCTCTTGATGAAATAGCAGCTTTTTAATTATTGCAAGGAGCGCGATTACAATCTTTTCTCGGAAAGTTAGTGTTTGTTTCAACCAGGCATCGCTATCTTGAGATCTGACGTCACTACGCAGTTGCGTAACGACGTCATCCCCACCCAGAAGCATCGATAAGAGATTTGCACTTGAAACCGGTTTTGAACAAGAACCGTTTTTTGATTCCCATCCCTATCACAATGTACCGTATTTTTCGGACCATACGGCTTTTGGAGAGTGCAAGTCTGCACACACAACAAGAAGGAGACAATCATATATGTCTCATTTATCCATTGGTTTAACCCAAAAAGTAGGCAGGCACGGAGTTATTTCTCAACGTGTGTTTATTCCAGCCGGCAAGTTAATACACTGACACACAACATCCGGAATCCCATTATGCATTGCTTCAAAACTACGGCAAGTATCCATCCATCCATCCATTTTCTACCGCTTACGGCTTCCTCCCACCTCCAAAAACATGCACCTGGGGATAGGTTGATTGGCAACACTAAATTGGCCCTAGTGTGTGAATGTGAATGTGAGTGTGAATGTTGTCTGTCTATCTGTGTTGGCCCTGCGATGAGGCGGCAAGTAGTAATGTCCAAAAAAAGATAGTGACAGATAATAGAACAAGGATGGAAAATTCAACCCTCAACTCACTCCTTTCCTGCAAATTATATGTCACAGGTGCTGCCCATACCTATGCTCCTTCAAAGGCTTTGCTACGGGCTGCAAAGCAATGCACTTTCAAATACAACAAGACTAGAGAGGAGTGTTATGTGTGTGTATATGTGCAATGAACACTGAAATTCAAGATTTATTATACATATATATATATATATATATAAATATTTATATATAAAAAAGAAATACTTGAATTTCAGTGAATTCTAGCTATAAATATACTCCTTCCCCCATAACCCTGCCCCACGCTCTCCCACCCCTCAATCTCCTGAATTCAGAGGTCTCAAGGTTGGCAATTATGGGCGCACTACCAATGAGGGGGTCTATTCAGTCTAATTGTCATACAAAAGGAACACCGGATTATAAGGGGCAATAAAGGCGTCGTATTATGATTTTTTTCTAAATGTAAAACACTATCTTGTGGTCTACGTAACATGTAATGGTGGTTCTTTTGGTCGACATGTTGCATAGATGATGTTTTACAGACCATTTTCAAGTAGCTTTCTGAGCGTCTGTTCAGGATGCGCCGTTTTGTGGGTGGTCTTATTTACGTGGCTCACTTTCGGCAGCGTCTTCTCCCCGTCATCTTTGTTGTAGCGGTGTAGCGTGCAAGGATGGGAGAGGAAGAAGTTTCAAAAAATGGAGCTAACTGTTTTGATGACATTCAGACTTTACTTCAATCAATAACGGAGCAGCATCTTCTCATCCCTGACTCAGTAGTGCAACAACAACGCTGGAAATGTGTCACGGGAAAAACCGTCCGACCGGAACCCTGTAATAACTCAAAATTCCTTGGGCGATGTAAACCAACTCCAGTTGTTAGCGCTTTGATAGCTAGTCTACTAACAGATATAAGAAACAACTTTACGCTACTTTATATTACAAATGGCAACAGCGAAAGATGAATGTCATATAAAAAGGTAAAGAAGAAGTTTATCGACTACGGACTACAATTGCGGACGCGCGCACATTTTCAGGACTTATGCAGATCCCAAGTACACATCAGTAGGTACCAGAAGGTAAGAAAAGTTGATTTTGTATAATATTGCAAAAGAAACCTCCAGGTATTATTTCTGCTAATTGGTGCTATTTACACTACACGCAGTATCATAAGACTTGTATGTTTAATGCGGCTTCATAGCTTACCAAAGTCGTACTAAAAATGTTTGACGGATTTTTTTAGCGCCCTGTGTAATGTTCTATATTCTCAATGGAACATTTAAAGTTTTGGTGTTGTTTACTGCCATCATATTGCAGTCTACACGCATCTAATTTAATCCTGATTAATTTGATTTATTCACAGCAACCCAGTGATTAATGTAATTTAAATCGTTAGTTGTTTGACAGCACTGATTTAAAAGCCAAATTGCTATTCATTACAAATTGTTTCCCCCACGACTCAATTTCCAGGGCTATTTAATGTAATCAGGGTTTCCCCTTTCGGTAACTGATTGTGAAAATAACTTGTTGTTTTTACATGAAAACCAATTAAAGTAATGTAATGTAGCCTCCAGAAGAAGGCAAAAGTCTGACGCTATTTTTAACTTTTATTGCCAATCCTATGCTAACAACCGGTCCAAATTCCAACAGGTTTTATCCCTTGTGCAAACACTATCATCTCCATGCTTACCCCGACACAAAACACTTACCTTCCTGTTTGCGATCATGGGAAAAATGAACATCAAATCAAAATCACACAAGCATAAAACATCATCACAAGCAGGTCGTTAGAATATGAATAGATATATGTTTAGCACTATCGAACGGTGATGCCGCGAAAATTTGACTTTGAACCCTGAAAACCGGTGTTGTGATGACGTAAACATGACTGCGATCAGATGTGGACGTGCATCAATATATCCTAGATATACCCATGGACAGCAATCTATAAAATGTGCAAAAATCAAGAGGACAGAGACGGCTTTTAAGGAAAGAAAGTCCAGGGACATCGAGGGACAGAAGTAGTCTCTAAACACGAGTACATTCTATAATAACACCAGCAAAAGATCCTAGTGTTATTTTTTTTTAATAAAGAATAAGTCCCCAAAAGTCTGTAGACACTTGAAAAATGTACAATAAAGTTTGTAGTATATTGAAAATATAACAAAGCTATATAATATAAAAATATGTGTGGAGGTTTCTCTCTTCCGGGTTCCTCGGACCACCAAGCACTGACACGACAGATCCCGTTCAGGTTTACAGTACTGTTTTATTTTGGCTCTGATGCAGTCTGTGTTGCTTTTCAGCAAGTGTCTGTTCGTCTCTTGTCTTTCTCTCGCTTTCACGCCAGCTCCGCCACTTCTCTTCTTCCCGGCTGCTGCCTTTTAACAGAGCGACAGCTGATTAGATATACAGGCCCAGGTGGGCCATCTACGCACCTGTCGGTGATCTCAAAGCCGGTCCTGGCACACCCTGCTTGCATGTCACCCTCCACAATATGTTAATACCGATGAATAATAACATACATTTGTTTTTAAATTTATCTGCATTTTTTTTTTTAGCCTCGTAAAGAAAATCTTACCATCACAGCAAATGATACGATGACGCCATTGTGACCACGCCCCTAATTTCACAGGTATATTGGCAATCTAGGGAAAAACCTGTAAACTGCCAGTGCATTGACATATACACATACATGTAATGATTTAAACACAGCAGACGTCAATTCACGATAATAAACATTAATCAAAGTGTGTTTATTTGCTGTGCAATCAATAAAGCTACCTTTCAGCTTTTACTGTGTGTAACATTTTGCAATCAATAAAAGCTGACCTGGCCCGACTTCTAACCCGACGGCTGCTTTAGAGTACAGTTGACCGTATGGAATACAACATTTTGAACGTTTTGGTCATTTGCATGGCTATAATCTCCACCTTAACTTCATTGCATGCAGAATAAAAAATAAATCCTGTTAACTTGTTGCTTTAAAAAGCTTGCAAGCTGCTCGCTTAGGAAATTGGTGTTTTATTTTCTGGCAGGAAAAAAAAAACAATTGTCTGCAATTAGTTTGACGGCAAAAAGGCATTGACAGGCGGTGAAGGAGGGCGTGAAAAAGGAAAATCATACAGCACAAAAATGAGACTGTGTGAAATACTTTCTTTTCAGTGACATGACAGCAGACCCTATAGCCAGTTTTAGTTTGTGTAAATAGGTTCAAAATGTTCTATACAAACTGAGATTATTCACATAGAGCTAAGGCCATGCAGTAATGGAGAGAGCTCATTAAATAGCAGCCACGGGGATGCTCTGGGGGACCCTGATGGTGCCATTTTCCCGAATCATGCCACATCCTCCTACGTGACAACAACTCTAGACTTGCGTGACAGTAGAAAATGACAACTTGTGAAATTACTGATCTCAACTCAGCTGCACGATCTAATAAAATCCAATACAAGTGCCGGAACGAAAAAAAACAACAACCCTCCATTGGAAGGATCGTCACAGTTGCCAGAGGGGAATGGTGAGGGAGGGCCTCTGCTTGAGCGAACTGATCCAAGCTACTGTCTAATTTCTGGCTAGTCGGAAACACTGGATCCAGCGGCCGACCTTACTAATACATTTTACAGTCTTCCTCTCAGGGAAATAAAGCCACTGGTCAATCTAAAGTTCTTTATAATATATAGGCAGAGTAACAAGGACCATCAAGACAGAATAGGAATATTATCAAGTTTTACTAAAGCTTCAGGAGACCAGTCCTTACAAACGCGCTAATACCAGCATCCAGAAGTGGTCTGAAAGCCAAACGGAAAGAGACAACTTATTGAATACGGAAACAGCCCCCACCCTGCCAAAAAAGGAATACAGCCTCATTGTTCTAATACTGACAAATTAAAAAAGGGAGTATGCTATACTCACATTCCAACCTTTCAAGGTAAAGTACAGAGTTTACTTGCGGACATAACATACAAGCAGAAAGAGTACATGTGGGAAAATATTAGCTGCTTTAAACATGACTGGATAAAGAAAGAGCTCTTAAAAATAAATGCATTCTCCACAATTCTCAATTAGCATCTCGCCTACAAAAGTTAGCGTGCTAACTTTAGCACGCTAAAATTAAACTGCTAACTTTTTTAGATAACTTTTAGTTTTTTTCTGTAATTAGACAGCCATACACCTTACAGTCATATAACTTAGTATGTGACAATTGCTAACTAGCTGTTTGAGCTAATTTTGCGACCGTTTAACATAGTCATATAACTTGGTATGTGACAGCTTTTAACCGTTAGTGTGTTAACGTTAGCATGCCAGCAAGCTAACTTAATCATGCTAACTTTTTCATCTAATTTTACTTTTTTTCCTATAGTTCCGCAGCCTTACGACCGTGTACCTTGAAATGTGAGACATGCTAACTCTTAACATGCCCTTTTTAGCATTTTAGTGTAAACATGCTAACGTTTTAGGCTAGCTCTGTAGCTTTTTTCGTACATTCTTACCTAAAACTCACAGATTGTGACACTAGGCACCATCTTCAAAGCACAGCGGTTTCCGGCGACGCCCGGCCTGAGGTCCAGGGGATGGATAGCAGGCCCATCAAAATATCCCCAGGATTATCTAGATGCAGCTGTGCAGTCAATAAGTACTATATTAGGAAGTTGCCTACAGCCACAGCTGTTAATGACATTTTTTAAAGCTAATTAGAGACCCTGGGAGTTATTTGTTTTGTCTATTACACACATACAGAGCCACCCAAATAATATGAATGATCAAATTATTACCTCCTTGAAAATTGAACTGTTACCGTAAACGCATCGTTTTCAATGTCTTGTATTGGTTTTTATTAGATTAAGCTGGGCAATATGGCCTTTTATTAGTATCTCAATATTTTTAAGCCATATCACGATGCACGATATAGATCTCGATATTTCGCCTTGATGCATATAATCACAGCAGTATGATGATTCTATGTGTCTACATTAAAACATTCTTGTTCATGCTGTATTAAAATATGCTAATTTTAAATGTTCATGCAGAGAAGGAAACCACAATTAAGTCAATTTACCAAAACTATATTTATTAAACAGTTATTAAGCAGTGGCAGAAACATTCATGTAATTTCAAAACAGAAAGTGCAAGATTGTCAGAGACATTTTAAAACAAGCCAATAGTGCACTTTTGTGCATGATGTCAATAAGATGACATATCAAAACAACACTAAATTAAACTGCACTTTTTGTACAGAACGCAACCAAAATAATTTAAAACAAATACAGTGCACTTTTGTGCATGATGTCAAACAAGATATTTCAATAAGTGTCACATACAAATGAGCTGCGTAACAGAAAATCAAATAGTGTGTGTCATTTGCTATGTGGTAGGTTACTACGGACGTTATTCAATTCTGTTGTTGACAATTTTTTTCTCATACGATCTGGAAATGGTTGCTTCGGCATTTTGTGGGTATGGCACCGAACGGAGATTTTGACATACAGTTTCAAGCACTCTTTGGGGTACTTTTCAAATGACGCTACAAATTAGCAGTAGGTGCTACTCTTTCTAACAACGCTTTTGCCGCATACTTATTCGACATATTCCCGTTTGAAGCCAAACCACCGCCAGACGATGGACCCCGTGCTGTTTTTCTTGGGAATGAATTCTTCCTTCATTTTTTACCAGATCGGCACCTTCTTCTTTTCTCGTATTACCACTCGCATCACTCCGCTAGCATCCTCAGCTAATGTTACCCATGCTGCTACCGAGGGTGTATGACGCGACAGTGTGTGACGTATGTAAGAAGGTGCGCTTTTCTGTGAGAAGGAGAGACAGGAAAAAATGAGAGAAACAAACGGTATGAGGACGTATACTCGAATATCACAATATAGCCATTTTCTAAATTAGCGATATATCGAGTATATCGCCCAGCCCTAGCTAGTCGTATTGTAGTTATTAAGAAAAAAAATAACAGGCTATCACTAAAGACTCCTTTGCAGAGCAGCGTTCATTAAAGGCGACAAGCCTTTTCCCAAGTGGTATTGATCCGATTGAAGTGGTCCTGTCGGCTCCCCTCACTGCTGATCCCTCGCTGAAATTAGGCTATTTGCCATCCCATCTTTGTAGACATGCGCCATGGGACATCCATTCGATGCATTATCAATATTTAATAAGTTTGGGAGTAGAGAAAGATGAGCACTCGCACAAGTGTCTGGCAAGTTAGCCAAGCGGGGACGCGGCTCGCAGTGCGTTTGCATGGGGACATGGATGATTTCCCTGGTGAGCCTGTATCCATGCCGCCTTCCTCCCTGTCTGCTGCCAGTTACGGCGGGACCTTAATCAGGCACATGAAAGCATCTCCTGTGGCACCGCCTCTTGTCCCCACCGCTCACCTGTCGACGACTTGATTTACCCTCGCAGCTTCCCAGTGTCCACCCTGAACATTCTCACAAGCGCCGAGAATTCCCACCCGAGTTCAAAGGGCTAATGTAAATTACACATAGGAATGTGGCTTGATTTAAACTAGTCATTGCCTTCCAGACAGCTGCCGAGGTTTGAATGTGTGTTTGCAAGTGCAGTCAAACCGATCACCTACTTTTGTTGCAAGGGGATTACCTTATCGGAGTCAGCAGCGGCAGGAGCTTTGTCGTCTCCAACGTGCGATTAGCTGTCATTGTGTAACAGTGTAATCTTTGCAGATAGGGACCTTTTTCTTTATTTCACTCTCTCAAAGTTCTGCGAACATATCTTTCTTTTTAATATTCCTAAAGGACTGCAAATTTGAAATGCAAAATGCTAGAACTCTGTTTTTGTGGAATGTCTAGTAGGTTGGAGACTGAATGTATTGATTAGAATTTGATTAACAGTATATCCCAGGCTATAAAGAGCTCTTAAAATTAGGGATGTCCGATAATATCAAACTGCCAATAGTATTGGACGATAAATGTTTTAAAATGTATTATCGGTATCAGTTTCATAGTTATCGATGTCAGATTCAAAAAGTTAAATTTATGACTTTTTAAAACACCGCTGTGTACACAGACTTAGGGAGAAGTACAGAGCGCCTGTTACGTCTTCTGGGGCACATGGCTGCGCTGGTAGTGTTCCTTCCGAGGCAGAAAACAAGCAGGAGTAGCGTGCATGTAAGATTAAGTTTTATTAATAAATGAAACACAGGACAAAAATGCAAAACTAAGGACGCTAACAAGCGTGGAGCTAAAACAAACTAATGTATACAATGTTAATAAATACAAAATCAGGAGAACGTAAATGTTGTCTATAGCAAACATTGACCCAGCAACTACTGCTGCATCAAACTATGAAGGGAAGTGATTAACCAAAACACCTGGTGGGAACACTAATTGCAAAATCAGTGCCCAAGGGAAACCAACAGAAAACAGAGATAGAGGGTGCACCAAGGAAAGAGACTAAATCAAGAAAACGACCAAACATAAATCATGCCATGATCCGGGTAACGGATCACACTGTGAATGCCACACTGTGAACCCACACCAAACAAGAATGACAAACACATTTTGGGAGAACATCCGCACCGTAACACAACAGAACAAATACCCTGATCCTTTGCAGCACTAACTCTTCCGGGACACCACAATATATACCCCCTACCCCGACCCCACCCCCCACCACCTCAACCTCCTCATGCTCTCTCAGAGAGAGCATGTCCCAAATTTCAAGCTAGTGTTTTGAGGCATGTTAAAAAAAAAAAGCACTTTGTGACTTCAATAATAAATATGGCAGTGCCATTTTAGCATTTTTTTTCCCATAACTTGAGTTGATTTATTTTGGAAGCCTTGTTACATTGTTTAACGCATCCAGTGGGGCATCACAACAAAATTACGCACAATAATGTGTTCATTCCAGGGCTGTATGTATCGGTATCGGTTGATATCGGAATCAGTAATCAAGAGTTGGACAGTATCGGAATATTGGCAACGAAGCCATTATCGGATATCTCGACTTAAAATAGGTGTGCCTTATAACCCGGTGGGCCTAATGTACGCCATAATTCTGGTTGTGCTTACCCCCCTCGAAGCTATTAAATTTGGTACATGGTGTAATGATAAGTGTGACCAGGAGATGGCAGTCACACTTAAGAGATTCGCCAGTAAACAACACAAAAACTTTAAATGTTCCATTCAGAATATAGAACATTACACACTGCGCTCAAAAATCTGTCAAAATGTTTTTAGTACGAGTTTGGTAAGCTATGAAGCCGCACAGCTTGATGGATTGTCAGTAGAGATTTCTGATAATGGCTTTTTTGCCGATATCAGATATCCAACTATTAATTACCAATTACGATATCAACCGATACCAATATATACAGTCGTGGAATTAACACATTATTATGCCTAATTTTGTTGTGATGCCCCGCTGGATGCTTTAAACAATGTAACAAGGTTTTCCAAAATGAATCAACTGAAGATATGGAAAAAATACATACATGTACACTGGCATATTTATTATTGAAGTCACAAAGTGCATTATTTTTATTAACATGCCTCAAAACAGCAGCTTGGAATTTGGGACATGCTCTCCCTGAGAGCGCATGAAGAGATTGAGGTGGGGGGTGGTTGTTAGCAGGGGGGGTGTATATTGTAGCTTCCCGAACGAGTTAGTGCTCCCAGGGGTTCTGGGTATTTGTTCTGTTTTGTCTATGTCGTGTTACTGTGCGGATGTTCTCCAGAAATGTGTTTGTCATTCTTGTTTGGTGTGGGTTCACAGTGTGGCGCATATTTTTATTATTGTTAAAGTTGTTTATACGGCCACTCTCAGTGTGACCTGTATGGCTGTTGACCAAGTATGCATTGCATTCACTTGTGTGTGTGAAAAGCCGTAGATATTATGTGACTGGCCAGCACGCAAAGGCAGTGCCTTTAAAGTTTATTGGCGCTCTGTACTCCTCCCGACGTCCGTGTACACAGTGGGGTTTTAAAAAGTCATACATTTTACTTTTTGAAACAGATACCGATAATTGTGAAACCGATACCAATAATTTCCAATATTACATTTGAAAACATTTATCGGCCGATAATATCGGCAGTCCGATATTATCGGACATCCCTACTTGTCTGCACAATAAACATACAAGTATTATTATGGTACGTGTATAAGAACCGCAAAATGGCACCTATTAGCAGACATTATCTGCCGCTTTGTTTCGCAATATTATGCAAAAGCAACTTTTCTTACCTTCTGGTACCTGCTGATTTGTATTTGGCATCTGCATAAGTACTGAAAATTTGCGTACGTCCGCCATTGTAGTCTGTGGGGACAGCGTCATCGATAAGCTTCTTCTTTTTCTCTACCTTCTTGTTTGGTATTAATCTTCTGCTGTTGCCATTTCTAATATAAAGTAGCCTAAAGTTCTTACTTATATCTATCAGTAGACCGGCCATCAAAGCGCTAAAAACTGTAGTGGTTTTACATAATTCACCCGTCGGAACCATAGTTTTTGGAGAGTTCCGGGCAGATGGTTTTTCACGGAACACATTTCCGGTGTTGTTGTTGCACTAGTGAGCCATGGATAAGGATTGATCTATTGATTGAAACTTTTATTAGTAGATTGCACAGTACAGTACATATTCCGTAAAATTGACCACTAAATGGTAACACCCAAATAAGTTTTTCAACTTGTTTAAGTCAATCAATTCATGCTAAGATGCTGCTCCGTTATTGATTGAAGTAAAGTCTGAATGTCATTAAAACAGTTAGCTCCATTTTTTTTACACTTCTTCGACACCCGTCCTTGCACGCTACACCGCTACAACAAAGATGGCGGAGAAAAGACGCTGTCAAAGGTGAGTCATGTCGGTAAGATCGCCCACAAAACGGCGCATCCGGAAGAGACGCTCAGTAAGCTACTGGGAAATGGTCTGTAAAACCTCATCTGTGCAACATTTTGACCAAAGAACCACCATTGCGTGTTATGTAGACCACAAGATAGTGTTTTACATTTAGAAAAAAATTCATATAATGACCATTTTTATGCGCCTTGCGCATTTTGTCTGAAAAAAGATCTGGATAGACCCACTCGTCGGCAGTGCGTCGTTTAATCCGGTGCGCCAAGGGTCCGAAAAATACTGTACATTTCCTTGATAAAATAATTCAACAATCAAATTGTTGTTATTCCTAATATGGCAGGAGTGTCTCTCTCAATGTGGTGAGCCCCTGTTCACATGCAAGTGTTGTAATGAGGAAAATAAAAAGGCTGCCTGGAGACAAAAGTCAACTGATGTAGCTTAACTATAGCTGACATTGTTTATCTTTAACTTGTAAATTGCTGAGACTGAAACACCAGCACCTGTGTGCTTCCAAGTAGTGCACTCCATTTTTCCTCATTTACAGTAAATGCTCCAATCTATGCTTCAATTCAATAAATCGCTGAGTCCAAAACGGTGGAACATTGCATTACAGCTGTAGGCAACCTCAGGATGTAGTCTTTTATTAACTTTACTAACTTAGCTCAATCTTTAGTCTGTGTGCGCTTCAAAACGTACTCAATTGTTGGTGTGGTTGTTCAACTTGTGTACTGTAGGTTACACATGTGCCGTGCGGTTAATAATAAACTTATCAGTGATCATAATGCCCGTGAATTAATCGATTTTATTGATTATTTAAAAATGTTTTTGTCGCGGAATAAATAAATGATTTAGTTCTTTCTCCTCTCACACACTGCAAAGCTTATCTGCAGTACATTGCAACAAAAGACAGCAAACTTATTCCAGCAACTAAAACAGGGCCATACAAAACCCAAACACTACAAATAAACAACAAATACAATGTATTTGCATTCATGCAAATACATTGATAGATGTGGACATAGGGCTGTGCGATATATTGATGTACTCGATATATCGCGGGGTTGTCTCTGTGCGATATAGAAAATGACTATATCGTGATATTAGAGTATACTTTCTCCCGCAGTTGCTTTTAGCTGCAGGCATTACACTACAGGCTCTTCTCACTCTTTCTTGCCTCTGCTTCTCACAGACAGCAAGCGCACCTTCTTACATACGTCACATACGTATACGCCCTCGCGGAGCAGAGAGGTAGCAGCATGGATAACAATAGCTGTGATGCTAGCGGAGTGGTGCGAGTGGTAATATGAGAGAGAGAAGGTGCCAATCTGGTAACAAATGAAGGAAGAATTAATTCCTAAGAAAAACAGCAGGGGGTGCATCGTCTGGCGGTGGTTTGGCTTCGAACAGGAATATGTCGAACAAGTATGCAGCAAAAGTGTTGCTACAAAAATTAGCACCTAGTGCTAATTTGTAGCATCATTTGAAAAGTTACCCGCTAGAGAATGAAGAGTGCTTGAAACTGCATGTCAACATCTCCATTCGGTGGCATACCAACAAAATGCCCAACAACCATTTCCACATGTACGCCATACAACAACAAAAGGAGATACCTACCACAGTGAAGGACATTCCCTATTTGATTTCAAATTATGCAGCTCATTTTTATTTGACACTTATTGAAATATCTTGTGTGACCTCATGCACAAAAGTGCACTTTATATGTTTTAAACTATTGTAGTGGCGTTCTGTACCAAAAGTGCTCTTTAATTTAGTGTTGTTTTGATATGTCATCTTAGTGACATCATGCACAAAAGTACACTAATAGCTTGTTTTAAAATGTCTCCGACATTCTTGCATTTTCTGTTTTGAAATTTACATGAATGTTTGTGCCACTGCATAATAACTGTTTAATCAATACAGTTTTGGTAAATTGACTTAATTCTCTGCATGAAAGTTTAAAACGAGCGTATATTAATGCAGTATGGAAAATAATGTTTTAATGTAGACACATAAAATCATCATACTGCTGTGATTATATGCATGAAGCGTTAATTCAAGTCTAAGGCACAATATCGAGATATAATATTGTGTATCGTGACATGGCCTAAAAATATCGAGATATTAATAAAAGGCCATTTAACCAAGCCCTAGGCCAGGGGTCGGGAACCTTTTTGGCTGAGAGAGCCATGAAAGCCAAATATTTCAAAATGTATTCCCGTGAGAGCCATATAATATTTTTTAACACTGAATACAGCTAAATGCGTGCATTTTTAAGTAAGACCAACATTTTTAGAGTATAATAAGTCTCCTATTCTTTTTAATAACATTGTTATTCTAAAGCTAACCAATAATAGATATAATACTTCTTCCCATTAATGCAACTTCTTGAACAGGTTGGATTAAAATGAATGACAATGTTATATAATTTGAACGTCATTTTTAACACTGTGATTACCAGCAGAATTATTCATTACTTATCGTGTTAAGCAATGTAGGCTAAGATTTACCTGAGAGCCAGATGCAGTCATCAAAAGAGCCACATCTGGCTCTAGAGCCATAGGTTCCCTACCCCAGCCCTAGGCTGTACAAATACTTTGAAGTTAACATCCTCATGTACCGCTCACATGTCTCGGAACACAGGCATTTTGTACATTCTAATATTGTTGAAAGGGCAGAATAGTGTTGCAGTGGCTGTTGCTCCTGCCTCACAGTGAGGAGAGCCTGGGTTCGATTCCCCAGGCTCGGGGTTAGTCTGTGTGGAGTATGCATGTTCTCCCTGTGACTGCTAGGGTTCTGTAAATTCTGTAGTTTTTTTTCAAAACAGGTTAACAATATATCAGTTTTTTTCATAGTAATTCAACTTAAGCAAAAAACAGTTAACTGTAAAATGAACGGATTCATCAACAACATACCGCAATGTCCTACACATCGTGACTGCCGGTATTTTAACGCAAATTGTGTAGATTTTTATTTTTTTATTTTACAGTGTAGATATTCACAGCAGAGTTACCATTCATATGCAAAACATGTTCTTTTGACTTTCTCTTTTTCCGAGCAGCCCGTGAGTGTACAACAAAAGGTGTCTGCAGCCGTGTGCAGTGCATTCGTGCATACTGTTGGTTGATAGTCCATCCATCCATCCATCCATCATCTTCCGCTTATCCGAGGTCGGGTCGCGGGGGCAGCAGCCTAAGCAGGGAAGCCCAGACTTCCCTATCTCCAGCCACTTCGTCTAGCTCTTCCCGGGGGATCCCGAGGCGTTCCCAGGCCAGCCGGGAGACATAGTCTTTCCAACGTGTCCTGGGTCTTCCCCGTGGTCTCCTACCAGCTGGACGTGCCCTAAACACATCCCTAGGGAGGCGTTCGGGTGGCATCCTGACCAGATGCCCGAACCACCTCATCTGGCTCCTCTCGATGTGGAGGAGCAGCGGCTTTACGTTGAGCTCCTCCCGGATGGCAGAGCTTCTCACCCTATCTCTAAGGGAGAGCCCCGCCACCCGGCGGAGGAAACTCATTTCGGCCGCTTGTACCCGAGATCTTATCCTTTCGGTCATGACCCAAAGCTCATGACCATAGGTGAGGATGGGAACGTAGATCGACCGGTAAATTGAGAGCTTTGCCTTCCGGCTCAGCTCCTTCTTCACCACAACGGATCGATACAACGTCCGCATTACTGAAGACGCCGCACCGATCCGCCTGTCGATCTCACGATCCACTCTGCCCCCACTCGTGAACAAGACTCCTAGGTACTTTAACTCCTCCACTTGGGGCAGGGTCTCCTCCCCAACCCGGAGATGGCACTCCACCCTTTTCCGGGCGAGAACCATGGACTCGGACTTGGAGGTGCTGATTCTCATTCCGGTCGCTTCACACTCGGCTGCGAACCGATCCAGTGAGAGCTGAAGATCCCGGCCAGATGAAGCCATCAGGACTACATCATCTGCAAAAAGCAGAGACCTAATCCCGTGGCCACCAAACCGGAACCCCTCAACGCCTTGACTGCGCCTAGAAATTCTGTCCATAAAAGTTATGAACAGAATCGGTGACAAAGGGCAGCCTTGGCGGAGTCCAACCTTCACTGGAAACGTGTCCGACTTACTGCCAGCAATGCGGACCAAGCTCTGACACTGCTCATACAGGGAGCGGACTGCCACAATAAGACATTCCGATACCCCATACTCTCTGAGCACTCCCCACAGGACTTCCCGAGGGACACGGTCGAATGCCTTCTCCAAGTCCACAAAGCACATGTAGACTGGTTGGGCAAACTCCCATGCACCCTCAAGAACCCTGCCGAGAGTATAGAGCTGGTCCACAGTTCCACGACCAGGACGAAAACCACACTGTTCCTCCTGAATCCGAGGTTCGACTATCCGGCGAAGCCTCCTCTCCAGTACACCTGAATAAACCTTACCGGGAAGGCTGAGGAGTGTGATCCCACGATAGTTGGAACACACCCTCCGGTCCCCCTTCTTAAAGAGAGGGACCACCACCCCGGTCTGCCAATCCAGTTGATAGTCTTGGATTTAAAAAATCCTTTTCCCCCCTCACTCCTGTACCATCTTGCCTGCTTGGACTAGTTGTCCAATTTTATCTCGTAATCTTTCACTGTCATGTCATCCAGCCTTACTGTGTGTTTGTTTTTCCTACCTTTTTGTCTGCACACCTGTGTCTTTGCCGGCGTCACCCATCCGCCACCACAACGGATGCCCCCTGTCCTCTAGGCAATTATCTTTCAGTTTTTCCCTTACACGCTCCCCGGTGATCACTGTGTTATATACCTTGTTGTTTTTGTCGTGTCGTGGTCTTTTCAGTTTTGTTGCTTCGTTATTCCCCTCAAAACTTGCACATCAAGGCTGGTTTTGCTTCCTTACAGGTTGATTGAGGTTGTTTGTGTCTGCGTGATATTATTTCAGAGTTGGCTGTGCTTATTTCTCCAGCACCTGCTCTTCATATTCCCGCATATGTAAAATAAAAAAAACATTTTGGCTACACACACAACAGCTGGAAGAGCAATTCAACCTAAAAACAATTTAATTGTATTTAATTATTCAAAATGAAACACAATTTAAAACCTGTAGGGGCGGCGTCCAATGATAATAGGCATGCTTATGCTCAAGCTACATCACGTTAGAATAATTATTTTTCTTTTTTTAAATATGCCAACAAGCCTGAATGTTACCAGGTTTTTTTTTTCAAGTGCGTAAATGTCACCAAGCCTTTAAATGCAGCTATTGTGGAGCCTAAAGGTTTCTGTGTTGTCTCACATTACTTCCATCTCAAGAATTTTGCATATAAACTAGGGCTGGCCGATATGGCATTTTTTTTTTTGATTGATTGATTGATTGATTGATTGATTGATTGATTGATACTTTTATTAGTAGATTGCACAGTTCAGTACATATTCCGTACAATTGACCACTAAATGGTAACACCCGAATAAGTTTTTCAACTTGTTTAAGTCAGGGTCCACGTTAATCAATTCTCGATATTTTTAGGCCATATCACGATACACGATATATATCTCGATATTTTGCCTTAGCATTGAATGAACACTTGATGCATATAATCACAGCAGTCTGATGATTCTATGTGTCTACATTAAAACATTCTTGTTCATAGTGCATTAATATATGCTCATTTTAAACTTTCATGCAGAGAGGGAAATCACAACTTAGTCAATTTAGCAAAACTGTATTTATTACAGAGTTATTAATCAGTGGCACAAACATTCATGTCAATTCAAAACAAAGTGCAAGATTGTCGGAGACATTTTAAAACAAGGTATTAGTGCACTTTTGTGCATGATGTCACTAAGATGACATATCAAAACAGCACTAAATTAAAGTGCACTTTTTGTACAGAACGCCACTACAATTGTTTAAAACAAATAAAGTGCTCTTTTGTGCATGATGTCACACAAGATATTTCAATAACTGTCGAATATAAATGAGCTGCATAATGGGCTCCGCGTACGTTATCTCCTTCTGTTGTTGACTTTTTTTTTTTCATACGATGTTGATCTGGAAATAGTTGCTTCGGCATTTTGTTAGTGTGGCATCGGCCGGAGATGTTGACATGCAGAGTTTCAAGCAAGTGACTTTTCAAATGATGCTACAACTACATTAGGAGTGCTGCTACGTTTTGCAGCAACGCATTTTCCGCATAAATGCCGAACATATTCCCGCTTGAAGCCAAACCACCGCCGGACGATGGACCCCGTGCTGTTTTTCTTGCGAATTAATTCTTCCTCCATGTGTTACCACATTCGCCCCTTCTCTCTCTTGCATTACCAGGAAGAGTGGGAAACGCATTCAGTGTAATGCCCACAGCTAAAAGCAACTGCCTGAGAACGTATACTTGAATATCACGATATAGTCATTTTCTATATCGCACAGAGACAGACCCGCGATATATCGAGTATATCAATATATCGCTCAGCCCTACAAAGAGGTATTTGGAATAAATGGAGTATGATTATTTGTTTTGATTTTTGTTCGCAGAGTTATGTGATTTAGCCTCAAAATAGAGACATTAATAGGGATGGCAGCAACCAGAACGGATCATAGTAACTTCAGGTCAAATTAGTTTTCTTTCTAAATGGCCTGTCAATAAGTTGATTGTAAAAATTGCCACACAAAATACTTACAATTAGAGATGTCCGATAATGGCTTTTTTGCCGATATTCTGATATTGTCCAACTCTTAATTATCGATTCCGATATCAACCGATATATACAGTCGTGGAATTGACACATTATTATGCCTACCGTATTTTTCGGATTATAAGTCGCAGTTTTTTCATAGTTTGGCTAGGGTTGCGACTTATACTCAGGAGCGACTTATGTGTGAAATTATTACACATTACCGTAAAATATCAAATAATATTATTTAGCTCATTCATGTAAGAGACTAGATGTATAAGATTTCATGGGATTTATCGATTAGGGGTGACAGATTGTCTGGTAAACGTATAGCATGTTCTATATGTTATAGTTATTTGAATGACTCTTACCATAATATGTTACGTTAACATACCAGGCACGTTCTCAGTTGGTTATTTATGCGTCACATAACGTACACTTATTCAGCCTGTTGTTCACTATTCTTTATTTATTTTAAATTGCCTTTCAAATGTCTGTTCTTGGTGTTGGGTTTTATCAAATAAATTTCCCCCAAAAATGCGACTTATACTCCAGTGCGACTAATATGTTTTTTTTCCTTCTTTATTATGCATTTTCGGCTGGTGCGACTTATACTCCGAAAAATACGGTAATTCTGTTGTGATGCCCCGCTGGATGCATTAAACAATTTAATAAGATTTTCCAAAATAAATCAACTCAAGTTATGGAAAAAAATGCCAACATAACTCTGCCATATTTATTATTGAAGTCACAAAGTGCATTATTTTTTTTTAACATGCCTCAAAACAGCAGCTTGGAAATTGGGACATGCTCTCCCTGAAAGACCATGTGGTGGTTGAGGTCGGTGGGGTCGGGGGCGGGGTTGAGGTAGGGAGTAAGGGGTAGTGGCGGGTGTATATTGTAGCATCCTGGAAGAGTTAGTGCTGCAAGGGGTTCTGGGTTTTTGTTCTGTTGTGTTACGGTGCGGATGTTCTCCCGAAATGTGTTTCTCATTCTTGTTTGGTGTGGGTTCACAGTGTGGCACATATTTGTAACAGTGTTAAAATTGTTTATACGGCACCCCTCAGTGTGACCTGTATGGCTGGTGACCAAGTATGCGTTGCGTTCACTTCTGTGTGTGAAAAGCCGTAGACATTATGTGATTGGGCCGACACGAAAAGGCAGCGCCTTTAAGGACATCCCTACTTACAACAATACAGATTGATTGCAAACAAATATAGTGTGTCCCGTGGTTAGCAAAATACTTCTGCTCACTAGACTGCTTACAATTGTTGAAATTACTCATGTTTCTCAACATGAATCGTTTGGCTGAAAATGCTTATACCTTCACTCATACTTATGTGATTTATCTCTGAACCCCAAGCTGCTTTGCATTCTATTGTTCTGCTTCTTTTCTGGTGTTTTTAATTGTCAAAATGAATTTTTTCTTTCAACATGGGTGTCATCTGAAAGTCATACAGGAAAACTATTACCAAAAAAATGGTGTTAATTTTCCGAGTGACTAATCAAGGAATTCATTTCATAATAATGTCTGGGATTACTCGGAAAAAAAAAAAAAACACTTAAAAAAACATGGACTGCTTCTTTCTTTCCAGTGAGCTGCACTGAGACGGTGGTAGGCCTGTACGGTGAAACGCTTGAGATTCCGTGCAACAAAGGAGCCGTAAAAGGGGAAAAAGCGACGTTCACTCAATGGAAATATGTAAGTCGCCACAGAGGTCAATGGATTCAAAATGGTGCTGTCCGTCTGACACCCATTTATCATGTCTGAACCACGCCCAGTCTAAGTGCATTTGCTGTGCGACGGAGCATGCATCTGTCCCTCAATGTGACAGTGTGTGCGTGCGTGAGAGCGGTAGTGTGTACCTCATGTGTTTTTTCAATAAATCATTTCTACTCTGTTCTCCAGGACAAAGGAGACAGAATTCCAAGACTCCTCTTGAAGAAAAAAATAAATCAGAGCATCTCCATTGATGCCAGTGATGAATACAAGGACCGCATAAACCTGGCTGCCAACTTAAGTCTGCTGTTGACTGCCGCCAAGTTAACCGACCAGCACTTGTTCACCTGCATGGTTCTGCAAGTGGACGGCATCATGGAGTACCCGGTTCAGGTGGTCGTCAACAGTGAGTACCGGAACTGGAGCACGTACCGCTGCCCCGTAATAGAAACACCTGCATCATTAACATGCCTTTGTATTGCAGAGGCGCCTGAAGGTGTGGAGATTTCTGACAAAGCAGAAGAGCTTGAGTTTGGCAAACTCACTAAGGTAATATTGCTTATACTGGCGTTATTTTACAAACCCCGTTTCCATACGAGTTGGGAAATTGTGTTAGATTTAAATATAAACGGAATACAACGATTTGCAAATTCTTTTCAACCCATATTCAATTGAATGCACTACAAAGACAAGATATTTGATGTTCAAACTCATAAACTTTATTTTTTTTTGCAAATAATAATTAACTTAGAATTTCATGGCTGCAACACGTGCCAAAGTAGTTGGGAAAGGGCATGTTCACCACTGTGTTACATCACCTTTTCTTTTAACAACACTCAATAAACGTTTGGGAACTGAGGAAACTAATTGTTGAAGCTTTGAAAGTGGAATTCTTTCCCATTTTTGTTTTATGTAGAGCTTCAGTCGCTCAACAGTCCGGGGTCTCTGCTGTCGTATTTTACGCTTCATAATGCGCCACACATTTTCAATGGGAGACAGGTCTGGACTGCAGGCGGGCCAGGAAAGCACCCGCACTCTTTTTTTTACGAAGCCACGCTGTTGTAACACGTGCTGAATGTGGCTTGGTATTGTCTTGCTGAAATAAGCAGGGGCGTCCATGAAAAAGACGGCACTTAGATGTCAGCATATGTTGTTCCAAAACCTGTATGTACCTTTCAGCATTAATGGTGCCTTCACAGATGTGTAAGTTACCCATGCCTTGGGCACTAATGCACCCCCATACCATCACAGATACTGGCTTTTGAACTTTGCGTCGATAACAGTCTGGATGGTTCGTTTCCCCTTTGGTCCGGATGACATGTCGAATATTTCCAAAAACAATTTGAAATGTGGACTCGTCAGACCACAGAACACTTTTCCACTTTGCATCAGTCAATCTTAGATGATCTTGGGCCCAGAGAAGCCGGCGGCGTTTCGGGATGTTGTTGATAAATGGCTTTTGCTTTGCATAGCAGAGCTTTAACTTGCACTTACAGATGTAGCGACAAACTGCATTTAGTGACAGTGGTTTTCTGAAGTATTCCTGAGCCCATGTGGTGATATCCTTTAGAGATTGATGTCGGTTTTTGATACAGTGCTGTCTAAGGGATCGAAGGTCGCGGTCATTCAATGTTGGTTTCCGGCCGTGCCGCTTACGTGGAGTGATTTCTCCAGATTATCTGAACCTTTTGATGATATTATGGACCGTAGATGTTGAAATCCCTAAATTTCTTGCAATTGCACTTTGAGAAACGTTGTTCTTAAACTGGTTGACTATTTGCTCACGCAGTTGTGGACAAAGGGGTGTACCTCGCCCCATCCTTTATTGTAAAAGATTGAGCATTCTTTAGGAAGCTGTTTTTATACCCAATCATGGCACCCACCTGTTCCCAATTAGCCTGCACATTTGTGGGATGTTCGAAATAAGTGTTTGATGAGCATTCCTCAACTTTACCCGTATTTATTGCCAACTCTCCCAACTTCTTTGTCATGTGTTGCTGGCGTCAAATTCTAAAGTTAATGATTATTTGCAAAAAAATAATGTTTATCAGTTTGAACATCAAATATGTTGTCTTTGTAGCATATTCAACTGAATATGGGTTGAAAATGATTTGCAAATCATTGTATTCCGTTTATATTTACATATAAATGTATATATGTAAATATACTTCACTTCACTACATCTAGCACAATTTCCAACTCATATGGAAACGGGGTTTGTAAGAAGCTAACCATCAAGGGAAGCCCCTTCTCCCGTCCTAAGGCCGTGTTACTACAGTAACGAGCCCTTTGAAGTGGCGCTCATGAATTTGTAACGAGCACAATCCCCACTACCGCAATTAAAAAACCCAATGGAACAGGAGAGGCTTTTTAGAAAGTCTTTGGGCATTACATGGTCTATTGCCTCGAAAAGTCCTTAAGGCCTCAGCAGGGGGCTCAGGTTCTACTGAGATGTTATCCTGTATCAAATGTTTTTGAATGTTTTATTCGCCCTTTTGTTGCACAGTTGGCCACATGTGTCGCACGAGATGCCAACCCGGCGGCCAAAATCATATGGCTAAAGAACAACAAATCCCTGTCGGATGATGGAAAAGGTATGTTGCAGATCACTCATCTAGTGGTACGCCAAAAAAAACACTTGATTCAAATACAGTGTTTTATTTTCCTCTAATCAAACGAGGGTTGTCCCGATACCAATATTTTGGTGCCGGTAGTAAAATTGTCAGAAAGTGTTAGTTTTATCTTATATTGAAAACATTTTTAAGATGTTAGATATCCTGTGCTCTTAATTTGGCGATCAAGTCTGAGATGTCATTTCCATGTGATAGAGCAGGGGTAGGGAACCTATGGCTCTTTTGATGACTGCATCTGGCTCTCAGATGAATCTTAGCTGACATTCCTTATCGCAGTGGTGTCAAACTCAAATACAGAGTGGGCCAAAATTTTAAACTGAACAAAGCTGCGGGCGATGATTGAACAAATTAACCATTTAATAGGGACCCAAACATGTTTTGCATTGAATATTGAACAAGCAAGGCTTATATAACTTTATAGTGACATGCAAAATCGAGTTTCCAATAATAATAAAAATAAAAAAATAGCAATGGCATATCAAATAAAATTTAAATAGAAATTGAATGCCTCTTTTGTATTTGCAGCCTTCTGGGGTAAATATCAAAATAAACTTCTTAATTACCGATTCCGATATCAACCGATACCGATATATACAGTAGTGGAATTAACACATTATTATGCCTAATTTTGTTGTGATGCCCCGCTGGATGCAATAAACAATGTAACAAGGTTTTCCAAAATAAATCAACTCAAGTTATGGAAAAAAATGCCAACATGTCACTGCCATATTTATTATTGAAGTCACAAAGTGCATTAGTTTTTTTTAACATGCCTCAAAAAAACAGCTTGGAATTTGGGATATGCTCTCCCTGAGAGAGCATGAGGAGGTTGAGGTGGGCGGGGTTGAGGTGGGGAGTAAGGTGTAGCGGGGGAGTATATTGTAGCGTCCCGGCAGAGTTAGTGCTGCAAGGGGTTCTGGGTAGTTGTCCTGTTGTGTTACGGTGCGGATGTTCTCCCAAAATGTGTTTGGTGTGTGTTCACAGTGTGGCGCATATTTGTAACAGTGTTAAAGTTGTTTATACGGCCACCCTCCTTGTGACCTGTATGGCTGTTGACCAAGTATGCCTTGCATACACTTGTGTGTGTAAAAGCCGCATATATCATGTGACTGGGCCGGCACACTGTTTCTACGTAGGAAAAGCGGACATGACGAAAGGTTTTAGAGGACGCTTAAGGAAGTGTTTTTAAGGCACGTCCCCCATCATGTTGTACGGGGGGAAATCGGGAGAAATTCGGGAGAATGGTTGCCCCATGGTGATTTTCGGGAGGGGCACTGAAATTTGGGAGTTAGCAAGTATGAGTATTAGCTGTGAATGCGGTGTTACAGCGACACCGCCGCTGTATAATACCGGCGGGCCAGCTCTAATGTTAATTTGATATTGCATCAAGGGCCAAATGAAAATACAAGGCGGGCCACATTTGGCCCGCGGGCCAGAGTTTGACACCCATGCCTTATCGGGATAAGTAATGAATAATGCACCAGTTCGAGGTTTTGGGTGGCTCAGCCAATCCCAGCCATCTTTTGGGGTACAGGAAGGTCGCATTATTGGTAAGAAGTATTGTATTTAATATTGGTTAGCTTCAGAATAACAATGTTATTAAAAAGAATGAGACTTATTGTACTCTAAAAATGTTGGTCTTATTTATAAATGAACGGATTTAGTTGTATACACTGTTAAAAAATACTATATGGCTCTCACGGGAATACATTTTAAAATATTTGGCTTTCATGTGATAGAGTAAGGTTACTCTGGATGCGGAATGCTGGTCTGATATCTTCTTAGGACAAGGACTCCGGTCGGAGAGTAAGGCACAGAGAGGCTTTCAGTCACTGTTTTAGTCAGGAACGCACACAATGCTGTTTACACAATCACCCAAGAGCCCATATTACGCAGAGACGCTAAAAACAGGAAATGACGTCAAAGACTAGATCGCCAAATTAGAAGCACAGGAAATCTAACATTTAAAACTGCGTCAGAATAAGATAAGACAAAAACATTTTATGACAAAAATGTATTTCAATGCTTTTCGATACTTTTTTATCCATCCATCCATTTTTTACCGCTTATTCCCTTTCGGGGTTCTTTTTTATATTTTTCATAATAAAGGGGACCACAAAAAATGACATTATTTGCTTTATTTTAGCAAAAAATCTTATGGTACATTAAACATATGTTTCGTATTGCAATTTTTTTAAATAAAATAGTGACAACTTGTATTTTATTAGTGAGTAAGCAAACAAAGTCTCCTAATTTAGCTGCTGACAAATGCAGGTACATATCGTTTTCTATTTTATTTTGTCAAAATTCTAAAAGACAAGTGGTAGAAAATGAATTATTCATCTACTTGTTCATTTACTGTTAATATCTGCTTACTTTCTCTTTTAACATGCTCTATCTACACTTCTGTTCAAATGTAATAATCACTTATTCTTCTGTTGTTTGGTACTCTACATTAGTTTTGGATTATACCACACATATGAGTATCAATCCAATACCAAGTAGTTACAGGATCATACAACGGTCATAATTTAAGTCCCCATGTGTCCAGGGCCGTATTTCCTAAGTTTATAAACATAATATACATTTTTTTAAGAACGAGAAATTTTTTTTGATGCTAAAAAAAAATATTGATGTAATCATAGTAGTATCGACTAGATACGTTTTAACAGATCGATAAAAATCAGTAGCAAGTTGAATGTAGATAAATGGAGCGGAGTAAAAGTAGCGTTTCTTCTCTATAAATATACTCAAGTAAAAGTAAAAGTATGTTGCATTAAAACTACTCTGAGAAGTACAATTTATCCCAAAGGTTACTCAAGTAGATGTAACGGAGTAAATGTAGCGCGTTACTACCCACCTCTGAAAATAATATATGGACCTGATGATTATGATTAGGAGTGCTTGATCGAGTGGAAAGGAAAATGTAGGTCTCTGATCACAAGGTCAAGTATATTGCACAAAACAGCAGCAACCGAACCAATATTGTAATAACAGTAAACTGCTGAGGGAACATTAATACCGCTGATGAGTTGCTTGTAGACTACAGTATGGCATGTGTACAATCACTCAGTTTCACCCCAAAGGCTGACTAGCACGACCAACATGTTATAGCGCATGCAAATGTACAAACCCTGTTTCCATATGAGATGGGAAATTGCGTTAGATGTAAATATAAACGGAATACAATGATTTGCAAATCATTTTCAACCCATATTCAGTTGAATATGCTACAAAGACAAAATATTTGATGTTCAAACCGATTACATTTTTTTTTTTTTTTTGCAAATAGTCATTAACGTTAGAATTTCATGCCAGCGACACGTGACAAAGCTGTCGGAAAAGGTGGCAATAAATACTGATAAAGTTGAGGAATGCTCATCAAACACTTATTTGGAACATCCCACAGGTGTGCAGGCTGATCGGGAACAGGTGGGTGCCATGATTGGGTATAAAAACGGCTTCCCAAAAAATGCTCAGTCTTTCAAAAGAAAGTATGTGGCGAAGTACACCCCTTTGTCCACAACTGCGTGAGCATATAGTCGAACAGTTTAAGAACAACGTTTCTCAAAGTGCAATTGCAAGATTTTTAGGGATTTCAACATCTACGGTCCATAATATCATCAAAAGGTTCAGAGAATTTGGAGAAATCACTCCACGTAAGCGGCATGGCCGGAAACCAACATTGGATGACCGTGACCTTCGATCCCTCAGGCGGCACTGTATCAAAAACTGACATCAATCTCTAAAGGATATCACCACATGGGCTCAGGAACACTTCGGAAAACCACTGTCACTAAATACAGTTTGTCGCTACATCTGTAAGTGCAAGTTAAAACTCTACTATGCAAAGCGAAAGAAATTTATCAACAACATTCAGAAACGCTGCCGACTTCTCTGGGCCTGAGATCATATGAGATGGACTGATGCAAAATGGAAAAGTGTTCTGTGGTCTGACGAGTCCACATTTCAAATTGTTTTTGGAAATATTCGACATTGTGTCATCAGGACCAAAGGGGAAGCGAACCATCCAGACTGTTATCGACGCAAAGTTCAAAAGCCAGCATCTGTGATGGTATGGTGGTGCATTAGTGCCCAAGGCATGGGTAACCTACACATCTGTGAAGGCACCGTTAATGCTGCACGTTACATACAGGTTTTGGAACAACATATGCTGCCATCTAAGAGCCGACTTTTTCATGGACGCCCCTGCTTATTTCAGCAAGACAACGCCAAGCCACATTCAGCACGTGTTACAACAGTGTGGCTTTGTAAAAAAAGAGTGCGGGTACTTTCCTGGCCCGCCTGCAGTCCAGACCTGTCTCCCATCGAAAAAATGTGTGGCGCATTATGAAGCGTAAAATATGACAGCGGAGACCCCGGACTGTTGAACGACTGAAGTTCTACATAAAACAAGAATGGGAAAGAATTCCACTTTCAAAGCTTCAACAATTAGTTTCCTCAGTTCCCAAACGTTTATTGAGTGTTGTCAAAAGAAAAAATGATGTAACACAGATGTGAACATGCCCTTTCCCAACTTCTTTGGCAAGTGTTGCTTGCAGCCATGAAATTCTAAGTTAATTATTATTTTGAAAAAAAAAAAAAAAAAAAGTTTATTAGTTTGAACATCAAATATCTTGTCTTTGTAGCATATTCAATTGAATAAGGGTTGAAAATGATTTGCAAATCATTGTATTCCGTTTATATTTACCATATTTTCCGCACTATAAGGCGCACCTAAAAACCTCAAATTTTCTCAAAAGCTGACAGTGTGCCTAATAATCCGGTGCGCCTTTTTATATGGACCAATATTGAGCCACAACAGGTCTCGCAACTATGATAAGCAGCCACCGACTTCATTTTCCCCTGTAGAAGAAGTGTTCTTCTTTTTCTACGGTAAGCAGCCGCCAGCTTAATTTTCCCCCAGCCGCCGACCTTACTAATGTAAGCACCAGCCTACTTCCTTTTCCCTCGTAGAAGAAGAAACGCGCGGTGCATGCTGGGATATATGACTGTGGGAGGCGTTCCGTTTCTGTGTGTTTATGTAAAGACCCCAAAATGGCTTACGACACAGAGTTTAAACTCAAGGCAATCAGTCACACATTAGAACAAGGGAATAGAGCAGCAGCAAGAAAATGTAACATTAACAGCAGCGAGACTGACTCGTTTAATGACGACTTCGACAAGACGCATGTTGGATGTCGTATTCGCCCAACTGTTTGATTCGAACTCTGAAGAAGAAGAATTTGAGGGATTGGTGGATGAGGAATAACTTAATAAAGTGAGCTTTACATGTTTATTGTGTGTTGTGTTGTGTGACATCATCGTTTGAGCAACGTTGAGTTATTGATATATTATTGCTTTGCACTATTTCGAGTGTTACTATATTGTGATTGCACTAACGTTTGTTTTACCGTAACAGTATCAGACTGTTTTTTACGTGTTTATTTAATCGGGGAAAATAATAGAACAGCTGTTTATTCATTTTGGGAGTGAACGGAGTTGTCAGAACGCTGGTTTGTAATCTATTAATAAAGTTTGACTGACATATCTGACTGTTTTGTTAACCTTCCCTTTAGCGCAGCTCCATCTAAAGCATTGGTGTCAAACTCTGGCCCACGGGCCATATCTGGCCCGCCGTGTAATTTAATCTGGCCCTTGAGGCAATATCAATTCAGCATTAGAGCTGGCCCGCCGGTGTTATACAGCATCATTGCCGCTGTAACACTGCATTCACCGCTAATACTCATACTTGCCAACCCTCCTAATTTTCCCGGTAGACTCCCGAAGTTTAGTGCCCCTCCCGAAAATCTTCCGGGGCAACCATTCTCCCGAATTTCTACCGATTTCCACCTGGACAAATATATTGGGGGCGTGCATTTAAGGCACTGCCTTTAGCGTTCCCTACAACCTGTCGTCACGTCCGCTTTTCCTCCATACTAACAGCGTGTCACATAATATTTGTGGCTTTTACACACACACACACACACACACACACACACACACACACACACACACACACACACACACAAGTGAATGCAAGGCATAATTGGTCAACAGCCATACAGGTCACACTGAGGGTGGCCGTATAAAAAACTTTAGCACTGTTACAAATATGCGCCACACTGTGAACCCACACTAAACAAGAATGACGAACACATTTCAGGTGAACATCCGCACCGTAACACAACAGAACAAATACCCAGAACCCCTTGCAGCACAAATTCTTCCGGGAAACTTCCAGCAAACTGACCAATAATTAACATTTTATTCATGCATTTTCTCTTGCTACTTCAAGGCTTGAATGATTTGTTCATTCATTATTGTTATTTTATTTTCAAATTTACTATTAGCCTGTGGAAAAAATTGTATATTTACCTCAGAAGATTGCAAATAGAAAAAAAGGCATTACATTTTTATTAAAATTTTATTTGATATGCCATTGATATTTTTTTCATTATTATTATTATTATTTTGAAACTGGATTTTGCATGTCACTAAAGTTATATAAGCCTTCCTTGTTCAATATTTAATGCAAAACTTGTTTGGGTCCCTATTAAAAGGTTAATTTGTTCAACCTTGGCCCGCGGCTTTGTTCCGTTTAAAATTTTGGCCCACTCTGTATTTGAGTTTGACACCCCTGATCTAAAGGATGCATAACGTAACCCCAGCTTCTACTGTAGCATCAATTCTATGCGCTTTATAATGCGGTGCGCCTTATATATGAACAACGTTTTTAAAATAGGCCATTCATTGAAGGTGCGCCTTATAATCTGGTGCGCCTTATAGTGCGGAAAATACGGTACACACCGTATTTTCCGCACTATAAATCGTTTTCATAGTTTGGCCGGGGGTGCGACATATACTCCGGAGCGACTTATGTGTGAAATTATTAATACATTAACGTAAAATATCAAATAATATTATTCATCTCATTCGCGGAAGAGACGAAGAAAATGTCAGCAATCGTCACACACACGTCAACCCATAAGAATTTGGCCGAAGCATGGCAAACGTGCATTGTGGGTCATGGAATGCTAACTGCTATATGCTACTGCCGTAGCTATTAAAATGGATAATTTCATCGTTGGCGGTAACTTATAAAAACTGAGAAGGACTGAACAAAAATGGCACCGAAAAGGAAATCATGTACTGCAGATTACAAGCTGGATGTAGTGAAATATGCAGCCGAAAATGGCAAGAGGAAGCGGCGCATACCTTTGGAGTTGGCGGAGTTGTTTAGAAGCGACATCAAGGAAGAAAATTTCATGGGATTTATCGATTAGGAGTGACAGATTGTTTGGTAAACGTATAGAATCTTCTATATGTTATAGTTATTTGAATGACTCTTACCATAATATGTTACGTTAACATACCGGCAACTTTGGTTATTTATGCGTCATATAACGTACACTTATTCAGCCTGTTGTTCATTATTCTTTATTTATTTTAAATTGCCTTTCAATTGTCTATTCTTGGTGTTGGATTTTATCAAATAAATTTCCCCCTTACTTATACTCCACTGCGACGTATATATGTTTTTTTCCTTCTTTATTATGCATTTTTGGCCGGTGCGACGTATTCTCCGGAGCGATTTATAATCCCAAAAATACGGTAATAACAAGTGCACTTTTTTGGGTAGAAAAAAAAAGACCCTTTTGTCCGTATGTTGAAAAATATTTTTAAATTAAGTAAATGCTAGTGCCGTTATCTTAACATAATGATACGCGCTCGGCATCATGATTTTTTTTTTCATGGATGAAGTAAGAAATTATTAGCTTAAAAAAGTAGTTTTATACTTGTAAGTGTTAATGACACAGCTTTGCATCAGTTGATATTCTAGTTTCAAGCATGTTTTACTCAATATAGGCCATAAAATCTCAGCAACAAGCTGTAATATCTTACTGAGATCATTTAGGACCAAAACCCTTAAAACAAGTAAAAGACTAACATAAAATCTGCTTAGTGAGAAGAATGATCTTATTGGACGGAAAATAAGCAAATATCACCCTTATTTGAGATATTTAATCTTACTTAAATTTCAGTTTTTGCAGTGCAGCCTCCTTTTGAAAAAAAATGACTTTCTTAGCATTCTGTTTGCATTGCAAGTTGAACAAAAGAAAAAAAATCAAGAGAATTTCTCCATGGAGTTTAAATAAGTATGTCGGTATTTGTTTGTTGGGTGCACAAACAGTCTGCTTGGTGATGGAGCTACTATTTGTTTGAGCTCTCTGACCGTGTTGTTGTGTTATCTGTGCAGGCATTTCCATCCAAACCTCCGTGGAGGTTGACCCAGTGACCAGTCTGTCCACCACCACCTCCACGCTAGAGTACTCTGCTAACAAAGAGGACACATACGCTCAGTTCTCGTGCAGCTCCCAGCACAGCGTGGGCAAGCCGATGACATCTTCTCCACTCACCTTTAACATCACATGTGAGGCACCTGACTTCTCTCTCTTTTTGCATGTGATGAAAGGAATGTTTCTTTCAGTTTCATCATCGCAGACTATGAAATAATCATTTCGACTTGTGTTTACCTCCCCTGACTTTTTCTAGATTTGCAGGACATTTGAAAAGTCAAAACTTTGTTTTTTAGTACTACACGGATGAGTGTAGGAATAGGATTAATGCAAAAGAAGCATTAAATATTGATGTCGCTCGCTCGGCATGGCCTCTAAACGTGCTGGAACTCATTCACTCAAGGGAGTTTGTTGTCAAAGAAGGAAGAAGAAACTTTGAGTTGGGAATTCTGTGTCATATATAAATCGTTTTGTGCTTTGATTCTTGTCCTTTTGAAGCAGTATAGTGATGCTTGTAGTAGCACCATTACCCGAGAATTCAGGCTCAATGAAAGAACAAAAAGGTGTTTTTCTTTTTGTTTTTTTTCCCTTTTTTGTCCTGTCCAGCTTCTCAGGCAAATCATATCGTTGATGTAGATGCCCATATCGGCTGTTCAGATTTACTTTACAAAAGAGAAGTGTAGGATACTTCTCTTGTTGCCTTATTTGAATTTGACTTTATTAAATGTATTTATATTATCATTTGGTGCAGCCGGGCCGGAGCAGGAGGGGATAGAAAGAGGAAAAAAGCAAGACAGAGGGGGAAATTGTGGGGATAAGAGGGGGATTAGACAGAGAGACAAAAACAACAACAGCAAATACAACAACAACAACAATAGAAGAACACCAGCACATACAATATGTACAAATATGATCGTAAAAGTGATAGCAAATAAGCAGTTAGTGAAATAAATAATATAGTAATGACAATGAGCATTTTTACACTAAAACTGGAGCAATACAAATACCAATAGAAAAAGCGCTATTGATCATGAACAAAACAAATAGTTTACCTCTATTATCAACAATACAGTTGTTCAAATGCAACAATACGTATACATAATGATAGCTAGAAAGATAATTTAAAAAAAAAAAAAGGAATAAAAAAAAAAAAGAAGGAATACCGAAAGATGAAAGGGAAAGAGAGAGGCAACCTATATTAATCTTGTAGATTGTTATAGTAACAATGGTTTAAGCTCTGTCAATATGCCTTGTGTTACCCAGTGTTTTTCGTTTTTAATGACGGGCTATTACTTTTTCCCAGTATCATTTCTGAAAAAGACTTTTTCCTGAAAGAGGCAAAATTGGAGAGCAGAATGACAGTAGAACTTACTAAATATGCAAATCAGATGGATTGGTGGTTTCGGCGAGTGTCTTCCAACCTCTGAGTTAAGGTTGGAAAAATCTCACATGCATACAACCAGACAAAAATGTACGTATGCTAAGGGTGTAACGGTACACAAAAATTATCGGTTCGGTACCTACCTCAGTTTAGAGGTCACGCTTGGTACAGTAAAAAAACAATGGCTTTATCCTTCTAACATTGCTTTAAAATAGCTCTGTGTGTGATGGATGTGAGCCACCACTAGGCTGATCAGTGCAACAGCAGGCAGTCATGAATGCTCAGCATAACAATAACATGCATATACACACAGTAAGGTTGGGCGATATGGGCTTTTTTAATACCTCGATATTTTTAGGCCATATCGCGATACACAATATATATCTCTATTTTGCCTTAGCCTTGAATGAACACTTGATGCATATAATCACAGCAGTATGATGATTCTATGTGTCTACATTAAAACATTCTTCTTCATACTGTATTAATATATGCTCATTTTAAACTTTCATGCAGAGAAGGAAATCACAACTAAGTCAATTGACCAAAACTGTATTAATTAAACGGTTATTTAGCAGTGGCACAAACATTCATGTCATTTCCAAAACAAAAAGTGCAAGATTGTCTGATACATTTTTAAAAAAGCTGTTAGTACACTTTTGTGCATGATGTCACTAAGATGACATATCGAAACAACACTAAATTAAAGTGCACTTTTTGTACAGAACGCCACTACAATACTTTAAAAAAAATAAAGTGCACTTTTGTACATGGTTTTGTGGGTGTGGAACCGAATGGAGATGTTGACAAGCACTCTTCATTCTCTAGCAGGTGAATTTTCAAATGATGCTACATATTAGCAGTAATGCTACTATTTTTACCAACACTTTAGCACCACACTTGACAAATTACGATTATCTGTTCGACATATTCCCACTTGAAGCCAAACCTCCGCCAGATGACGAACCCCCTGTTGTTTTTCTTGGGAATAAATTCTTCCTTCATTTGTTACCAGATTCGTACCTTCTTACCACTCGCAACACAGCTAACGTTGCCCATGCTGCTACCTCTCTGCTCCACGAGGGCGTATACGTATACGTGACGTATGTAAGAAGGTGCGCTTGCTGTCTGTGAGAAGCAGAGACAAGAAAGAGAGAGAAGAGCCTGTAGTGTAATGCCAGCAGCCAAAAGCAACTGCGTGAGAACATATACTCGAATATCACGATATAGTCATTTTCTATATCGCACAGAGACAAACCCGCGATGTATCGAGTACATCGATATATCGCCCAGCCCTACACTATAGTACCGATTTCAATCAATTAGTATTGTGGTACTTTATTACTACCGGTATATCGAACAACCCTACTCTAAACTAAACAAAATTAAGGCTAATTGATCTTTTTGTATTTTTTTTCCAAAAAAGTACTGAGAAAATCAGTTAAGGAACCGAATCGTGAAGCAGAATCGTAAGTGAAAACCCCACATTTTCCATTATTTTTATGGAAAATTGGATTATTATAGCAACAGTTGTTTTCTGTATTCCACTCAAATACGTTCTGGGAAGTAATTCACCCTAAAACAATGGCTGCTCATATGAAATGGACTCTACAGTGTGTGGAATCGACCATCTGTTTCACGATATAGTCATTTTCTGTATCGCACAGAGACAAACCCGGGACATATCGAGTATATCGATATATCGACCAGCCCTAACACACAGGGTCGATGGCCAGGGTTAAAGCAGTCAACATACATCAAATAAAAACTAAGTAAGATAAGGCTCAGAATTGGTGTCTTAACAAAACCTTTCTACGTATGAAGTGCAACATTTCCACATATAGACTGAAACATTAAAGAACCTCAAGTTGTTGCACAGATTAAATAAAATGACACATTTTTTCTTCTACATAGAAAAAGTGCAACATTAAACAGTTTCAAGTCCACTCAGCCTCAGATTAACTTTTATTTTTCCCCCCACAGCCTTTAATCCTGGTGACTTTCACTCGATTTTTTTACCAAAAAAATCAGTTTATCCACATTGTCTCCAGAAAGAGCAGACCTGCTTGCAGTTACAATGTCCCCATATGTGGAAAATAGTCTTTCGCTGGGCACGGAGGTAGCAGGTATGGCAGGCCTGGGCAATTATTTTGACCCGGGGGCCAAATTTAGAGAAAATAATGTGTCTGGGGGCCGGTATATCTATTTAGGAAAACTGATACAAAACCTCACAATAAAGTCTGATTGAATGCTAGATATGTTATGACGGACCGCCTTAAAAACTGAATGGATTTTTTTTTCTAAGAACGATAAAATCCTGAATATTGAGAACATATGAACCCCCCCTCTCAATCGACATATTTTACAATCAAGCCAAATGCAACAAAAGTGCAAAAAACACAGAAAAAATATGAACGTGAAGGGTAAAAAATACAAAAACATCTACAATCTGATATATGTGATATATCACTAAGCTTTAGAACTTTAAAAATCTCCTTCTGCATCTGTACCTGACACCTGCATTTTAGGCTCTGTAAACACTCTGTGGAAAAGCTCCCCACCCACACTGCTTAGTGCCTCGTCTGAGCTGCTGTGACGTGGATTACCATTGTCACAAGTAGGGTTGTACGGTATACGGGTATTAGTATAGTACCGCGATACTATTGAATCATATTCGGTATCATACCGCCTCTGAAAAGTACCGGTCCGCCACACCCCATTATTTTTTGTTAAAATAAAGCCAATAATGCATTTTTTTCTGGTCCCATTTATTTAGAAAAGTATCGAAAAGCACCGAAAAATATCAAAATAATATTGGTATCAGGACAACACTGGTCACTAAAATATCATGCAAAAGCGCAGATTCCAACCATTGAAATATGTTGTATATTTCAAGACTAATGGTAATTTGAAAACATCACTGCACATTATAATGGCAGCTATACTTTCCATCTTAAAGATCCAAAAAAAATGTTTAGGAATGTCCAGCGGGCCAGATTGAAAAGCATAACGGGCCGCATGTGGCCCCCGGACCTTAAAGGGGAACATTATCACAATTTCTGAAGGGTTAAAACCAATAAAAATCAGTTCCCAGTGGCTTATTTTGTTTTTCAAAGTTTTTCTCAAAATTTTACCTATCACGCAATATCCCGAAAAACGGCTTCAAAGTGCCTGATTTTAACCGTCGTTATAGCCATCCGTCTATTGTCCTGTGACGTCACCGCGTGAAGCCACCAGAAACAAATATGGCGGATAGCACGGAAAAGTATAGCATAATAGTTTGGATTCAGACTCTGATTTCAGCGGCGCAAGCGATTCAACAGATTACGCATGTATTGAAACGGATGGTTGGAGTGTGGAGGCAGATAGCGAAAACAAAATTGAAGAAGAAACTGAAGCTATTGAACCATATCACGACAGACAGCGGCAACGAGGACGAATTCGGTGATCGCCTTCTAACCAACGATTGCCTCTTTTGACCACTGGTGCAATTTGAATCAGTCGATTGGTATGTGTTTGTTTGGCATTAAATGTAGGTGGAGGGAAAGGCTGGATGCAAATATAGCTACAAATGAGGCATTATGATGCATTATGTCCATAGAGCTAGCCTAAATAGCATGTTAGCATCGATTAGCTTGCAGTCATGCCGTGAGCAAATATGTCTGATTAGCACATAAGTCAATAACATTAACAAAACTCACCTTTGTGATTTCGTTGACTTTTTTGTTGGAAATGCATCTGCTTTGACTGTCACAGGATATCCACACATCTCTGTGCCATCTCTGTCGTAGCCATCGCTATCGTCGGTAAAGTGTGCAGAACAAACAAGGGACTTTCTCAAATTATTTATGTACTTGGTTTCCTCTAGTGAAATAGCATTGCATTGTTTTGTCGGTTATGTGATATAACTGTTATAGATAGATGAAGAAATACCATATTTTTCGGAGTATAAGTCGCTCCGGAGTATAAGTCGCACCTGCCGAAAATGCATAATAACGAAGGAAAAAAACATATATATTTTTTGGGGGAAATTTTTTTTTTATAAAACCCAACACCAAGAATAGACATTTGAAAGGCAATTCAAAAATAAATAAAGAATAGTGAACAACGGGCTGAATAAGTGTACGTTATATGACGCATAAATAACCAACTGAGAAGGTGCCTCGTATGTTAACGTAACATATTATGGTAAAAGACATTCAAATAACTATAACATATAGAACCTGCTATACGTTTACCAAACAATCTGTCACTCCTAATCGCTAAATCTCATGAAATCTTATACGTGTAGTCTCTTACGTGAATTAGCTAAATAATATTATTAGATATTTTACGGCAGGGGTGTCAAACTCAAATACAGAGTGGGCCAAAATTCTAAACTGAACAAAGCCGCAGGCCAAAGCTGAACAACTTCACATTTTAATAGGGACCCAAACAAGTTTTGCTTTGAATATTGAACAAGCAAGGCTTATATAACTTTATAGTGACATGCAAAATCGAGTTTTGGTGTTAGCGGGGATGTATATTGTAGCATCCCGGAAGAGTTAGTGCTGCAAGGGGTTCTGGGTATTTGTTCTGTTGTGTTTATGTCGTGTTACGGTGCGAATGTTCTCCCGAAATGTGTTTGTCATTCTTGTTTGGCGTGGGTTAACAGTGTGGTGTAACAGTGTTAAAGTTGTTTATACGGCCACCCTCAGTGTGACCTGTATGGCTGTTGACCAAGTATGCCTTGTATTCACTTGTGTGTGTGTAGAAGCCGCATATATTACGTGACTGGGCCGACACGCTGTTTGTATGGAGGAAAAGCGGGCGTGACGACAGGTTGTAGAAGTGGATGCTAAAAGCAGTACCTTTAAGGCACGCCCCCAATATTGTTGTCCAGGTGGAAATTCGGGAGAATGGTTGCCCCGGGAGATTTTCGGGGGGGGCACTGAAATTCGGGATTCTCCTGGTAAAATCGGGAGGGTTGGCAAGCGTTGAATACAGTGATACACCGCCACTGTATGATACCGGCGGGCCAGCTCTAATGTTAATTTATTATTGCCTCAAGGGCCAAATGAAATTACACGGCGGGCCAGAGTTTGACACCCATGTTTTACGGCAATGTGTTAATAATTTCACACATAAGTTGCTCGTGAGTGTACCGTATTTCCTTGAATTGCCGTCGGGGCGCTAATTATTTTAAAACCTCTTCTCACTCCGGCGCTTACCAAAGGCATGCGGTAAATTTAGGCCTGCGCTTATAAATTTGAGTGGGATGTAAGGATACCACCATGAAAAGCACATTTATTAAAAAAAAACGTTATTATGGTCTTACCTTTACTTATAAATGAAGTCCATGCGCAGCTCCTTCTGATCAAAAGCATCGATAACTTGTTTTTAAAACATTCTTCAGTTTTAAGTCTATCTGTTTCAAAGGAGATCTTCCGTTATTACCTCCTGCTTCAATTGAAAGTCCAGTTTAGAAAATTGTTTTTTTTAGATATGTAATCCTCCATGTTAAAAGTGCAAGCGAGAGGAAAAAAACGATTGCTGCTCACTCTTGCTGCTTGTTGTTACTTCTTCTGCAGCCGAGTAGTCACAAGAAGGATCACTAGCGCCCTCTACCACCAGGAGGCGGGAGTCATTTAATGACTCATATTTGACACACGCAGTTATGGTATTTCAATAAAACATAGCTGCTGACTGTTCTTTTTAGCATATTCGATAGCTTGGACCTTAAATCCTACTGAATAGCTCTTAATTTTCTTCCTTTTATGCGATTTCAAATTATTGAAATCAGCCTCCTCCATTTTGAAAATGATGACAGGTGAAGTGTCACTCGTGACGTGAAAAGTTTGACCCGGTGGAAATTCTAGGCATATGCTAATTATTTTGCGAAACGAGTTTGACCCGGGCGGAAATTCTAGACATGCTCTAATAAAAATAATATTTTGCGAAACTGAGCCAGCGGTAATGCTAAGCATGCGCTAATTATTTTGCGAAACGAGTTTGAGCCGGCAGTAATTCTAGGCAGGCGCATACTATATACCCGGCGGCAATTCAAGGAAATACGGTAAGTCACACCCCTGGCCAATCTATGAAAAAAAAACTGCGAGTTATAGTCCGAAAAAATACGGTATACAACAATTTTGGGGCCATTTAAGTGAAATTGCCACAGCACATTCTTTGGGATTCATTCTTCCAGTCCACGTTTTTTTTTTTTTATAATTGGTGATTGTTATATGTTGTTACTAGGACTTGGTGATATGGCCTAAGAATTAAAATGTGTTTACGATTTGTTTCCCCTACTTTTTTAAAGAAAATAAGTACAAATAGCAGCGATGATTCAAAAGTTAACTAAAGTAATCCATAATACCCTGCCAGCTGTTCTTGTTTTGTTTTTTTAAAGTAGTTTCAGAGGAGACAGTCGTGTTTACATTCACATTGAAAGCTGCACCATTTTTAAAACTATTAACAATGAACTGTCATTACTGAAAAATACATAATTATGTTGGATTATCTCTGGCTTCATACAATGCTACAACAAAAAGCTATAAATAGCCAGGCCTCGAATTTTTACTTTTTAAGGTCAAAGGAGGATTTTAGTGCACCGAGGCAAATTAGAAGGGCACCAAACATTATTTTCTTTCGAGGCAGGGGCTCCAAAGCATCAAAAGTTTACATACACTTGTAAAAGAACATAACGTCAGGGCTGTCTTGAGTTTCCAATAAGTTTTTACAACTCTTAATTTTTTGTAATACAGTGATTGGAGCACAAAAAACATTCATGAAGTTTGGTTCTGGGGCGCAGTTGGGTATTCCAACAGGACAATGACCCCAAACACACGTCAAAAGTGGTAAAGGAAAGGCTAAATTAGGCTAGAATTTAAGTTTCAAAAATGGCCTTTCCAAAGTCCTGTTTTAAGCGTGTGGACAATGCTGAAGAAACAAATCTATGTCAGAAAACCAACAAATTTAGCTGAACTGCACCAATTTTGTCAAGAGGAGTGGTCAAAAATTCAACCAGAAGCCCGCTTGAAGCTTGTGGATGTCTACCAAAAGCGCCTTATTGCAGTGAACCTTGCCAAGGGACATGTAACCAAATATTAACATTGCTGTATGTATACTTTTGACCCAGCAGATTTGGTCACATTTTCAGTAGACCCATAATAAATTAAAAAAATAACCAAACTTCATGAATGTTTGTGACCAACAAGTTTTTGCTCCGGGCTTCACGGTGGCAGAGAGGTTAGTGCGTCTGCCTCACAATACGAAGGTCCTGAGTAGTCTGGGGTTCAATCCCGGGCTCGGGATCTTTCTGTGTGGAGTTTGCATGTCCTCCCCGTGAGTGCGTGGGTTCCCTACGGGTACTCCGGCTTCCTCCCACCTCCAAAGACATGCACCTGGGGATAGGTTGATTGGCAACTCTAAGTTGGCCCTAGTTTGTGAATGTTGTCTGTCCATCTGTGTTGGCCCTGCGATGAGATGGCGACTTGTCCAGGGTGTACACCGCCTTCCGCCTGATTGTAGCTGAGCTAGGCACCAGCCCCCGCGCGACCCCAATCACTCTATCACAAAAAAATAAGAGTTGTAGAAATTATTAGAAACTCAAAACCGCCATGACATTATGTTCTTATGTTCTTTGGAAGTGTATGTAAACTTTTGATCGTGACTGTGTATACATATATATATATATATATATGATGATATATAGGATATTTTTAATTTTTGTAAGTTATGTACATTTATATGTTCATGTAGATGATGTATTGGGACAGATCCATTAAGAGTTTGTGCAGAAATATGTCATATAGGAATTAACTATACACAACCAAACATTAACACAATTATGTCACATGAGCGGTTTTTGAAGTAATACCTTTGTGACATGGAAAAAACCTTGTGTTTACTTTTTGATATAAATATAAAACACAAAGCAGTTTGGGTAATGTAGATAAAGTCGAAAAAACAAGCTTTGTTCTTCCCAAAGACATGCACCTGGGGATAGCTAGATTGGCAACACTAAATGGTCCCTAGTGTGAGAATGTGAGTGAGAATGTTGTCTGTCTATCTGTGTTGGCCCTGTGATGAGGTGGCGACTTGTCCAGGGTGTACCCCGCCTACCGCCTGAAAGCAGCTTAGACAAGCTCCAGCGACCCTGATAGAGACAAGCGGTAGGAAATGGATGGACGTTCTTCTCTTGATTCGTTACAACATTTTGGCCAACAAAAATAAAGAGGAGTGACACCTCTCACATCGAATACACAATCTTCACAGCCTTCATTCAGTTTGATGAGATGACAAAACTTTTTAATTAGTATTGATAATATTTGAACACTGATATATTCGATCCATCCATTTTCTACCGCTTGTCCCTTTTGGGTTCGTGGGGGCTGCTGGAGCTTATCTCAGCTGCATTTGGGCCAGAAGGCGGTGTACACCCTGGACAAGTCGCCACCTCATCACAGGGCCAACACAGACAACATTCACACACTAGGGCCAAATTAGTGTTGCCAATCAACCTATCCCCAGGTGCATGTCTTTGGAGGTGGGAGGAAGCCAAAGTACCCGGAGGGAACCCACGCAGTCACGGGGAGAACATGCAGACTCCACACAGAAAGATCCCGAGCCCGGGATTGAACTCAGGACTACTCAGGACCTTCGTATTGTAATGCACATGCACTAACCCCTGTTCCACCGTGCACTGAAACAGTTTGCAGTTTCATAAAGGACGAGTGAACATCCCAGTCACCAAACTAAAGACTTTATAAAGAAGTTGTGACAACGTTTGCGATACATCGCCTGCTTCACGTTTCCTTACCTCATTAACTTTCAGTCAGAGCAGCTGATGGACGCTGTATTGACTAAATAAAACAAGGGAGACCAAGCGTTTACTCTGAGGGGAAATCTCCCGAGCAAAGTCTGTGTAACAAGTCCGCAATGATGAGTCAGAGTCAGAAATACTTTATTAATCCACGAGGGGAAATTAAAATGTTCAGCTCAGTCCCATTCAAGATCAGACAAACATTACAGGGAGACAGAACAGGATCGCTCTGCCAACTTCCGGCGCTCCTTACAAAAAAAGTGAGATACAGGTAGACAGTGGGGGACGGGTGTAGAAAAAATGTGTTCTAAGCCTGAGCTCCTGGATAGGGGGTCCAGACTGAGGCAAAGGGAAAAAAACAACTCATAGCCATAGCACACATCCCTCTTCATGTGTGTAAGAGGGAAACATCAAAGAAATTATCAAGCCAAACTACGCTAGTGCGCATACACTTGACTAAAATGTATAAATAAATTATGGGGTTTAGGTAATTAAGATAATAGACAGTCTTACTAACCGTTGGGAATTTTATCACAAATTATCATTATACCGTTTATTGTTACATCCCCAGTAATTTAACAAGTAAAAAGTCAAGGGCGGTCACGGCATGTCCTTGCCGCCGATGTTGGTCAGTTTTTCAGGGCATTACGCCAATTGACGAGGGCGGTGGTGGCTTTTGCAGCAGTTTCCCAGGTTAAATTCGAGCCCTGCATAGCGATGTGTAAACTGCAAATTGACTGCTTCAGTGATCGCTCTTCATCATGCCACTTTCTTTGGGAAAATTATTCTACCACTGTAAGCTGCTTTTTACTGGGATTGTGTTAGTTGCCGCAGTCTTTTTTCCTTGTAAAAATGGCATTTCTGTCAAGGGGTCGGCACATGGGATGGTGGACTGAACAATAAAACGCAGACGTCTGAGTGGAGGAAAAAGCCAATACGCTTTAGAAGTCAGAGTCCTTGATGGACATGCAATGAAGGCAGGGAGAGAGGAAAGCAAGAAGTCAAAAACAGTGGCCAAGGACGATGAAACAGTGTTACTTATCGACAACTTCTAAGAGAGCCAGTGTTGCTCCGAGAGAATTGACAAGAATCTGGAAACGTTCCACGACTGAGCGTGCCTCTTGAGGAGATGTCGTCTCGGGAATGAAAAACAGGGGCGATGATTTCACATCAGGGCGGGCGGATGGAATGAAAGACAGATGGGCGGGGTTCTGACTACCGGTATTTATACTTCTTGGCTTGATGCCTCTGTTTTAGATGCTGGAATAAGTTTGTTGTCCTGCTGCTCCCTATGGTTGCATTTTGCTTTAGGACACCTTTGCAACGGGCACTCACTTGTTCCACGTCTATTGCCACAGACCCAAACCAGTTACAAACCAATGACTCTCCTTAGCATTAGCACTTGCCTTGTTGGTGCATCTCTGTTAAGAAAACCAGGGTAATATGGGGAAGTTGCTGAAGCAAAAGTTACGCCTCAGCAAGAAACTTTTTTTTTTTTTAATCATTATATTGCCCAGGCCAGGCTTATTACTAGATATAAAATATGAACCAACTCCTCAATCAGCATTGACCATACGTCCTCTTTTTCCCGGACATGTCCTCTTTTGCGGGACTGTCTGGGGTGTCCGGGCGGGGTTTCTTAAATACCTCAAATGTCCGCCGTTTTGTGTCATGGTTGCATGTATTTCCAATGTACGTACAAGGTTAAGATGGGTTAAATACAAAGCAAATGGTGAAGGTGTGTGCACGCAGCAACAGTCGTGAGGGAGGGGCAGACACACAGAGAGCGAGTGAGCGAGGTAGTGGATTGCTTGTCAATCAAAGCATACTTGCTCAACAGCTATACAGGTCACAGTGAGGATGGCCGTGTAAACAACTTTAACACTGTTACAAATATGCGCCACACTGTGAACCCACACCAAACAGGAATGACAAACACATTTCGGGAGAACATCCGCACCGTAACAACATAAACACAACAGAACAAATACCCGGAACCCCTTGCAACACAGACTCTTCCGGGATGCTACAATATACATCCCCCGCAACCCCCTACTCAACCCCGATTACGTCACATAAAATATTCCATTTTGAAAAATATTTTTGGTGGAAGATTTTGCATATTTTGTGTGTTTGCCATAAAAAACATAGTTTTGTTTGACAAAAAGGGCGGAAAACAAAACAACGTAAAAAAACTAAAACATTTTGAAATGAGGAATAGATCTGAAGTTGATGTGGACTCCAGAGATTTAAGCGTTAAAAATAAAATGTATGTATGCCCTGGCACACCCGTATCATCATTTACACTTTTATACTGAAATAAATACATCTAAAACTTATTAAATAAAAACATAGAAATAACTACAAGCAGCGATAAAGTTTAGATCCATGAAGGAAAGAAAAAAGTGAATGAATGTTTATAACTGTATACATTTACATATACATACAAATTTGTCTTCTTTGTATATTATTTATTTTAATGAATTAAGTAACTTTTATAAATAAATAAAATGATAAATGGGTTGTACTTGTATAGCGCTTTTCTACCTTCAAGGTACTCAAAGCGCTTTGACACTACTTCCACATTTACCCATTCACACACACATTCACACACTGATGGAGGGAGCTGCCATGCAAGGCGCCAACCAGCACCCATCAGGAGCAAGGGTGAAGTGTCTTGCTCAGGACACAACGGACGTGACGAGGTTGGTTCTAGGTGGGATTTGAACCAGTGATCCTCGGGTAGCGCACGGCCACGCTCCCACTGCACCACGCCAACTTTTTTCCAAAACACAGTATATAATGTGAGATATAACAGGACAATGCATACGTTTATCATTTGTTTTCAAAACGCCTACAAAAAAGTGGGACCCCAATAATTTGCTGTTGGACCCCATTTTTATGACTTGATGGGGTCGATGGGACCCCATTTTGAAAAATTCCTAGCGCCAACATTACTGTCAACAGAGGAGAAAAAATGCTTTATTTAAATAAATATATTATTTATAAAGCAAGTTCGAGTGTCATTGGCAAATGTTCACCTAGTCCCGGCCTTGGCACGCATATATGTGTCCTCTTTTAGGGATCTCAGAATATGGTCAGCCTAATTAATACCAATACTGAGATTATTGTTAACAAAAGTACAGCAAAAGTGGAACATCCAGTACACGAGTTTCACAGTGTTAGCAGTGGCCATGTTGTTTTGTGTGCATCTCTGCTAAAGAAACAAGAGGCAGGGAGGTTGCTATGGAAGCTCCTCGAGGGAAAATATGTGCTGCAGCAAGAGGAGGAAAAAAAAAGTAAATATTTTTTTAAAATTTTTTTTTTATCGTCTACAACAGGGGCGCTCACACTTTTTCTGCAGGTGAGCTGCTTTTCAATTGACCAAGTCGAGGACATCTACCTCATTCCTATTTATAATTTATATTTATTTATTTATGAAAGAGACATTTTTGTTAACAAGTTAATGGTGTTTAATGATAATACAAGCATGTTTAACACACATAGATTCCTTTCTTTCATGAAGACAAGAATATAAGTTGGTGTATTTGATTCTGATGACTTGCATTGATTTCAGTGGTGCTGATAACGTCCGCATTTTCGAAAGGAGGGAAAAAAAGTCCTCCTTTCTGTCCAATACCACATGAAAGTGGTTGGATTTGGCATCTCATTTGTCCAACTTGCATACTCCTTTTTAAACACTTTGTTATGAGAGTAGCATATGTGTGTGGCCCTTTAATGTCTGGCAGCAGGTGAGTGACGTCAGTGAGAGTGCGCGTGGGCAAGCAAGTGAGAAAGCGGTCGCTGAGGGCGGGGTAGAAATACATTGGCATCAAACTCCGTAGCTTGCTAGCTTGTGCACGCTAGCTTTCTGAGACTCTTATTTTGTTAGCACAGGCAGGATGAAACAGGTCTTTTATGGTGAAGACAGGAACTGTGCAGTCGGTCTTTAGAGTTTTGACAGTAGGTACGGAGTCTCTAGAAATAAAATGTGTTTCTCTGCGTCCGCCCTGTTAGTGATTTTTTTCTTAAATATGAGCTCGCAGCAGCCAGCGTCATCTCACAGGATCCTCGGGTGCCGAGAATGTCAAACAACTGACGAAAGTGAAGTCTTGGTATGATTGATGATTGCTCATTTTTATGTATATTTTTTAATGCCTGGCTTGAGATCGACTGACACACCCTCCGAGATTGACCAGTTGATCGCGATCGACGTAATGCCCACCCCTGGTCTACAACAACAAAAAATCGCATTAATCGATAACAAGGATATACAGCAATCTCTCGTTTATCGCTGTTTAGTTTTGAACATGACCATGATAAATTTATTTCTGTGATTTTGGACTCATTAAATACAAATCTATTATTTGCATAGCTAGAAAAAATATGTTTACTACCTTCTAAATTGTCTCCTATTCCGTTCATAACTTTTATGGACAGAATTTCTAGGCGCAGACAGGGTGTTGAGGGGATCCGGTTTGGTGGCTGCAGGATTAGGTCTCTGCTTTTTGCAGATTATGTGGTTCTGATGGCTTCATCTGGCCAGGATCTTCAGGTTTTACTGGATCTGTTCGCAACTGGGATGATAATCACCACCTCCATGGCTCCCTCCCAGGAAAGGGTGGAATGCCATCTCCAGGTTGGGGAGGAGACCCTGCCCCAAGTGGAGGAGTTCAATTACCTCGGAGTCTTGTTCACGAGTGAGCGAAGAGTGGATAGTGAGATCGACAGGCGGATCGGTGCGGCGTCTTCAGTAATGCGGACGCTGTATCGATCCGTTGTGGTGAAGAAGGAGCTGAGCTGGAGGTCAAAGCTCTCATTTTACCGGTCGATCTACGTTCCCATCCTCACCTATGGTCATGAGCTTTGGGTTATGATCGAAAGGACAAGATCACGGGTAAAAGCAGCCGAGATGAGTTTTCTCCGCCGGATGGCGGGACTCTCCCTTAGAGATAGGGTGAGAAGCTCTACCATCCGGGAAGAGCTCAAAGTAAAGCTGCTGCTCCTCCACATCAAGAGGAGCCAGATGAGGTGGTTCGGACATCTGCTCAGGATGCTACTCAAACACCTCCCCAGGGAGGTGTTTAGGGAACGTCCGACCGGCAGGAGCCCACGGGGAAGACCCAGGACACGTTGGGAAGACTGTCTCCCGGCTGGCCTGGGAACGCCTCAGGATCCCCCAAGAAGAGCTGGACGACGAAGTGGCTGGGGAGAGGGAAGTCTGGGCTTCTCTGCTTAGGCTGCTGTCCCTGCGACCCGTCCTCGGATAAGCGGAGTAAAATGGATGAATGGACCTTCTAAATTGATTTTTCAACATTATGAAAGCCCTCTCGACATGAAATGTCACCCTTAAGTCAATGTAACACTCTTTGATCCAGGAGTACCCACACTTTTTCTGCAGGCGAGCTACTTCTCAATTGACCTAGTGGAGGGGATCTACTCATACTTGACAACCCTCCCGATTTTTCCACGAGACTCCCGAATTTCAGTGCTCCTCCGGAAAATCTCCCGGGGCAACCATTCTCCGGAATTTCTCCCGATTTTCACCCTGACAATAATATTCGAGCACTCTCTCATCTGAAAAGGAGACTATTGTATGTCTCCGTTATCCATAGGTTTATCTGTAACCCATAAAGTAGGCAGGCACAGAGCTATTTCTCAGCGTGTGTTTATTCCAGCCGGCACGTTAATACACTGACACACAACAACCGGATTCCCATCATGCATTGCTTCAATACTATGGCAAGTAGTAATGTCCAAAAACATAACAGAGACGAAGCAGAAGAACAAAGAAGAGACATACCGACGACGAGTAAGAAGTACGCTTGCAAGTTAAAAAAAACATTGGATAAAATAGTTTCAGTTCATCCAGGACAGCTCGAAGGGGAAGGGGTATGCTGCCAGCAAATTTTGTAGATCAGATATATACTGTATGTATATTAGGGCTGCAACTAAAGATTAATTTGATAATCGATTATTCTGTCGATTATTACTTCGATTAATAATCCGATAAAAGAGACCAACTAAATTTTTATCCCTTCCAATACTTTATTTAAAAAAAAACGCATACTGGCACCATGTCCTTTCGACTTGCCAAATAAAACCAGGCAATTGTTGGAAAAAACACATTTTTGCTTTTATTAAGTGCACCATTGTCATGCACAATAGCAATAGTTTTGCTTAGGGGAATTTCCAACCTGACTACTACCTATTCCAACCATTCTACAATGTTGGATGCTGAATGTCTTTCCTCTAGTGGCAAGGTCGTAAGGCAGATTGACTTAATGTTCCATTCGTCTCCAATGTAGTGGCATGTATTGCCAAGGTAGGCTTCCATGGCTACACTTGTCCACACATCAGTGGTCAGAGCAATTTTGCTCTGGGTGGCTTTAATGTCAGTTTTCACAGCTTGAAATGTCTGCTCATACTTCCTCTCCATCAGTTTCGTAAAATGGGCCCTTGAGGGAAGAGTGTAACCAGGGTTGACGACGTATATCATTTTTCTGAAACCCTCATCTTCCACCATTGATAGTAGCCTCATGTCAGTTACCAACATATTTAGGACACTATCAGTCATTTCAGCCGCTTGCGGTGGTGTGCACACCTTTTATACGAAGTCGCTAATGTTGGCTTTCTGAAATGAGAGAAACCATATAATGAACATACAGTTGTGATCAAAATTATTCAACCCCCACACAATTTTATTGTTTTAGCAAGTTGGCCTTTTTTTCCGTATTTTGTTTATAGTCATATCAAATAACGATGTGTCAAATAGACAAATGCAACTTAAATTGTAACACTGTATTTTACAAAATACCAAAAAAGGACATTTTTTGTAATATCTCATTGACAAAATGATTCAACCCCCTAGTTACATGCATCTTTAGTACTTAGTAGAACACCCTTTGGCAGTAATGACATCCTTCAAAGGTGATACATAACCGGACACAAGCTTCTTGCAACAATCTACAGGTATTTTAGCCCATTCCTCTTGGGCAAAGGCCTCCAGTTCATTCATATTCTTGGGCTTGCGTGCTGCAACTGCCTTCTTCAAGTTCCACCACAGCTTTTCTATAGGATTTAGGTCTGGCGACTGTGAAGGCCACTCCAGAGTCTTCCAGCCCTTCTTCTGCAACCACTCTGATGTTCATTTTCGAGGTATGCTTGGGATCGTTGTCCTGTTGGAAGGTCCAACGTCTCCCAAGCCTCAGCTTTGTCACTGACTTCATGACATTTGCAGCTAATATATCCTGCTAGGAAATAGAATTCATAATGCCTTGAACGCGCTGGAGATTCCCGGTACCTAAGGCAGAGAAACAGCCCCAGAGCATGATTGACCCCCCACCATGCTTAACAGTAGGCAAGGTGTTCTTCTCTTTGTAAGCTTCATTTTTTCTCCTCCAGACATAACGTTGATTCATAGGCCCAAAGAGTTCCAGTTTTGTCTCATCACTCCATAGAACAGTTTCCCAAAACCTTTGGGGTTTTTCCAGATGATTTTTGGCATACTGGAGTCTATTTTCCCTGTGCCTGGTAGTCAGAAGTGGGGTGCGCCTGGGAGTTCTGGCATGGAGGCCTTCATCTCGTAGTGCGCGCCTTATTGTCTGGGACGAAACCTGCGTTCCCCCCTCTGCAATGTCCTGTTGTAGTTCCTCAGCTGTTACCCGGGGGTTTTTCACCACTGTACGCACACAGCATCCTCTTTCTACCACGCCCAGGTAGTGTTTCCACTGTGCCTTTAGCTTTAAACTTGCGAATTATGCTCCCAACTGTGTTTCTTGGAATGTGTAATGTCTTTGCTATTTTCTTATATCCATATCCTTTCTTATGAAGAGAAATTACCTCCTCTCTTGACTTCTTTGACCACTCCCTGGACTTCACCATGTTGCAAATACACCATTGACCATCTACAAGAAGCTGGCGTCACAGTCTTTTTCAATCAGTTTAATTGTTGCTCGTTATGGTTTTAATCACATCT